>NC_053493.1:258712937-259069437 GCF_905171775.1 Rana temporaria
ATTGTGTGTCATTATTTCTGTCTTTCCAATACTTGCTGCTTTACATGTCATAGTTTTAAAGTGAAAAAAATAATTATATATATATATATCTGTGTGTGTGTATTTTATTTATATTTATATATATATATATATATATATATATATATATAATATATATATATATATATATATATATATATATATATATATATATATATATATATATATATATATATATATATATATATAAATAAATAAATAAAACTCAACGTGTGTGTGTGTGTGTGTGTGTATGTATGTATGTTCCAGCATCACGTCCAAACGGCTAAAGATATTAACATGAAACTTGGCACACATGTTACTTATATGTCAGCAACAAACATAGGATAGGTGGTTTAACCCTTACCCACCCCCATTTGCCATGGTCGGGGTTTTTCTTTAAAGTCCCATTCAACTCTATGGGAAATACATGGTACTTTATAACTTCCAAACGGCTGTAGATATTTCGATAACACTTGGTCACATGTTACTTATATGTCCACTTAAACTATAGGATAGTTAATTTATCCCTTAACTACCCCCATTTGTGAGGGTCAGGGTTTTTGTTTAAAGTCCCATGCAAATCAATGGGAAATGTATGTTCCCACATAACTTCTGTACGCCTGGAGATATTTCAATAATACCTGGTACACATATTACTTATATGCCAAATAAGAATATATGACAGTTAAATTAACCCTTACCTACACCCTTATATAAAAGATGGGTATATTTATATTACTATGATTTTCCTCCCCAAAAGGTTAAGATAGGAAGACCGGGCAACGCCGGGTATTCAGTTTGTGTGTGTGTGTGTGTATATATATATATATATATATATATATATATATATATATATATATATATATATATATATATATATATATATATATATATATATATATATATATATATATATTTATTTATTTATATATATATATATATATATATATATATATATATATATATATATATATATATATATATAGTATATATTGTGTGTGTATTAGGGCTGCACGATTCTGGTCAAAATGAGAATCACGATTCTTTTGCTTAGACCAGTGGTCTCCAAACTGCGGCCCGGGGGCCAGATGCGGCCCTTTGCTTGCTTTTATCCGGCCCTCAGGGCATAATTTCTCCCCTGTAATACCAAAGCTGGGGCACAATTCCTCCCAATAACACCAACAATTGGGCCCAATGACACCAACGATGGGGCCCCTTTTTCTCTTAATGGCACCAACAATTGGGACCAATGATGGTGCACAATTGCTCCCAATAAAACTAACATTTGTGTCCAATGATGGGGCACAATTCCTCCCAATAACACCAACAATTGGGACCAATGATGGGGCACAATTCCTCCCGCTGACGTGGGGACATTTTCTACTCCCAATGGCAACAGTCTGGCCCCCTTAAAGTCTGAAGGACAGTAAACTGGCCCCCTCGTTAGAAAGTTTGGAGACCCCTGGCTTAGACTAAAGATCACGATTCTCTGAATGCCAGAACACCCCCCCCCCCCCCCCCCCATATAAATCTGTCGGCGTCATTTGCGTTCCAGTGCCGATCCTGACCTCCCTGGGACCCTAAGCAAAATTCTGCTAAGGGGCCCTCTGCGGTGGCGAAAATGGGCGTGGCTTACCTGGGGGGAGAGAGAGAGAGAGAGAGAGAGAGAGAGAGAGAACAGATCCTTCACCACAATAGAAATGTGTATTCCAGAACGTTTAACAAATTAGCAGATGGCGCATGAATCATCTCGGACCATGGTTGTTATGGTGTCAGGGTGATTGCAGCGCATTATTTCTATTATTACATTGTAACATAGAATTAAATAATTCAACTCACCATAATGCAGAATCAGTGGAAACCCGGAGTCCCCCCTTACACCAGGCGTTCCCAGCGGGGTCCCCCTTACACCAGGCGTTCCCAGCGGGGTCCCCCTTACACCAGGCGTTCCCAGCGGGGTCCCCCTTACACCAGGCGTTCCCAGCGGGGTCCCCCTTACACCAGGCGTTCCCAGCGGGGTCCCCCTTACACCAGGCATTTCCAACGGGGCCCCCCTTACACCAGGCATTTCCAGCGGGGCCCCCCATTACACCAGGCGTTTCCAGCGGGGTCCCCCCTTACACCAGGCGTTTCCAGCGGGGCCCCCCTTACACCAGGCGTTTCCAGCGGGGGCCCCCCTTACACCAGGTGTTTCCAGCGGGGTCCCCCCTTACACCAGGCGTTTCCAGCGGGGTCCCCCCTTACACCAGGCGTTTCCAGCGGGGTCCCCCCTTACACCAGGCGTTTCCAGCGGGGTCCCCCCTTACACCAGGCGTTTCCAGCGGGGTCCCCCCTTACACCAGGCGTTTCCAGCGGGGTCCCCCCTTACACCAGGCGTTTCCAGCGGGGTCCCCCCTTACACCAGGCGTTTCCAGCGGGGTCCCCCCTTACACCAGGCGTTTCCAGCGGGGTCCCCCCTTACACCAGGCGTTTCCAGCGGGGTCCCCCCTTACACCAGGCGTTCCCAGTGGGGTCCCCCCTTACACCAAGTGTTTCCAGCAGGGCCCCCCTTACACCAGGCGTTTCCAGCAGGGCCCCCCTTACACCAGGCGTTTCCAGCAGGGCCCCCTTAAAGCAGCTCTGCTGTCTGCCTGAAGTAACAATCTATGTGAAGGACGGCTCTGTGATCTCAGCTCCGGCCCATTTGAGATGAAAAAATCCCAACCAAATGTGTGTGAGAACTTACTTAAGTGGAGTGAAAGGTTAATGATCGAGCTAAACCACCCAATGCACGCTGCAAGGCTTTGTGTTTTTGGAGAGGAAATGAGGAGTTCTGCGCCCACCCCCACCCCTTCCCACGTCATTACACTCACAGACAGACATCAGTGGGGCGGAAGGTGGGCGGTGCTGCAGCTCAATTCCTATTAGCAGCCACCCGGCCGGCTCCTCCTGTCCTGTCCACTCTGCACTGAGCAATTCCTATTGCTTGGTCTACAATAAAATGGCGGCCGTCGGAGACATTGTCTCCGCCCGGCCGCAGACCTCTAGCGGTGGCAGCGGCGAATAATCGGGGGCCCTGAATAATGACTCAGGGCCCTACGCATAGGGCGGATCGGCCCTGCGTGGAACCAGCTGTGATAAAGAAAAATCGCGGGAGATCGTGAGCGGGGAGAATCGAAATCGCGATTCTCTCCACGATTAATCGTGCAGCTCTAGTGTGTATGATATATATATTTTGGAAACCCAAATATTATAGTGTAAAAGTAGTCTACTACTGTCAGAAAACTAAAGCTGGCCATACATTATACAAATGTTTTATTCAGTTTCCTTTAGATTTACCTTTTAATTATTTAGGGCAAGGCAGGGCTGCACTTTCCCCAAAGTAGCTGGTCCTTGAGCCCACGCTCCTCCGAAATTGGGGGCCCCATGATGGCACTGAGAGTGATGGATACACAGGGGAGGCAGGCTGGCAGCGGTGCCCCATGCTGTGCCGAACGATACCTATTATTTCACAGCCAGCAGGGAGGGGTAGGGCCGAAGCGCCAGTGATGCGCTAACCCCACCCCATGCAGCTTGGATGCTCAGGACTCGAAGGCCGCGGAGTAGGAGCTGGAGTGGGGACTGCTGAGTTGGCAGCACTGAGAGCCCAGTAGCATTGTGGATGGTGTCATGGTGAGCCCAGCTGTCCAGCACTGCTTGAAACGAAAGGCTTGGGATGCCCGGAGGCATGCTCCATCTCCATTGTAGGGGCCCCAGAGCATTACTTTGCCCATGGGCCCATGATGCTATTAGGACGGCCCTGGGGCAAGGGCCTGCTTGATTGCATACAAATTCAAAGTGGTTATGTTTGACCGCATATTGTATGGTTTTGGTCAATATAAAGGAAAATGGTACCAGAAAATTGTATAATGTAAGGCCAGCCTAAAAGGGGCCGATGGAAGACTAGTCAATACTGTAGATACGAGTTAAAGAGAGCAAAGGTCTGTATTAAAGAAAACTCTGTATGAGATGTGTTTCATTCTTGATTACTGTACAGATCCAAAATACATTTTTACTATAATCCCAATGTTCTGGTAGGAATAGAGATGGCTCATTTAGCCTGGATTTCATCTTTAGGGTTATATTGCCTGTCACTCTGACCACACGCCTTGGTGTCCAGGACAGATTAAGAATATCCAGAGTGCTTCCATTATGAGAATCTTAGAACAGTTGAGCATTTTGCTGCTCCAAAAATAGTCCACTAGTTAAGCGTCAATAAAAAATTGTTAAATAAATGTAATTTGGCTAGACCCAAACATATGCGTTGTTAATTACAGTTAGATTCACTGTACTGTTGTGCAGATAGCAATCTATAGAACTTCATGTAGAGGAAAGGAATAAATAGGACATCGTTTTTATAAGTGGGAACAAGCAAAATCAGGATTATGGTTTTAGCATTCTTTAGCAATTTTGCTGCTGAGCTTAAAAGCTGCTCTTGCTCCTGTCACCCGGGTTCCTAGCCTTGGAGATTAGAGCTTTTTGTAATAAATCCACAAAAAAACTGCATGTTAGGCCTGTATAGACTGATTCATGAATTAATTTCACAATAAGTATTTGAAATAGCAGAATGCTTTTCTTACCATGTATATTTAAAGGCTACGCCCATCTAAAACTAACGTATATCAGTGTTGAATGTGTAACCAGTTGCTGAGCTACAACAAAATGGAGAAGGAGACATTAAAACAGTATCAACTGTCTTAACCCTTTCATGCCTTAACCTATTTCTGACATTTGTTGCTTACAAGTTAAAATCAATATTTTTTGCTACAAAATTACTTGGAACCCCTAAACATATATATATATATATATATATATATATATATATATATATATATATATATATATATATATATATATATATATATATATATATATATATATATATAATTAGGGCTGTTACTAAATCAAAATTTTTCTGTTCGATTAATCGATTTTTTTTTTATCGATTTAATCGACTAATTTCGATTAATTAAAACGCACATACAGATCCAACTACTTTTAGCTGATCTCCTTGCAGGCCAATTCCTAGTGCAGCTACCAACCACTGGAAAAATGGATTGCAAGATACAAAAAACACACAAAGGCAGCGCTTGATGGGAATAGCATTAAAACGTTTATAGTCTTCAAGTAGGTAACAAAATAAATATTGCACTGGAGATAAAATCGATGTAGCTACATAAACTGTAAAAATGGTGGGAGTAATACCATACGGTAGCAAAAGCTGTCATAATAACATGTAGCCAAGTATGATACTGGTATAAAAATGTGTACAACGATACCATTGCTGAATCCAGATGAGGAGAGGTTAACATCAGTCCGTTGGCATGTAGATGTCCCATGAAGGGAACCATCACAACTCCCAGTGGATGGCTGTAGAATCCCAGGTTGATAGAGGGAAGTGATAGAGGGAAGTGTAACAGCCCTTGTGTGTGGCAGATAGTAAGGTCCCGCTGGCATGCAGATATGAAGGCACAGCAAAGGAGCCCTTCAGATGGACACGGCAAACCCCGCCGGTGTCCGTGACCTTACTGGATCTCCGACTAAACTCCCTGAAGGCCCAGAAGCCGGCGGAGAGGTGAGTACCAATCAAAAGAATTTTAATCGATCAAAAAAAATAAAGATTAATCGATTAATTAAAAGTTAATTAGCACAGCCCTAATATATATATATAATATATATATATATATATATATATATATATATTATATATATATATATATATATATATATATATATATATATATATATATATATATATATATATATATGTATGTAGCGGGGTATCGCCCTTTTTAACGTGATATAAGTGACTACCATTTGCTGATCAAGAAGGATCTCAGCTCCCTCCTGTGGCCGAGATGAATTGGAGCCACTTGTTTACTTTTTGTCCTGGTACCGCAGAGAGTGTTGGGAGATTCAGTACAGGGAGAAAAGAGACTCCATTTTCCCTGGCCTGTTATAGACTACATTACCCAGAGAGCAACTGTACAATCCCAGAAGACTTTTGCCTTCCGCGCAGCCTGCTGGGGGAGGTAATTTAAGGGAGAGGAAGTGTTTGGCGCGCTCTCTCTGGACCGCCTCTTCAACCCAGGAGGACACCTGTGGAAGTGTCCCCACGGAAGTAGGCAGGAATTGAGTCCTACCTACGCCCGGGCAGAGCACCATTGAGGAAGAGAGACAGAACCTCTAACGGAGAATCGGACGGCTTCCAGTATCCCTGCGACCTGTCTGAGAACCGTAAGCTGCCGTCTAGCAAGACTGTGATCGGAGATCGCGTACTGAGTGTCAAGGAAGGACAAGGCCTGAACTGGTTGGGTGAGATGGGCACCTGCTCAAGACCTACTGAATGTGTTGTTGGAGGGTGGATCGTCCATATTGGCCAGCGTGATTTCATTATTTGGGGCTCTTTTGCCAGTTTATTTATTACCACATTGGATTACAAATTAACCCTTGCGCGCCAACGCAGCGTGGCTGATCGGTACACTGATGAGGCTGCACTGGCGTGGCTGATCGGGACACTGATGAGGCTGCACTGGCGTGGCTGATCGGGACACTGATGAGGCTGCACTGGCGTGGCTGATCGGGACACTGATGAGGCTGCACTGGCGTGGCTGATCGGGACACTGATGAGACTGCACTGGCGTGGCTGATCGGGACACTGATGAGGCTGCACCGGCGTGGCTGATCGGGACACTGATGAGGCTGCACCGGCATGGCTGATCGGGACACTGATGAGGCTGCACTGGCGTGGCTGATCGGGACACTGATGAGGCTGCACTGGCGTGGCTGATCGGGACACTGATGAGGCTGCACTGGCGTGGCTGATCGGGACACTGATGAGACTGCACTGGCGTGGCTGATCGGGACACTGATGAGGCTGCACCGGCGTGGCTGATCGGGACACTGATGAGGCTGCACCGGCATGGCTGATCGGGACACTGATGAGGCTGCACTGGCGTGGCTGATCAGGACACTGATGAGGCTACATTGGCATGGCTGATCAGGACACTAATGAGGCTGCACTGGTGTGGCTGATCAGGACACTGGTGTGGATGACTGGTGGCAAATTGGTTGCGTTTAGCTGTGGTGGACCATTCTTGCCATTCCCGATATGCTTCCTGTTTTTTTTTTTCTTGTTTCATTGCCGCTGCTGCCTGCAGGTTAAATAGTACACTGCGGTTATGTGCAGATAGCTGTGCTAAATCGATCCTGGACGCAGTCAAATTTTTTTTTCTAACCGCACAAAACCCCCATATGAGGAAATCGTCGCTAAACGCAGTGTGTGAGTTTAGGTGCGGTAGATAACTTCATCTATCCACAGCTAAAATCTGAATTCTATCTGCCTGTGTGAAAGGGGCCTGACAGCTGTGATTTGACATGGTAAAGGGCCACTGTGATTGGCCCTTTACCCCGATCTGTGATCCGCTGTATCTAGGGATGCCCTCCCAGAACTAGGGAGCAGCATCAAGGCCATATATTGGCAATCCTGGGGGCGGTAAGTGGTAAAAGGCGTTGTAAACCCGAACGTATACCAACTGAAGTATCAATTTTCCTACATAAGCTGTACCCATTTATCTGCTGCCCTCTCTTCTCTACAGCCTTCTAAACCGCACAGATATCGGCTAAAAAACAAAAAAAGTGTCTTATAAATCCAAGCAGAAGAAAGGACTCCTGCTAGTCCAACATACGGATTTTACTAAAGGTTTTTGTACACTCTGGCCAAGTTCATTTAAATACTTGATTTAGAATAAACAATGGAAATGTTCAAAATGAAGCAAGCCTCAACCACCACTACTGCCTATATGCCACCCTTTCCAAAGGGCTGCTGTTTGTGCATGCTGCCCTTGATCAGAAAACACCCTGGTTAGCCACTGAAGAACTGACAGGTGCAGGGCACTTCCTACATAAATACAGCTCTGGATGGATTATGGAAATGTTTCTCAACTCCAGTCCTCAAGTACCCCCAACCCAACAGGTCATGTTTTCAGGATTTCCCTCAGATTAAACGGCTGTGGTAATTACTAAGGCAGTGAAACTGATCAAATCACTGGTGCAAAATAATGATAAGCCTGAAAACATGACCTGTTGGGGGTACATGAGGACTGGAGTTGAGAAACATTGGACTATGGCATGGTGTCTCAGCTCTGGATGACTTGTGAAATGGTATGTCAATCTATGTAATTCTATGTAAGTCATGAATGTTTTGCAAACACATGGCTTAATTCACTGTATGCTCTTAACATATACCGTGTTTCCCCGAAAGTAATGGCCCGTACACACGATCCGAATATCGGACGAAAACGATCGTCCGAGGAAGAATCGTACGATTTTCGGATCGTGTGTACACTACTTTCGAGAGCCGATCACAACATTTCATCCGATATTATTCGGACATGCACGAAAAATTTCCTCGTACGATGTCAGATCCTACGATTTTTGTTTAGTCAGTACAGTTGTCGTCTGAAAATACAAATACATTACAACACATGACATCACCTCCGATTATTTTTTCCGGTCATAAGGGAATTTTCGTGACTTTAATAACCTATTTCATTTTACTTGCGACTATTAAGCGAAAAAAGTCATACGATCCGTCGTACGATATTCGGATCGTGTGTACGGGCCATAAGACCGGGTCTTATATTAATTTTGTCCACAAAAAACACACTAGGACTTACTTTTGGGGTAGGGCTTATTTATTTACGGAATGTACACATTTTACAAAGATTCTGTGTCCCCCTGTCACCCCCCCCCAACTGTCAGGTCAGGAGTCATTACAGTATTTTGAGAAAGATATCTTGGCACTGTATAAGGTGCAGTACCATAGAAAATACCTTCTACTGTAGGGTATACAGCTCCCTGGTGTACCGGTATTCACCTGCTCTTCTTTGGTCATCCGGGAGGAGAGAGTGAGAGAGAAGAGATCCCGCGGGATCGGGCTGAAGACGTCAGGCGGGAGGAGAGAAGGAGAGAGAAGAGCCGAGGTCACCTGTCATCGGCTCGTTCCGTGCAGTAAGAAGGGACGGGCTGAAGATGTCAGGGGGGAGGAGACGAACGAGAAGAGCCGGCCCGCTGCTTACAGTAAAGAGGGACGGGATGCAAATGAGGCGAGAAGAGGACGGATCAGCAGTGGCTTTAAACATAACGGTACCATATTTTTTAACACAGTAATAAACAGAAACACTGCAGCAATGTATAGGTTTGAAAAAAAATAGGTTTTTAATGAACTTTGACTAGGGCTTACTTTCAGGGTAGTGCTTATATTGCAGCCTGCCCCGATAATCAAGCTAGGGCTTACTTTCAGGGAAACATGGTACATGTGCACATAAATTATCAAAATACCACTTGATCCTTCCAGCTCACAACTCTTCTTACATGATTGAGCCTACAGGAAGCTGCGCTGCTGAAGTACCCTGTAGACTACAGTAGTCAGCATGTGTGATAGATGGACAGCCATGGCTCCCAGCCTGTCCATTGTAGTTCCCATTGTGACGAATGCGGGTATCAGATCCCTGCCCACCTAACAATGCCACTCTCAACTGCACCCGACACAAACATTCTCCAGCTTGCGGGACCACAATCTAGGTACCAGCTGCCTGAGAGAGATTGTCACTGGGCTAATTACGCAATTAACCATTTAACTGCCACCATAATTTTAGCAATACCAATTTATGATTTGAGAATAGTCGTCCAAAAACACAATGTCACCATAGACAGGTCTGCTCCGAGGCCTTATTCTAGACAGTAGCACTCTTCAAGAGACAGGTTCTTTTTTAGCTTGCATTAAGAGCTTAGGGACAAGTTTAACAATTTTTTAAAATAAGGTTTTAATAATGAAAAGGTAAAAATTGGTGCAAATAAAATATTTACAGAAAAAAGGTGTTTCAACGAAATAAAGACAATGTACAGCAACAGAGTAATAAGGCCGAGGGAAAAAGAATACTTGCGCAATGTCTTTGGGTTAAACAGAGTTCGGTCGATAAGACAGGGGTTAATCGGTTCTCAAACTTGGTAGATGTTCCCGGTTTGATGGTAAAGGAGAACTGTCAAACTGTCCTGGCATCTCTCTTTTCTTTGGGATCAAAGGGGTGTTTACAGCTATCGTCTGGTCATCTTGTTTAGAGGTTGGTTGCTGTAAAGTCTCTACATTCATGACCATGTCCCAGATACAGTTTGTGATAAATATTCATATCTCTGCATCTCTACTTTTTACAGACTGTTAACATCCATATTATGGTCCAAAGTGACCTTTGCTGCAAAACAAATATAAACATGGCAGGTTTCCAACGTCTATTTTACCTAGGAGGAATAAGGGGTACCAGTGGTTTTCCATATGATCTGATAGGGGTGTCTGGACTTGAAATGTTACAATATGTCTTAGGAAACTAAAGCGGTCTATATATTATGGCTGTGCTATTATTATTTTGGAAGATATAAAACATGCTGACATTTCATAACTATAATAACTTGTCTGCATTCTATGTGGATGGAGGTATTTACGACGGGTATCTGTTGGTTCTCTTGATTGAGAGGGTGACTGTTTTATTAGGGGTTCCAGCCTTAAGTTGTGGATTGGGTAATGTAAAAGTCTGTGTATCTGATCACTGGAGTGATAAGGTCCTGGCCTCAGTCACCAGTGTGTATATTGTATAACTGAAAGGAAAAAAAGGGGGGCACGGTCTTGGTGGTGTGCCCTTCACTGCAAAACATGGCTGGGATGAGCTGCACAATGACAAAATGGCTACTAACCACACAGCTATGCGTTAGCCCAGTACGCATGACCATTAACTACTTTAACTTGCAATTGCTCGGCCATGCAACACAAAATCTGATTTACATTTTTAGTATTTTTTCACACAAATAGAGCTTTATTTTGGTGGTATTCGATCACCACAATATTTTAAACTTAAGTTTATATTGGTAAGTTTATATTGGTTTGTGTAAAAGTCATAGGGCCAGATTCACAGACGACTTACGCCGACGTATCTATTGATACGCGGCGTAAGTTCTGTGATGCACCGTCGTATCAATGCGCCCTATTCAGGGAACAAGATACGCCTGAATTTAGCCAAGATACGACCGACGTAAGTCTCCTACGCCGTCGTATATTGGGTGCATATTTACGCTGGCCGCTAGGGGCGCTTCTGTAGATTTACGCGTCGAATATGCAAATGACCTAGATACGCCGATTCACGAACGTACTTGCGCCCGTCCGGCGTAAAGTTACCCCTGCTATATGAGGCAGAGGTAATGCAAAGTATGGACGTCGGAACAAGCGTATATTTTTACGTAGTTTACGTAAGTCGTACGTGAATGGGGCTGGGCGTAGGTTACGTTCACGTCACAGGCATTGAGCCGGCATATCTTAGGGAGTAAATTTGACGTGATTCTGAGCATTTACATGGGTCACGGTTAATTTAAATATAACACGCCCACTACTTGCCTACTTTGAATTACGCTGGCTTACGCCGGCCCATTTACGCTACGCTGCCGTAACTTAGGGAGCAAGTGCTTTGTGAATACTGTACTTGCCTCATTAGGTTGCGTCCCGTAGCGCATATGAGATGCCCTACGCCCGCACAGAGATACGCCGATCTCTGTGAATCTGGCCCATAGTGTCTACAAACTATGGTGTGTGTGTGTGTATGTATGTATGTATGTATGTGTGTGTGTGTGTGTGTATATATATATATATATATATATATATATATATATATATATATATATATAATATAATTTTGCCAAAACTTTTTTTTTTTACACACATTTTTTGCATTATTGAGATATTTCTCACATATACCATGGGTATATGTGGAATTACACCCCAAAACACATTCTGCTACTTCTCCCAAGTATGGGGATACCACATGTGACTTTTTGACAGCTTAGCCTCATACAGGGGCCCAAAATCCAATGAGCACCTTCAGGCTTTTAACCACTTAAGCCCCGGACCTTTAGGCAGCTAAAGGACCCGGACAGTTTTTGCGATTCGGCACTGCGTCGCTTTAACTGCCAATTGCGCGGTCGTGCGATGTGGCTCCCACACAAAATTGGCGTCCTTTTTTTCCCACAAATAGAGCTTTTTTTTGGTGGTATTTGATCACCTCCTGCGGTTTTTATTTTTTGCGCTATAAACAAAAATAGAGAAACAATTTTGAAAAAAAATGCAATATTTTTTTTACTTTTTCTATAATAAATATCCCCCAACAATATGTAAAACCATTATTTTTTTTCCTCAGTTTAGGCCGATACGTATTCTTCTACCTATTTTTGGTAAAAAAAAATCGCAATAAGCGTTTTATCGATTGGTTTGCGCAAAATGTATAGCGTTTACAAAAAAGGGGATAGTTTTATTGCATTTTTATTAATTCTTTTTTTTTTTTTTACTACTAATGGCGGCGATCAGCGATTTTTTTCGTGACTGCGACATTATGGCGGACGCTTTGGACAATTTTGACACATTTTTGGGACCATTGTCATTTTCACAGCAAAAAATGCATTTAAAATGCATTGTTTACTGTGAAAATGACAGTTGCAGTTTGGGAGTTAACCACAAGGGGGCGCTGATGGGGTTATGAATGACCTCATTTGTGTTTCTAACTGTAGGGGGGTGTGGCTGTAGGTGTGACATCGATTGTGGTTCCCTATAAAAGGGAACCACAATCGATGACAGCGCCACAGTGAAGAACGGGGAAGCTGTGTTTGCACACAGCTCTCCCCGTTCTTCAGCTCCGGGAAACGATTGCGGGACTCCAGCGGCGATCGGGTCCGCGAGTCCCGTGGCCACGGAGCTTCGGACCGGGTCGCGTGCACATTCTGCCGATGTATATCGGCGTGAAGGGGTCCTTAAGTGGTTAATAGACATTTAATTACGCATTGGATTTCCTGACTACATATCACATTTTCGGAGGCCCTAAAATGCCAGGACATTATAAACGCCCCCAAATGACCCCTTTTTGGAAAGTAGACACCCCAAGGTATTTGCTGAGAGGCATGTTGAGTCTTATTAATATAAAGTTGTCATTTTACTGAGATATTTCTCACACATGTCATGAGTATACATGGTATTACACCCCAAAACTGCTTTCAACATTATGCTACTTCTCCTGAGCATGAGGATACCACATGTGTGAGACTTTTTTGGAGCCTAGCCATGTACGGAGACCCAAAATCCAATGAGAACCTTCAAGCTTTCAAAGGGCGTAACTTGCGCATTTGATTTCCTGACTACCTATTATAGTTTTGAAGGCCTTAAAATGCCAGGATAGTACAAACTTACCCCAAATGACCCATTTTTGGAAAGTAGACCCTCAAAAGGTATTTGATAAGTGGCATGTACTTTGCAGATCTTATTTTTTTTGACACAAGGTTTAGAAAATGGAAAAAGGAAATACTTTTTTTTTTTTGTTTGTTTTCTTTCCTTATTTTCCAAAAATAAAATTGTGGCAGCAAATGAGATCTGCAAAATACTCACCAAGCCTCTTAATTCACTGTATGACAAATTAAAGCTTTTGAACGTGTTTGCTCTAACTTAACATCAATAGCCAAATTATTATTTTCTGCTGTATACCTATTAAAGCTATATATGTTCATGTAATTATAACATTTGTTTAATTGCACTGTGCTAAAATAATTGCATTATTTGTCTTTCCTCAGATTGTGGAAAGGTATAATTATCTGACATATTAATGTCAGCATAAATTGCTGACCTTTCAGAGTACTTTGTTGTTTTTTTTTTTACAGAGAACAGAGCCTTTGTGTCTGGTGATTATTAAAGTGTACCTGTGGTCAGAATTTAAACTTGTATATTAATTTTCAAATTGTATCTTAATTATATCTAGCCTACTCCTATTAATCTGAACAATCTTTGAAAACATACTTGTGAAGGTCCTCATACATTTATTCCTCGAACTTTGTGACATATTCTCTATGCAAACCTCCCAACTTTTTGAGATGGGAATGAGGCACACCTATTACCAAAAGTATGTAGGCATAGGACACACCCCTGCCAAGCCCCCTTAATGGAGAATTATACAAAAAATTTATTAGTTAGACCCACAAGTGTTTTATTTTTTTTTTTACCACTACTATTCCCTTATACTGCATTTACAAATGCAGCAATTTAGAAATTGGATGAAAGGTTTAGCACCGTGAAATACTTTTTGAAAGATAAATAGTGCATTTTATATACAACTATATAGATCAGACCAAAATGAGGGACAAATGAGGAGGAAAAAGGGACAGAAAAACTTTGTTCCAAATCAGGGGCAGTCCCTCGAAATCAGGGAGAGTTGAGAGCTATGGACTATGCCCTGTGAGTTGGCACTGATGTGTCACACATTTTACAGAGCCTGCCTTCTGAACTACCGAGGTGCTGAAAGGAAGAGTTTCAGGTGGTAGAGCCAGTATAGGAATTGTTGTTTGAAAGCAGCGAGGTACCATGGGATATATACATCAGAGGAGAAGCTGCAAAGCATGCAGGGAATTGAGGAAATCGAGGAAAAAGATGTCCAGGAGAAAGGCAGAACTTACAACATGAAAGAAGATTATATTGGATTGTCAAAAATAAGAATTGTTTCTATTGCCATTAAAATGCTGATGTTCTAAAGCGAAAGTGTATACTATATTTATTTATTTATTTATTTATTTATTTATTAAAATTCTTAAAAGTACAAAAAAGTACAAAATGCAGTCAGTTACCCGTAGGCCTCGATGCGCCGAGAACAACAATACAGCAACAACCAAAAAACACACACAGGCAGCGGAACAGATAAAATTTAAAATAGTTAGCAGATCAAAGAACTATAAAAACCTATGTAATTCCATAGGCTAGACTGAAAAGCTCAGTTTTTAAAAGCTTCCTGAACTTAAAAAGATCATTCTCAAGCCTTAATTTTAGAGGCAGGGAGTTCCAAAACTGTGCTCCCTGGACCGCACTCGTACTCCCTCCGCATTTTTTCTTACGAAATTTAGGAATCACCAAAATTTCCAAATTAGCCGACCTTAAGGTACGGTTGGGCACATACTTGGTGAATTTTTCCTGCAGGTACATATATGACTACATCAAGGTGGAACCAAGCTTCCAGTCATCATGGTTTTATGAGACCCATGCCTCCAAGTCAACACATTATCTCTCAGGATTCACTGACCTGATCTGTTCTTTTTTCCCTCTTCCATTATCCGGGGTGACTTGGTTTGGGTTGAATTTAGCAGAAATGCACTAATCTGGCGATTGACTTCCAGGTATGATCCACCCACCCCCTGGTACCTCAGGCAGACAGTGTGTGCTGCCACAGATGTGAAAGCTCAGCTCTGGTGGGGATTTGTGTGAAATCAATGTGGTGAGGCAGAGAGCAGGAGAGCTGTGCTGGTATGCTGTATGTCAGTACGGCTTACCACAGGGGAGAACAATAGCAATTTGAACAGGTATTCTAGATTGTAAGACTGATTGTTTGTTTCTTTTAGGAGCAGTTGTACATAGGTCCCAGGGATATGACACACTTATTTTCCAATGATGTTGTCCCGATTTCTCTTCCAGTACTCAGTTTGGATCGTTCTGTGCCCTCCACCCCTAGCTATGTTCCTCCTTTTGCTGCTCACAATGGCCCCACTGAAAAAAAAATATTTTCTGCCCCCCTGGAACCAAGCTAAATGACCAAATAAAAATAGTTGAGCCCCTAGGAAATGTTGTCAAAATGTGCGAGTCTGCACAGCATATTATGATAGACCTACCAAGCAAATCAATCCCTTCCGGCACTGCAATTTCAGCACTCCCTTCTATTGTTTCCATTTTCTCCCATCTTCTTCTGGTTTCGATAACTTGGACCTCCTGATTGGCAGGGTACAGCTGATGTAAATCCCCAATTTTTTTTTGGCCTCTAGTGGGGATAAAAAGCGCCACAAAAATGACGGTAAAGCGACGGTAAAAATAGTGGAGCTTTACCGCCGACGCCCAGGCTCTGGCAGTGTGAAAGGGCTCTAAATATTATATGTTGCAGTTTACCAGTCCTTAAAGTGATTGTAAAGTCTAGGTTTTTTTTTATATAAAAATAACAAACATGTTATACTTATCTGCTCTGTGTAGCCCAGATCCTCTTCTTCTTGGTGCCTCTTCTGTGCTCCTGGCCCCTCTGTCCTGTTGAGTGCACCCACAGCAAGCAGCTTGCTATGAGGGCACCTGAGCCAAGTCACAGCTCTGTATGTCCATTCAGACACAGAGCTGTGGTTTGCCCCTCTCTCTCCTGATTGGCTAACTGACATTGACAGCAGTGAGAGCCAATGGCACCTCTGCTGTGTCTCCGTCAATCAGGATGGCCGAGACACTCATGGACATCGCTGGACCAAGATGGAGCTCAGGTAAGTATTAGAGGGGCAGAGGGGGGCTACTGCACATAGAATGCATTAAGATAAAAAAAACTTCTGACTTTACAATCCCTTTACATATGGTGGTAGCATCCAGTTGCATTTTTGAAGTCTAGGTATACTTCCTGCAATAACAGAAAAGTGGCCTCATAACATCCTGTGAACTGAACTGAGAGCTCAAAATTTTTTATTGGCTTTCCCAGCTATCTAGCATGAACTACAAAGCAATGTCCCTCAGTTTAATGGAGAGGTATTTGTGTTCCAAATCAGAAAAGCTGCCTATGGTGACAACATAGTTCCTTCATATATACAGTGAGTAGTCACCCTATGAAAGGAAGTATGCTATTTGCAGGGTGGCCAGGTGAAAATGAAGGAAAAAGGGCTGAAAAAATTATAATTTCATCACCCCATCTAATGACTGGTAACAGCAATATATTACATATTTTGGGGGCTGAGAGGTAGATTTATTGTACGTTCATTCGAAAGTTAATATACGTTTTTGCCATAAACGAATAAAACACACCACGGTTTTGTATTTGATAAACATTTTATCATTACGAGCAGCAACAATTTATTAAAATTTCGTCTTTGTTTTCTGTTCAAAAATATTTATTACCATGTTTGGTGATGTTAGCAAATATGCTTCATTGTGAATACTTTTCACCAAAACTGCTGATTTCTATAGCTGGGAATCAAATACATTCTATTTGCAAACAATGCACATGTACAGACATCATTTCTAAGAACCTTAGCAAAATTAGGATTAGGAAACATTACACTAACTCTTGTAAGCAATGTATAATCTATATTGCTATGTGTTAACCCTGGTAATAAGGGTTTATGTGCCCTGTTTGGAAAATGGATTATGTTTAAAACTCAACAGCTAATTGCTACTAACCTATTTTTTTTTTTTTATTTAAAAATTGTATGTATATAATCACTCTCTGTCATGATTGGTGGAAAAGGTGACACCCCCTGAATGATTGATTTCAGTGTACATACCCATTTCCCAACATTTTTAAAGCTAAAAACTTTTTTATATTCGATCTGATTGATGTAAGTTTGTTCTTTCGCAAAGTGCTAATTGATTCCTGTGAACCCAGGAGAAACATATCCTGACATTCCCCAATTCAGCTGTTACAGAAAGCTTTCAGCTATGAGCTGAACTCCCTGGTTCCTCAAGAAAACATTTTGATATCTTCAGTCCCTAAGGCCTTGTACACACGACCGGATCTGTCCGATGAAAACGGTCCGCCGAACCGTTTTCATCGGACATGTCTGCTGGCGGATTTTGGTCTGATGGTTGTACACACCATCAAACCAAAATCCCCGCGGACAGAGAACGCGGTGACGCATACGACACAGACGTTCTCTAACGCGGAAGTTCAATGCTTCCATGCATGCGTCTAATCAATTCAACGTCATGCGCGGGTTCTCGGGCCAGCGGACATGTCCAATGAGTCATACGGACCATCGGACATGTTCGGCAGACATGGTTCCAGCGGACATGATTCTTAGCATGCTAAGAAACAGTTGTCCGCTGGAAACCTGTCCGGTCTGCCGGGAAATTGTCCGGTCGGCCCTACACACGATCGAACATGTCCGCGGGAACTGGTCTGACGGACCAGTTTCAGTGGACATGTTCGGTCGTGTGTACGAGGCCTTAATGTATTGGTTTCTACATGGGCATATATTCAGGTTACACTAAAGTGGGGCAAGGAACTTCAATTGACAGAACCACAAGTGGTGGGAGATACCCTGGAAGCTTTAGGGATAGCAGTAATGCCCTGATGGAGGAACAAAACCTTGAAAAAAGCTTGAAATTCTAGTAGTAGTTTTTCACATTCACCTTGTCTTGTCTAGTAATGTTGAAGACAATTCATCAACCATCTCTGGGGCTGACTATTGCCTAGTACACACAATCAGAAAATCGGATGAAAAATACCATATTTGAAGCGATCGTGCGATAATCTGATCGTTGGTACCCAGCTTTTCGAAAAGCTGATAACGACAGTTCTTGAAAAATTATTCGGACAAACACAAAAATGTTGTACAGTACGCCTTCGGAAAAAAAAAAAAACGGAAGACCAAGACCATGCATGCCCAGAAACTACAGAATACATTATAATACAATACTAAACATTATTTGACTTCCAAAGTTGTATTGTTTGCATATTAGAAAATCCATATTCGATATGCAAAAAAATCGTCCGATTATTCTCATCGGGTGTACGAGGCTTAAGTTCAAATGGGTGTTGGGAATGTATCTCAGGACTTATAACTACACAGGCAACTGGGTTATATGATTGCCCTACACAAATACACATTTACTTAAGAAAAATATTATAACATTTTCACAGACCTGAAAATCTGGGCTTCCCACGAACTAGGATACAAAATATTTCTGAATTCTTGTTGTATTTCTGTAGAATAAAACTACATCGCCATTCTCCCTACCCAGACATGACTTGAGTAATGCTCCTGTATATCATAAGCGATGCTTTTTACCCCACTTCACCAACCTTTAGACCCCCATACAGTTTATTTTTGGTACATTAATGCAATTTTAGTGTTCCTAGCAGCTTGCTAAAAACAAGTTCAAATGGATAAAAAAAAATGTTGGTGCAATAAGGCTACATTTAAATAGAATCCTAATTATCCAGTGCAAGATACAAATCCAAGTATGATTCCCACCTGATGAATGAGGTAACAGCACCGGCTACACCACTGTCCTTCACTCCTACACATTATGACACTTTTGCATGCTTCCCTTGAAGCCTTTACAAAATAATTTTTAATTTTGAATGCCATTTTACATAATTGTACTTTTTTGAAAAGCTGGAGTTGTATAGGTACCGTTTTTGCAGCTGTTTTCTATGCTCTTTAAAGCAACACAATTTTTTTATCTTTTAGCTGCCATGAAAGTTTTCCGCAAATGTATATGTATAGCAGTGCTCTTTGCAGAATGTGTATGGGGTCATATCACAGCCAGTCATAACATTGATTTGCGTCCCTCACAGTGGGACTATAGTTCACAAAGTGCAGACAAGAGTTTTAGATGATCTATGCTGTATATACTGCACTTTCATGTATATGCAAGAAGGTTCCGTGAAACCCAAAGGAGAAGAAAGACTTGCATTTTCTTGGGTTTTGTCATGCTTCTGTTGGGCACACATCCATTTGTACAAACCGGTATAGATGCATTATTGTGTTGCATGGAACACTGTGCATCCACTGTACTGAGCTCTTATCCCACCTTGGACAACACAAGTGTCAGAACACCCTATGTGGCCAAAAGTTTCCATACTCCTAACCATCACATCCATATGAACTTGATGGACATTTATACGGAGGCACCTCCACTCCTTGTGGCCTTTAAGGCCGCGTACACACGGTCGGTCCAAACCGATGAAAACGGCCTTAAGTCCAGTTTCATCGGTCAAAACCGACCGTGTGTAAGGCCCATCGGTCCGTTGTCCTTTGGTCCAAAATGTTAAAACATGCTTTAAAATCGAACCGATGGACCGCTGCCCAATCGGTCCAAACCGATGGTTAGTACAGAAAGCATCGGTTCAAAACCCGCGCATGCTCAGAATCAAGTCGACGCATGCTTGGAAGCATTGAACTTGGTTTTTTCAGCACGTCGTGTGTTTTACGTCACCGCGTTCTAACCCGATTGGTTTTTGGAACGATGGTGTGTACACACATCAGACCATCAGGCCACTTCAGTGGTGAACCGATGGAAATGGCCCGTCGGACTATTCTCATCGGTTTGGAACGACCGTGTGTACGCGTCCTAACAGTCTCCCCTATTCTGGAAAGGCTGTCTACAAGATTTCGGAGGCAATTTTTGCCCATTCAGAAATGAGAGCATTTGAGAGGTTAGGTACTTATGTTGTATCACAAGACCTTTCTTGAAGTTAGTGTTACAAATCATCTGAAAGGTGTTCAAATAGGGATGAGGTCATAGTTTTGTGCAGGCCACTTGAGTTACACATGAAACTCATCAAACCATGTCTTTATGAACCATGGCACAGGGACATAGCCAGGTTGGAACAGAAAAGGGTCTTTCCTAAACTGTTGCCACAAATTTGGAAGTGCACCATTGTCTAAAATATTTAGGGAGCAATTCATGGAAAATTAAGCAGACGGAATCTGGAGCAGCTTGTTCAGTTAAGCTTTGAAAATGAAAGAAAGAAGCTGACTACTGTACCATTAACAGTACCAAGTATGGGTGTCAACGTACTTTTAACCATATAGGTAGGTGTGATGTTCATATATCTACAAACTTTTGGCCATATATGTATCCTATGTGTCACACTATATTCTGTTGTCAACAAGCAGCATTATTATATTTATTTTCAGCGCAATAAAAACAACTGTCCTAGGAATATCCAGACCTAAGTTATGGAGAATAAACTAGTACTGAGTGATTGCCGCTATCTAGAACAGCAATGGAGCCATCCTCTATCACTGCAATTGCTACTGGGTATGAAAGGCCACTGGCAACAATATGCTTAAAGACGTTTCCTTCCTCCACCTTGCTCAGGCAAATGATACATCTGTTATTTACATCTGCTACTAAAATATTTCCTTCTTGATCGAAGGCCACTCCAGATGTGTGCACATCTAAGGGCAGAAAAAGGCTTAAACTAAAACTATCAATTTGCTTTAAGAGCTTCATCTTATTATTTAAAATCTTAATTCGAGTACTGGAAGAATTTTTGTTGTCTTTTGTCAAGTGTTCAACCACAATAACTGATCCATTTGCTTGGCAGACAGCAATTTCCTTGGGCTGGCTCAAATAAGAACATATGTTAAGAGTCTTCTTAATGCCACCTTGGCCGAAGTCGGCAGCTACCAAAATAAGACTGCCGGCAATAGGGTCAGAAATGATGACTTCATTTTCAGCATTTATGGCTACGCCCCAAGGCAAGAGGAAAGGCTTTTTAACAATCAAAGTACATTTTCCAGCTTGACTGTACACCTTTAGTGAACGATCACCTGCATCGGTCACGGCAACAAATCCATCCAATGTGACTGCCACACTGACTGCATACACTAGGCCATTTTCAGAACTGTCTTTCTCTCCAATTTCCTGAACTAATTTTCCATTTTTTGTGAATCTTGAAAGCCTTTTTTTACCATCGTGTGCCACAAGCAAACAGCCGGTGTTGGAACAAAAAGCGATACCGGTAGGGTTGAAAAGCAACCCCCAACCACCAAAAGATGCACTTAGTTTAAATCTTGCAGAATTCAGTTTTGCTACTTGATTACTTTTCCAATCTGTGAGTCGCCTTTCTGGGGGATCAGGAACCATGCGCCCTATGATCTCCAAGAGGTGTAGGACAGGAAGGCAAACACTTGTCTCAGACTTCCTGCAACCTTTGCGGCAGAAAGGACATTCTAGCTTTGAGTTTCCAGGGTTGCAGAGGGAAGAAACACAATCCTGACACATGATGTGGCCACAAGGAAGATTCCTAGGCCTAGTTCTTTGCTGATGACTGTATTTTTCAAAACAAACCTTGCATTCAAGTAAGTTAATTTCGGTTTCATCCAAAAAATCCTTCAGAGTCCTGATTTCTTTCTGTGATGAGGATGACATTGCTTGTAGCTGCTAATCCTTCACAATAAGACCAAAAGCTGATCACACTGCAGCAAATCACATGACCAAGTGGTCTGAAATAGTCAGCACTACTATTATAAGCACAATGAGAAAGCACTTTCAATGTCTTGTCGTACTATGCCACCTATTGGTCTGAAATATATGAACAGCTTTTAGAAAAGGAAAGTTGTCTTTTCTATAAAAAATGTCAAGGACATTTTAGAGACATACACCAAAATCATGCAAAATCAAAAAACAAATGCTTAATCTGTACTAAAGTAAGTGCAGCTATATCTTCTTAAGGGATATATGAGTAGAATATCTAGAATATGCAATAAACACAAAAGGGCATAAACATTTGCTTTGCGAATAACTCAAGATGTGTACAGGCATAGCAAATAATACTTGTAATGCTTGTAAAATGCGTGTAACAGTTTCCTTGTCGTCTTTTTGCTGGGCGAATGTAACATTCAGTAAGATTTGTTCCTAAGATAAAAATATCTATAATGCAATAATACAAATATAATGTACTGTGTAAAATTAACATTCAGCGCCAAAACATAATAATTATAATTTAGAAAATAAAAATAAAAGCTGCACCTCAAAAACAATACTGATTGTGATAATTGAAAAAATGTGTAGAGGGCGCTAGATCACTCAGTGCTAATGAATAGTAAACCAGCGTGCTGGGTGAAAATTTAAATACAATACAATAGACTTCTATTATAAAATGTAAATATAGTATTAATATAATAATAAGTTCAAAAAAAGAGAAAAGTCTTTGTGTTCAAAAAAAGACCCCTCAGAATCTTATAAAAAGTCCCAATAGGTGTTCAGTCAAATGCATAACATGTAAAAGAAAAAACAAATCTTCTTTCTTGAATATTCTTTAAGTGAAAAAAAAGGGAAAAGGAAAGCCGTCACCAACAAATCCAGTCTTCTTAATCACCCTTAGATTGGTGTTGAAGCAAACAAATGTGCTTACCAGAAATAGTGGACTATTATGGTTAAACAATAGTCTGCTAGACATATGCAGGATTGTGCCTGCATGCACATCGGACAGGAAATCAATGATAGCCTCAATGCCAGGGATTCCAGATAGGATATAGATGAAAAAAGAAAGGCAATGGAGCCGATCACGTGACGTGCCTCCCTGCCCGTACGAGCTGTCAGCTGGGACGCCGAGCCGTGCTACGGAGCTAGCACCGGACCAGACGACCCTGCCTTTTACCGCACCGCAAGGTAGCGGTGATACGCCTGCAGCCCCAGTGCCGGGTAGGCACTTTTAGAAGTAAGAGGCCATCTAGGCCATTTGTCTCTTGTTTTTTACATATGTTTTTTATTTACAATAAATTTTAAGCGATAATACACTATTGGCATCTCCATTGCCTTTCTTTTTTCATCTATATCCTATCTGGAATCCCTGGCATTGAGGCTATCATTGATTTCCTGTCCGATGTGCATGCAGGCACAATCCTGCATATGTCTAGCAGACTATTGTTTAACCATAATAGTCCACTATTTCTGGTAAGCACATTTGTTTGCTTCAACACCAATCTATTCTCTTTTTTTGAACTTATTATTATATTAATACTATATTTACATTTTATAATAGAAGTCTATTGTATTGTATTTAAATTTTCACCCAGCACGCTGGTTTACTATTCATTAGCACTGAGTGATCTAGCGCCCTCTACACATTTTTTCAAATATAATGTACTGTCTATAGGGAATCCTGTGCAAAATGGCCAAACAAGTCTTTAGCTGCAGTGTGAAGCGAAACATTTAGCAGTGGTATTATTATATTAATAATACTACTATTTATTATATTAACCACTTCCATACCGTAGGACGTCATATGACGTCCTGGACTTTAGTGGGGGATATCTGCAGCTACAGGCATCATTCCGATATCCTTCTCTTCGGGCGGCGATTCTGCGCACCATAAGAACGATCATAGCGGCACTTGATCGTTCTTATAGGCGGCGGGAGGTGCTTCTCCAGGTTCTCCCGTGCCATTGGAGGCCCGGAGAAAGAATCGGCCACCGCCGGATGGGGAGGATAGAGATTTCAGGTGACCAGATGGTCACTGGTCATCTCTATGACCGTCGGAGGCCCGGGCGCGACGTTATGACGTCACGCCCGGGTACCTGGAAGTAGACAAAGCCGCAACCGTGGCTGAAAGCATGAGATCTGTGAATTTTTTTTCCCGATCTCATGCTTTCCAGCCTGGAGGAGAGATGTGGGGTCTTATTGACCCGCATCTCTCCATAAAGAGGGCCTGTCACACACTATTCCTATTACAAGGGATGTTTACATTCCTTATAATAAAAAAAAAAAATGGATCACTTTTATTCCTAAGTATAAAAAAAAAATAATAATAATAAAAAAAAAAATTAAAACGCCCCTGTCCCAGTAGCTCGCGCTCAGAAGCGAACGTGATGTAAGTCCCACCCACATATATAATAGGTGCAATATTGAAGAAACTCTTGTGCAAACTAATTTTCAGTGACCTTTAATTAGGCTAATGTGACACCTATCAGAGTGTGTCCACATGTGATTCTCAAACCAAAATCAGTATAACATAACCAGTGTAGCGCAACTAACTAATAAAATACAATCAATATTATAATCCAAAAAAAGTCCCAGTTATGTGTGATGATTACACTCATGTGCAACTCTAATGCTGCGTACACACGACCGTTTTTCGGGTTCTAAAAAATTACGTATTTTTTTTAATGTCATTAAAAGCGATCGTGTGTGGGCTTCAGAGCATTTTTCGGGTTCTAAAAAATGGGCAACAAAAAATTCGAACATGCTCTTTTTTTTACTACGTTTTTAACGTTGTCTTTTTTAAGGTTGTAAAAAATGGTCGTGTGTGGGCTTTAATGACGTGAAAAATCCGTGCATGCTCAGAAGCAAGTTATGAGACGGGAGCGTTCGTTCTGGTAAAACTACCGTTCGTAATGGATTAAGCACATTCAGCACGCTGTAACAGACAGAAAAGCGTGAATCGTCTTTTACTAACACGAAATCGGCTAAAGCAGCCCAAAGGGTGGCGTCATCTGAATGGAACTTCCCCTTTATAGTGCCGTCGTACGTGTTGTACGTCACCGTGCTTTGCTAGAGCATTTTTTTTTTTCACGATGGTGTGTAGGCAAGGCCGTTTTAATGATCAGGTTGAAAAAAACTTTGTTTTTTCTAGACCCTTAAAAACTTCATTTTTTAGAACCCGTGTGTACGCGGCATTAGTAATAGTTCAAAATTATATAAAAAAAATTCATACAGGCAGTCCCCGAGTTACGAACGACTCCTACTTAGGAACGGACCTCAATGCCGGCCGCTTGTGCTCCACGCTGGTCCTGGATACCTCCGAGCAGCTATCTTGCAGCACATATACCACACTGCAGTACTACATGTACTGCATGGCCAGAAGAACCCTAGATAACAAAACTGCATGCCCAGAAGCGCCCGAAACATCCCACATCCCTGCACAGGCTAAAGTTACACTTAAAAATACACTGTTCCGACTTATACACAAATTCTACTTAAGAACAAACCTTATATTCCCTATTGTGTTCGTAACCCAGGGACCGCTTGTATAATCCAGTGACCACCACTTCTAGCTGGAATGTCTGCTCACCTCCAAATAATGACCCCACTACAGAGTCCCATAGCAGAGAGCACTATGGTTTCCCCTTATATTTTATGACCACACACGATTGTTTGAGATCCCAAGAGGAGGTCAGTGTGGTGCAGGGACGTCCTGTGGAGAAGTACCCCCATGACATCCTGAGAGACAGTCTAACAGGTGACATGGCTTCTTCCTCACAACCCTGGCATGGTAGTTGTGGGAGTCTGCGGGCGGATGGCTTATTGGACTCTGGAAGCCACCTATAAAAATAATACATAATAGCCCTACTCATTCACAAAAATAAATCTTTTAACTAAAAGAAGGGCCCATGATATAAATCCTTCCGCCGCTTCAATGCAGATCCAAGGTGTCACCAAAGGTTACTGATTCGGAAAATGATAGATAGCCCAATGCAGTAGGCAGTCAGATCTTGACAGAAGTGTCAGATAAAAAAAGGGGGAAATAACTTCAAAAAGGGAAAAGGTCAATTGCCTAAGAACATTCACAAAATAATTGGAGTCTCACAGAATGGGTGGAGATAGAAGGAGAATTATGGCCAAAGCTCTTTTGCCCATATTTCTCATGTGGGTCACATGAGTGCACATAGTTCTGCACTCCTGGGTCCCAGATTCACCCGACAGTGGGCTAAAACCTGCTGTAGGCTGATGGCACAGAGCTGGTCCAGGCTGTACAGGGATCCTAAGCTGCCCAGTTGCTTGACTGGCAGCTGGCTAAGCCTGTCAGCATGCTGCTGAGAGCCTGAGCAAGCCGCTCTCCCCCTCCCCAGCCTGATGCTCCAGAGAGCACTGGAGGGGCAGAGCATAGAGTGGTGACTGACAGTCACCGCTCTGTGCTCAGAGTGGACCCAAGAACTGAGCGTTCAGTGGTCTTTGACCGATCAGTTCTAGGTGTAAAGCCAGTGAGGGACAACTGCAGCATCAGATCAATGCTGCAGCCATCTAGGTCAGGATGTGTTTTTTTTTCATTCCCATACTTTTTAATGAGCATGCACTAGGGGCAGCCCTAGCAAGTTTGTTTGTCAGAGTCCAATTACCTGAAGGTAGCCTGTATATAAAACATGGTTTATGAATACAAGCACTGTGTCCTGCACTGTACAATAAAAAGATATTGTTTGTTTTCCTGTCATCTACCTTGAAGATATGAAATTTATGTTCACCATTTATATGCTACATAATAAGTAAGATCTGAAAGTCTCTATGTGCAACCGATGCTTGTAAATCACAAGGAAAGAGAATCGTTCACCATTCCCAGTTCTGGTGTGCTTTTTTCATCTTAAAGCAGTTTCGCCCAAAAATGGAACTTCCTCTTTAAGGGAAGGTAACCCCCTGACATGCCACATTTGGCATGTCATTTTTTTTGGGGGGGGGGGGGGGGCGGAAACCCTCTTTTTAGAGGGATTCAGCTCCCACTTCCTCCCTGGGCACAGCGGCGCCGGAAAGAAGATCATCTCTCCCCCCCTCCCTCTCGGAAAAAATCTGGAACATTTCACAGGTCCCAGATGATTGCTTGGCAAATCACAGTGCGCATCGCGACTCAAGCAGTGCGTGCCCACAGTAGTGATGCCGGCGCCGCGGATAGGAGGGAGAGACGAGCAAGGCTTCATTGCCCCGCATCGCTGGACCGTGGAACAGGCGAGTGTCCGATTACTATGCAGTATTTGTAGCTGCTGACTTTTCATATTTTTATCTTAGTAGGAAATCCACTTTAATAATGGTGGTCTTTTAAAAGTTTAACACAAATTATATGTAACGTATACTGTATTTAAACCCCAACTAGAGAACATTTAATTTCCTAAAGCGCTGTGTATCATAAATAATTACCATTAAAATAAAAAAATCATGGGACATTTTTTTGTTTTTATTCTTTCTTGCATTTCTGCGCTGATCTTCTCCAGTCTTTTTTCAACCATTTCTTGTCTACATGCATTGCTCTAGCGTCCTCTACATATTATTCTGGACTAGCTTCCTGACAGAGACAGCTTGTGCAATGTGTGTCAGCATGGCTGCTTGTAAGCTCCACCAGGGGTGATTTGGCAGCAGAATTGAGAGAGTTGTATCTCCATAACAAGAATTATTTTAAAAATAATCTTTATGAAAGCATCACCAGATTTTATTTTAATGAAAGCTGCATATTTAAAAAGTGTGAAAGGATGCTTTGAAATAATATTAACATGTTAAAGCTTACAGCATCTCACAAAAGTGAGTACACCCCTCACATTTTTGTATTTTTTTATCAATAACAATTTTATTGGTCAAGTCTATTTCCCAAAGACAACCTCTGGATATGACGCTGAGCACGTGCACTCAACTTCTTTGGTGAACATGGCGAGGCCTGTTCTGAGTGGAACCTGTCCTGTTAAACCACTGTATGGTCTTGGCCACCATGTTGCAGCTCATTTTCAGGGTCTTGCAATCTTCTTATAGCCTAGGCCATCTTTATGTAAAGCAATAATTCTATTTTTCAGATCCTCAGGGAGTTCTTTGCCATTGGGTGCCATGTTGAACTTCCAGTGACCAGTATGAGAGAGTAATGCCGCGTACAGGCGATTGGACATTCCGACAACAAAACCATGGATTTTTTTCCAGACGGAAGTTGGCTCAAACTTGTCTTGCATACACACGGTCACACAAATGTTGTCGGAAATTCCAAACATCAAGAACGCGGTGACGTACAAGACGTACGACGAGACGGGAAAAATTAAGTTCAATAGCCAATGCGGCTCTTCTGCTTGATTCCGAGCATGTGTGGAATTTTGTGCGTTGGAATTGTGTACACACAAGTTTTGCTGTCGGAAAATTTGAGAACCATCTCTGAAATATTTGTTGTCGGAAATTCCGACAGCAAATGTCCGATGGAGCATACACACGGTCGGATTTTCCGACAACAAGCTCACATCGAACATTCGCTGTCGGAAATTCCGACCATGTGTATGTGGCATGAGAAAGATGAAACTAAATTTAACACACCTGCTCCCCATTCACACGTGAATTGGGCCCAATTTGGACATTTTCACTTAGGGGTGTATTCATTTTTGTTGCCAGCGGTTTGTGTGTGTTGAGTTATTTTGAGGGGACAGCAAATTTACACTGTTATACAAGCTGTACACTCGCTACTTTACATTGTAGCAAAGTGTAATTTCTTTAGTGTTGTCACATGAAAAGATATAATAAAATAGTTACAAAAATGTAAGGGGTGCACTCACTTTTGTGAGATACTGTATATATGAGTTTAGTAATTGGTTTTAAATCTACTTTATTATTACGAACATGTTGTGTCGCTTATAGCAGAAAAAATACTACCATCAGGTAAGTCATAGACTTTGTAGAGGTGAATACACCTTTCATATTTTTAGGCTATATACCCAATAAGAACTAGACATTACCAAAAGACACCATAAATTATACTTTTTAACAGGTTATGCATTTTTTATTGAGTTTGTTAAATATAAACAGAACATTTTCAGCATACAGTGTACAACAGTATCATTGACAGAAGGTCCAGAAGTATATTCAAGTACAGACATCACTTAAAATTGGTATTAAAGGACAGGTAAAGGTGATAACAATTGCAACCATAAATCATCTGCAACCATAAATCATCTGTAGCAGCTATCTGACAATTTTAGATATACTAGGTTAGGCAGCATACATACAGCCCGAAAAAGGCTTTGCACTATTTTTTCTGCTTCCTCAGTAGATCAGAGTATAGAATTTAAACGAGAGAGGGAGGGGCAAAGATGCACCAATTTCTCGTCCTCCAACCACAGAATGCCTTGTATTCTGTGAAAAAACACAACGCTTTTAGTGAATGGGTATGGAGTGAAGAAGGGATGTGGTGCAATCGGAGACCTTCATGGGTGTTAGCTGCTGCTCTCATGCTCGCAGCACCCAGAAGTCCAGTGAAGTGGGCTTATGATGGGTATATGATTATGATTACTACTATACAGCAGCACTGCAAACACAGCATACCTATTATTACCTCAATCCTACATAGCTGGTGCGGTAATAACAATAACATTTTTACTCAGAGTTGGGCTTTAATAGTTCTAACATACCGTATTTACTTTAAGAAGATTGGCTTTTAAAAAGAGTAGAAGTACATTGGTTTGGAAAGTCTTCAAATGACTCACTCCGTTGTGTGAGTGTATATTAGTATAACAGCTTACATACAGTGAAAAATATAGATGCTAATGAAACAATACGGACATTTTTACAATTTAGACATTTATACCCGAGGTGAAGATCATACAATTTAGCCATCAAATTATCAATTAGGAAAGTAAAGATATAATACAAATGGTAGTAACCTGAAATCTATTGACATTCACAACACATCCTAAAAATGTTTCCCCCACTTAAAGCAGAACTAAACCCTCCTATCGTTTTCAGCCAAGAAAGCGGTCATCTTGGCCTTTGATTGATCTTCAACTGCCATGATGCTGCATATGTGATCAGTTATGACACCAGCCATTTGAGGGTTTGACAGTTTGGTTGAGAGTTCATGCAACTGTGACAATTACAGTCCCGGAAAGTTCTAGGAGTGTAACTTTTTTAAACCGTTAAATCGATGGGTTTAGTTCCGCTTCAAATATTTAAAATGCCTCATGAATGCGATTTTGGTGTCACAAGGTATATTTTTTCATAGAAGTAGTCAAGTCCCCACTTTCGCTGTCTTTCAGTAATTGCATCAACTTTCTTCAACAGTTTATAATTGCAGGCAGAACCTGAAAGCATATAAAGGAAAATTACTTTAAAACAAATCTATATCAGTAGGCCATATTTTGGTTCATCATCTGCTGGTTTCAAGTGTTTTATTTTTTGTTTAAAACTATGAAAGGGTCAATTCATGCATTCTGCAATGGAAAAACACCAGTCACCTCTAGGACACACAGAAAACAATTGTTTTGCTCTGTATCCTATTCACACTGAAACGCAACCTGGAGCTGCGCTGCAGTGATCGGTGTTATAATGCAGACATGTTGCATTTGATCACAGTGCACTGGACAGGATCACATATCACTGTACAGCAGTGCAGGAAATCATGCTGCTGTACAGTGACACAAAGGAAGTGTCACTTTTGTGCACTTCAAATAAACGTAAAAAAAAAAAAAAAAAGAAAGAAAAAAGCTATGTGATGCATTGAATTGCGCACCATACCGCCCCCTAACACCGGCTCACTGCAGCTACAATGTTTTTTGGGGAACGAGCCTTAAAGCTAGAAAAGGCACGTTATGCAAGTCGGAAAAAAAACTAAAATCAAAATAGAATGGGTGGTAAACAAGATCGCCTATGACTCTATGAAGACCCCTACTGCCTAAATAAATAAAAGATGGTCAACATACTTGTACCAATGTTTGCAGGAGTATTTTCTAAAAGGCCATAAACTTATATCACAGAAGCTAAAGTACTTACCAAACAGTCGCTCTATATCAGATTCAGGGACATAAAACGGTGGCCCTAAAGGAAAACACACACAGCGTTACTCAGTTTTCATAAGGCATGGAGCCGGCTGACTTTTAAATTCTAGAATTATATCACTGGGCAAAAGATATAGCTGTACACAAACATTGTTAGACCTGAAATCCAGTCATCTATCTAAATACACAGATAAAATACATATATGGGCTGTTTCACCTGCCATAAGGTTTGCATTTTTGTTCATCCAATTCTGAGATTTAAATAACCCTGCCAGACAATACGGCCAGCCTAAAGACCAGACTTTTCATACCTGCACCAGTCTGTAGGGTTCAATATTGAATTGCCCCCCCCCCCCCCTTTGCAGCTATAACAGCTTCAACTTCTGGGAAGGTTGTCCACAAGGTTTAGGAGTGTGTCTATGGGAATGTTTGACCATTCTTCCAGAAGCGCATTTGTGAAGTCAGGCACTGATAATGGCCGAGAAGGCCTGGCTCCAGGTCTATGCTCTAATTCACAGGTGTCAAACACAAGACCCGTGGGCCAAATCCGGCCCTCCAGGGCATTTCATGTGGCCCTCACACCTCTCCTGCAGCTGCAGGAGAGCTCCAGCCCTTCTCTGGTCCTACTCCAGACCTTTACTTTCTGCTTTCAAGCAATGCATCCAGCTTCTTTCCAGCAGCAGCATAAGGAAAGGGGGGTACACTGTGATGTAAGGGAGAGTGGGGGATTCAACTTCTGATGGTGGGATGGCTCTTGTCATCTGATGTAAGGGGAGGGGATGCGCTGGACATCTAATCTTACAGATACAACCGGCCCTTTTGAGGGCAATCATAATGATGATGCGGCCCACGATAAAATTGAGTTTAACACCCCTGCTCTAATTCATCTCAAAGGTGGTCTACCAGGTTGAGGTCAGGACTCTGTGTAGGCCAGTCAAGTTCTTCCACCCCACTCTATGTCCTTATAGACCTTGCTTTGTGCACTGGTCCAAATCATTGGGGGGGGGGGGGATTATAGTGTGGGGTTGGTTTTCAGGGGTTGGGCTTGGCCCCTTAGTTCCAGTGAATAGAACTCCTAAGGCATCAGCATACCAAGACATTTTGGACAATTTCATGCTCCCAACTTTGTGGGAATAGTTTAGGGATGGCCCCTTCCTGTTCCAACATGACTGTGCATCAGTGCACAAAGCAAGGTCCATAAAGTGAATTTGTGGTGGAGGAACCTGACTGGCCTGCGCAGAGTCCTTGCCTCAACCTGATAGAACACCTTTGGCATGAATTAGAGTGGAGATTTGGAGTCAGGCCTTCTCGTCCAACATCAGTGCCTGACCTCACAAATGTGCTTCTAAAAGAATGGTCAAACATTCCCATAGACACACTCCTAAACCTTGTGAACAGCCTTCCCAGACGAGTTGAAGCTGTTATAGCTGCAAAGGGTGGGCCAACTCAATATTGAACCCTACAGTTCATGTGCGTGTAAAGGCAGGTAATATTGTAATATAGTGTACGTGTTGACACGCCATACAGGGGTTGGGACAACCAGAGACAGCATTAAGCATGTAAATATGTTTTCTTGTGAAAAAAAAAAGCATGTAAATATGTCATAAGTTTACAGGAGAAGGTCAGCATTTATGTATTTTTCTGTCAGTGTGACTTCTTGTGTGTCATACCACATGGCTCATTCCCTTCTAGTTCCATGGCCTTCCCAGGTATAGCAATATTTTAAGCCTGTAGCTAAATTTAGACACCATCAGAGTAGAGCTAGGTACATCCTAACTGGAGCTGTTATAGGCAGTGATGCACACCCTGACCAGTCCATTTCTTCCTTTGGTCTTTTTCCTGCATTTATCCTATTTACTGGCTGAACGTTGGATTGTTGGATTACTGGATGTGTCTCAGCATGTCTGAATATGTATTTGTACAACCAGATGTAATTCTGCTTCTATTTACCCTCTTCTCAGGCCTAGGAGATTCCAAATCCACTACTACTGACCAGCAGGGGAGCCACTGTCACTGCATGTAAGAGGTTACACCATCATTTATGTTATCTTTAAATTATGGAGTGCAACATGCAATGCTCTAGAGATTGTCAACTAAAGTTATATGTGGCAATAATTCACGGCACATACATTGTTTGGTGCTCATGCCAACACCATTAAAAAGTTTGCCCTAGAAGACTTCTTCTTTGTATGTGTAAACAATTTTCCACTTCCGGTTTGCTCAACTTGTTATTACAAAAATCAGTATTAGGCCTCTTGTACAATGCAGCTTAAAAAAAGCTCAGTACAGTTTTTTTTTTTTACTGAGCTAAAATACAGCCCATTAATTGTAATGTGCCTATGCACACAGACATGCAAAAAATAGAAAAAACTGCATTTTTGGTCAGTAATTTTTGCCCCATGCGTGCAAATGCACGCGATTGCGCACAAATGGCCATTTTCATATTGTGTAGAGAAAAACTGTGAGAATACATTTTTGCGCGTGCATGCAAAATTGCGCGAAAATTGAATGAATGCATATGCGTGAAAATGGGCGCAAATACATACAAAAAAAAAACGGTTGAAAAAGTAGATGCTCAAACAGGAGTATCGTGTGCAAGAGGTCCTAATGTGTCATTAAACTCAAATAATCAACAACTGCCATTACATGGTGTTCATACTCACTCATCCACCAAAGCATTTGTTTTCTGTAGACTTCAAACATTCTGGTGTATTCTGCTGTTCACTTGTCCCTCCCTCCTCCTCTAAGTCCCCACTGCAGTCCGAGATTGTGTAGACCAGCTTCTGACATCTACTGAGCATGCTCCAGTTTCAGTTCCCTTCTAAGCCGTTCATTTGCTCTTTTTTCTTATTTTTGCAGCTCATGTGACTATAGACACAAATATGTGGGTGTATACACAGCGGTAAATTCCCCTTCCCTCCCTCCTCCTCCGTGTCCTCATATTGCTAAACACTATGGCCCGGATTCACGTAAGGCTGTTTTATGTTGCGCGGGCGTAGCGCATCGTATTTACACTACGCCGCCGCAACTTAGAGAGGCAAGTGCTGTATTCACAAAGCACTTGCGTCCTAAGTTACGGCGGCGTAGCGTAAATGGGCCGGCGTAAACGCGCGTAATTTAAAGTAGGCTGGTAGGGGGCGTGTTGTATTTAAATGAGGCTTGACCCCATGTAGATGGATGGCCAAACGAACGGCGCATGCACACGCATGCTCAGTATCACATCGTATTTACGTCCAAGGATACGCCGGCTCAATGCCTGTGACGTGAACGTAACTTACGCACAGCCCTTTTCGCGTACGACTTACGCAAACGACGTAAAAAGATACACTTTTTCCGACGTCCATACTTTGCATGGGCTGCGCCACCTAGAGACCAGCTTTAACTTTACGCCGGCGTATGTCTTACGTAAACGGCGTAACTAATTGCGACGGACGTACGTACGTTGTGAATCGGCGTATCTTGCTCATTTACATATTTGACGCAGAAATCAAGGAAGCGCCACCTAGCGGCCAGCGTAATTATTGCACCCCAAGATACGACGGCGTAGGAGACTTACGCCGCTCGTATCTTGGCCAAATCTATGCGCAACTGATTCTATGAATCAGGCGCATAGATACGACGGCGGCCATTCAGACTTACGACGGCGTATCTGGAGATACGCCGTCGTAAGTCTTTGTGAATCCGGGCCTATGAGGGCGGGATAGAAGATAGTGATTCATGGAGGCTTCACTCTCTTGTTAGTCCCAGCACATACACACCATAGACACAGGAGGGGGGGGGGGGTATATGATTGGCAGAACCTCCTTCAGATATCTTTACGGTGTGAAAAAATTGTCAGTCAACTTAAACTATACCTGCACCATGTTATTGCAAATTAAATACAGTATATAAGAAAAATTCCTCCCAATGACACCAATGAAGGGGCACAATTCCTCCCAATGACACCAAAGAAGGGGCACAATTCCTCCCAATGACACCAAAGAAGGGGCACAATACCTCCCAATGACACCAATGAAGGGGCACAATTCCTCCCAATGACACCAAAGAAGGGGCACAATTCCTCCCAATGACACCAAAGAAGGGGCACAATTCCTCCCAATGACACCAATGAAGAGGCATTATTCTTCTCAATTACACCAATGATGAGTCACAATTTCACTCACCGACACAAAAGATGGGGCGTTTTTTTTTCCTCCCACTGATGCCGACATATTTTTTACTCCGGATGGCCACAGTCCGGCCCCCCTAAAGTCTAATGCCGCGTACACACCATCGTTTTCTGCGATGGAAAAAAACGTCATTTTCAAAAACGTCAATTTAATTGACCGTGTGTGGGCAAAAACGTCGTTTTATGTCTTCTAAAAAACGACAGAAAAAAATTGAAGCATGCTTCAATTTTATGTGTCGTTTTTGGCCGACGTCGTTTTCTGTGTTCTAAACATTGACCGTGTGTACGTAAAAACGTCGATTTAAGCCCGCGCATGCTCAGAAGCAAGTTAGGAGACGGCAGCGCTCATTCATGTAAAACGACTGTTCAGAATGGAATCAGCACATTCGTTAAGGTGTTTTTCAGCTTATAGACAAGAAAACGAAATTTAAAGCACAGTCACTGAAAATCACGAATCGTATCTCACCAAACTTTTACTAACACGCAGCAACACGATATCAGCAAAAGAGGCCGTCTTCCGCATGGAAACGACCCTTTATAGTGACGTCGTGCGTGATTGACGGAACTGCGCTGTGCTAGAGCGTTGTGAAAAAGCGATGGTGTGTATGCTACGTCGTTGTTCAAATTGAAGTTTGAAAAATGACGTTTTTTTAAAGCACATAAAGCGTCGCATTTTTCCATCGCAGAAAACGATGGTGTGTACGCGGCATTAGGGACAGTAAACTGACCCTTTGTTTAGAACGTTTGGAGACCCCTGGTTTAGACCAATTTAAATGGCACTGGAAGACCGTGAAGTCAATGTGGTAACATATGAAGTAGATGAAAAATGATCAAAGACTTGACTTGCTTACCAAACATTAGTGCTGCCACATGAGATAAAATAACTCTTGTAGGATACATAACAAACATAGGAAATGTAGGACACAAACAAACATTTTAGTTATTTACCTGTCATCAACTTTGGATCGTATTCAAGGACTACAATCATATAGCGGCTATCCTTATTTAGTAAAGATAATAGAAGACTGGCGTAACTGTTCAAAAATACACAATAAAATGAAGTAAGTAAAAAATGCTAAATCTTAACAAAAAGACAGGAAAAGCATGTGCAAAGAAACTGTATTTTCTACCTGTAAACCCATCATGTGTCTGTATATATGTCTGTAGCAAAGGTCTAAATGAATGAATGCACACATTTTATACCTAACAGTGCCTTACAGCCAATGCAGTGTGGATGTCTTTTCTGCTGTAACTTCCCAGAAATATAACAAAAAAAAAACCCTCTTTCCTCACTGTTAGAATATTACACCACAAATTATAATTAATGGAGCTCTGGCCTTTTTTCCTGTTCACTCTGCAGTTGCTAATTATACTAAAGAATTATTTCAGAGAGTCGCGGCAACAAAGGGGAGTGTGACTTGTCTTTGCTCACAGGTATTCAATAGGAATGTTAGCTACTTGAATTATATAACGCCAATGTATGAAAAATTTGCTACAATAAACATACCGTATATACTCGAGTATAAGCCGACCCGAATATAAGCCGAGGCACCTAATTTTACCACAAAAAAATGGGAAAACGTATTGACTCGATTATAAGCCTAGGGTGTCCATGTGCATGCCTCACTGTGCCCATGCCTCACTGTGCCCATGACTAGACTGACGTTTAACATGGGAGTCTATGGAAGGGGTGCCCGGCTTTGAAAAATTGGTGCCCCCCGGCCTTAGGTCCCCCAGACAACAAACTTTGCACACTTGTAGAATAAGAGTGGGGGCTACATGTGTGCCAGGGGACCTACGGCTGGCCAGTACCGGGTCCCCAAAGTCAGAGAGATCAGGCGCAAAAAGGTGACTCGAGTATAAGCCGAGGGGGCATTTTCAGCACAAAAAAATGTGCTGAAAAACTCGGCTTATACTCCAGTATATACGGTATTCTTGCCCACAGTAACCATGCAGCTTCTAGATCTAATTTCTGCAGTCCAGGTATGAAGATGAAACAATGATTCCAAATGGTTGCTATGGGTAGGAAGTAAATTTCTCTTCGTTACACTTTTTATACACCAGACAAAGTTTGTTTATACTAGGCATGTTTAAAACTAAACTTTAGGAACAAAGTAATTTAAAGCTCAACTATAGTCAAATTTCCACTGGGGAAACGTAAATCTAACAAGAACAAAGAGGTCTGTGTCCCCCATAAGGAATTTCTCTACACGTCCTCTAAATTTAACAAGGGTCAGACAGAACAGTAAGTAAGGGGGATAACTCAGAAGGACACAGACATGAATAAAAAATGTGACATCTAACCCTTCTCCACCATAAACTAGAAAAAAAAAAAAAAAGTTGGTCCCTGTTTGACTTTATAACATAGAAGTAAAGTTGTGCTTTGCCTATGCTGGGCAAAACAACTTTGTCTTTACTATCCTGTCCTGATGTTCTACTCTTCCATGGAGATTAGAAGAAGAAACCATGTGTAAGCCCTAAGTTGATCTCAGTCAGAGCTTAGACAAAGCTAAGGACTTTCTTACAGGTTTCGTGAAAGCCCACCCAATGCGAACTTTTGGGTACAACAAAGCAGGAATTGATTGCAAAAAAGAGGCTGAAGCCAAGAGGTAGGGCCCCCCCAGAGCATATTATGTAAAGATAGTGGAGAGAAATTTCTTTGAGGTGTTTTGGAGCAGGACACAAGGAGGGGAGGACATTTTCCTGATTAAGGTGCAAGGAGGAAACCACCGTGGGGAAAAAAATAAGCTTTAGACCCCAAAGAGACCTTTTCCTTGTGTAACACTATTAACCACTTAAGGACCGCCTCCTGCACATTTACGTCGGCAGAATGGCACGGCTGGGGACAGGCACGTACAGGTACGTCCTCTTTAAGTGCCCAGCTGTGGGTCGCAGGCGGGCGCGCCCGCGACCCGGTCCAGAAGCTCCGTGACCGCAGGACCCGATCGCTGCCGGAGTCCTGCGTTCGGTCCCCAGAGCTGAAGAACGGGGAGAGCTGTGTGTAAGCACAGCTTCCCCGTTCTTCACTGTGGCGCCGTCATTGATCGTGTGTTCCCTTTTATAGGGAAACACACCGATTGCCACACCCCCCTACAGTTAGAAAAACAAATAAGGTCACACCTAACCCCTTCAGCGCCTCCTTGTGGTTAACTCCCAAACTGCAATTGTAATGTTTACAATAAACAATGCATTTGTAATGCATTTTTTGCTGTGAAAATGACAATGGTCCCAAAAATGTGTCAAAATTGTCCGAAGTGTCCGCCATAATGTCGCAGTCACGAAAAAAAAAATCGCTGATCTCCGCCATTAGTAGTAAAAAAAAAAAAAAAAAAAAAAATTTAATAAAAATGCAATAAAACTATCCCCTATTTTGTAAACGCTATACATTTTGCGCAAACCAATCGATAAACGCTTATTGCGATTTTTTTTTACCAAAAATAGGTAGAAGAAGAATACGTATCGGCCTAAACTGAGGAAAAAAAATTTTATATATATTTTTGGGGGATATTTATTATAGCAAAAGGTAAAAAAATATTGCATTTTTTTCAAAATTGTCGCTCTATTTTTGTTTATAGCGCAGAAAATAAAAAACGCAGAGGTGATCAAATACCACCAAAAGAAAGCTCTATTTGTGGGGGAAAAAAGGACGCCAATTTTGTTTGGGAGCCACGTCACGCGACCGCACAATTGTCAGTTAAAGCGATGCAGTGCCGAATCGGAAAAACTGGCCAGGTCCTTTTGCTGCCTAAAGGTCCGGGTCTTAAGTGGTTAAAGGCTCTTTACAGGATAAGGCCACAAGTTCAAAGACCCTTCACACAGAGGTGATAGTAAAGAGAAAAAAAAAGTTCAGTAAGGTTGAGATTTGCCCTTTGATGGTACTCAAAGCCAGATGCTGATCTAGACAATACTGGAGGAAAGACAATTCGTCCCAAGGAGTATTTACCAAGATCAAATCTCTTGATCTCACACCTTGCAAACGGGTTTTCTAGGTTAGATGCTAGAGTTTGTTAGAAGCTGACTTTCAAGCTTTTAAGATGGCAGGGGGGACCTAATCTAAAGCCCTGTACCATCTGTGTATGCACTCACGAATCCACGGACAGATAGAAGCTGTTGCTGTTGCTGATGATCTCCTCATACGGATACAAATCCGTAGATCCCGTCACTTAGGCTGCTCCCCCACGCATTACGTCACTCGACACGTGACTTAGTCATGGGCACAGTGAGGCATGGGCACAGTGAGGCATGGGCACAGTGAGGCATGTACATGGACACAGTGAGGCAAAGTGAGGCACAGTGAGGCATGCACTACACAGATGGTGTAGTCCCTGTCCCCCCTCCTTATTATACAATATTGCACCATGAGTTTTTTCCTTCTTTTTTCCTTCTTTCCCCTTTTGTCTCCTTATGAGCTGTGGTATTTTTGGAGTCTTTTCAAGTGTCTGCCTGAATGAGTGAGAGGAAGTCCTGTGGATCATTCAGCTCAATACAGGACTTCCTATCTCAAGTCAAACACTGTGATACTGTGCTATTGGTTTGCCTTTGTGTTTTTTTGCTTGCATCTATTTTTACTGGCACTGATTATTTTGGCATTTGCTACCAGTGTGCATGCCTGGTATTGGCCATTCATGCACACTCCATACTTTGTATGCAACATTAGTTAATATTAGCGCATATTTATATTTTTCATTTTTTACTGGGTATATAGCTTCTTTATCTTTCAACCCTTGCCTATGTTCCAGTTAAGGCTAATGCCATGACCGCTGCCCCAAGTTTACTGTTTTAGGGTGACTTCTTTTTCTTGCAGCAATCTATGAAGTTACCCTTGCGTGCAGGGACTAGAGTTGTGTCTTCCCACACGGTGTGCGTCAACAAAAATGCACAGCTCTAGGATTGCTAAACACTCCCCTGCTCCTCTCTCCTCCCGCTCCCCTTCTCTAAGCTAACATACTGGCAGTAGACTTCACTGTCGAGTCTTTTTATGTAAAGACTGGAAGTTCAAGGAAGCAGCACCGAGAGAGCAATAAATTGTAAACTGCAAGTAATTAGCAATGTCGCGTACACACGATTGGAAATTTCAACAAAAAAAGTCCGATGTGAGCTTTTAGTCGGAAATTCCAGCCGTGTGTAGGCTCCATCGGAATTTTTCTGTCGGAATTTCCGCCAAGAAAAATTTGAGAGCTGGTTCTTAAATTTTCAGACAAGAAATTCCAATCGTCTGTATGCAATTCCGACGCGCAAAAATCCTACGCATGCTCGGAATCAATTTGACGCATTCTCGGAATCATTGAACTTAATTTTTCTCGGCTCGTTGTAGTGTTGTACGTCACCGCGTTCTTGACGGTCGGAATTTTGTGTGACCGTGTGTATGCAAGACAAGTTTGAGCCAAGATTCTGTCAGGAAAAAAATCGACGGTTTAATTGTCGGATTTTCTCATGGTGTGTATGCGGCATTAGAGTTTTAAAAGATAGTTTACTGGAGAATGTTAATAAAAAGGAAAGCTAATGTAGCCATTACATCTAAGGCCCCGTACAGACGACCAAACATGTCAGCAGACATGTTCGGTCGTCTGTACAGCCGAGCGGACAGGATTCCAGCATACATTTGCCCGTCGGGCCTTTTTCGAGCGGGCAAATATTTCTAAACATGTTTAGAAACATGCCCGCTGGAATCCTGTCCATCGGACATGTTCGGTCGTCTGTACAGACCTACCGTACATGTCCGAGCGGCCGCCATCCCTCGCATGCGTCGAATGACTTTGACGCATGCGTGGAAGCATTGAACTGCCAGGGCCGCGCACGTCGCCGTGTCATCGGCGCGGCCTCGTCGCCGCGTATCGAGTATGCGCGGATTTCTGTATGATAGTGTGTACAGCCATCATACAGAAATCTCCGGGCAGACATGTACGCTGAAAACGGTCCGGCGGACCGGTTTCATCGTACATGTTTGCCCGTCTGTACGTGGCCTAAGGATTGGTAAGCTGCAACATATTGCTTTTTGTTTTTTGGGTTTAATACCACTTTAAAGTGGAGTTCCACCCATAAATATAACATTACATCAGTAGTTTTAAAAAAATGTCATTAGTCCTTTACGAATTTTTTTTTTTTTTTTTTTAGATGCCTTCAAAGTGTTGTTGCTAGGCAGAATAGTTAATCTTCCCACTTCCTGCACCTAGGTGCTTAATGCTTCCTAACCTACACCGCACAGACTCCTGGGAATGTAGTGGGTGTAACTTTCCAGGAGTCTGTGCATTCCCCAGTCTCAAAGAATCATGTGACTTGGACAGCACAGGTGCTGAAACCTGATCTGACACTGCTTGTGCAGCACTGAGCATGTGCGAGATCTGCAAGGCTGAAATCCAGGAAGTCATACAGTCTGGCTTCATGATGCACACACTTAAGATGGCCCCAGTCAATTTCTATTTTATAAAGTGTCTAAATGCTGTAACAACCTAACAAAACGGACCTTAGTTTACAGACTAACTTTACTAGAATACATTAAGCTTGTGTATTACAGGGGTATTTATATTTAAAAAGTGAAATTGTGGCCGGAACTCCGCTTTAAGTAACTGCATAGAAAAAAAAATCACCAGTAAGTAATGTAACTTGAGTACCTACTGAAGAAGAAATGACACTCATTTCACGAAGAAAAATAATTAAAAATAAAATTTTATATAACATTTAAATTATTACTATTACAGACCGTTCCCTGTCACATGGGTTAACAGCAACCAGTGCCCCTCTGTCCCATATTCCATCAACCCGTCCAATGATTGAGCTGAAAAACACACAAAAAATAAATCATAGTGATTAACAGTTACATCAGTTTTAGAATTATTTTACTGAAAATGGTTTCTTGCTGTGTATTACATGATACTGTTGCACCACTATGTAAACAGGGCAAAAACTGATGATTGTATTTCTTTTTGGCAGTAAAAACAGTTCTTTTCCCCTTTGTCTCTATCTTAACAGCAAGCTCAGGAACGCAAACAGACTACGCCAGAATGGATCTGATTCTGTGCTTGGCTTGGTCAAATTGAAAGAGGAATAAAGAGGACCTGGCATCCATTCCCTGATTTCCATTAGGTTGGATAAAGTTGAAAGTGACGAGGATTTCGTTACTTCTGGTTTCAGAGCTGTCCCTCCCTGGATTGAACAGTTGCTTTGGAGGGCTGGAGAGACATCAGGGGTCTCCACAAAAAGCATCTGTCACTTGCCTAAAGCTATGACAAAAATAAATACCGTAAATGTAAAGCACTCCTCTCCCCCCTGTGCTCAAATGCAAATGTTAGGCCCCGTACACACGATAGAATCCATCCGCTGAAAAATCCCAGCAAATGGGTTTCAGCGGATAGATCCTATGGTGTGTACACTCCAGCGGATCTGTTTCCGCGGATATTTCTCCCCTGGGATGGATTCCAGCAGATCGAATATTTGCTGACATGCCAAACAAATCCATCTGCTGGAATCCATCCCAACGGATGGATCCGCTGGTCTGTATAGACTCACCGGATCCATTTGTCCGAAGGGATCCCCCGCATGCGTCGTAATGATTCGACGCATGCGTGGAATTCCTTATATGACAGCGTCGCGCACGTCGCCGCGTCATAATCGCGGCGACGGCGCGACACGTCATCGCCAGAGGATTTCGGCGCGGATTTCAATGCGATGGTGTGTACACGCCATCGCATAGAAATCCGCGGAAATCCTCGAGAGGATTTATCCGTGGAAACGGTCCGCTGGACCGTATCCGCGGATAAATCCTCCCGTGTGTATGGGGCCTAAGTGTGCGCATAGGTCCGGCAAGTATATGTACAGTACATTCAGAAAGTATTCACAGCGCTTCACTTTTTCCACATTTTGTTATGTTACAGCCTTTTTCTAAAATGGATTAAATACATTATTTTCGTCAAAATTCCACAAACAATACCCTAGAATTACAACGTCAAAGAAGTTTGTTTGAAATCGTTGCAAATGTATTAAAAAATAAATTAAAAAATCACATGTACATAGGTATTTCACAGCCTTTGCTCAATACTTTGTTGAAGCACCTTTGGCACCAATTACAGCCTCACGTTTTTTTAAGTATGATGCTACAAGCTTGGCACACCTATTTTTGGGCAATTTCTCCCATTCTTCTTTGCAGGACCTCTCAAGCTCCAACAGGTTTGATGGGGAGCGTCGGTGCACAACCATTTTCAGATCTCTCCAGAGATGTTCAATCGGTTCAGGTCTGGGCTCTGGTTGGGCCATGCAAGGACATGCACAGAGTTGTCCCAAAGCTACTAATTTGTTATCTTTGCTGTGTGCTTAGAGTTGTTGTCCTGTAGAAAGATGAACCGTCGCCCCTGTCTGAGGTCCACAGTGCTCTGGAGCAGGTTTTCATCAAGGATGTCTCTGTACATTGCTGCATTGATGCTGAAAAACATCTCTACAGCATGATGCTGCCACCACTATGCTTCACTGTAGGGATGGTATTGGCCTGGTCATGAGTGGTGCCTGGTTTCCTACAGACGTGATGCTTGCCAGTCAGGCCAAAGAGTTAAATCTTTGTTTCATCAGACCAGAGAATTTTGTGCCTCATGCTCTGAGAGTCCTTCAGGTGCCCTTTGGCAAACTCCATGTGGGCTGTCATGTGCATTTTTCTGAGGAGTGGCTTCCGTCTGGCCATTCTATCTTACAGGCCTGATTGGTGGAGCGCTGCAGAGATGGTTGTTCTTCTGGAAGGTTCTCCTCTCTCAACAGAGAAATGCTGGGGCTCTGTCAGAGTGACCATCAGGATCTTGGTCACCTCCCTGACTAAGGCCCTTCTCCACCGATCGCTCAGTTTGGTTAGGTGGCCCACTCTAGGAAGAGTCCTAGTGGTTACAGACTTCTTCCATTTATGGCTCAGAATGTGCTCTAACAATGCAGTGTTAACTATGGGAACTTATGTAGACAGGTGTGTGCCTTTCCAAAACATGTCCAATCAACTGAATTTACAACAGATGGACTTACTCAAGTTGTAGAAACATCTTAAGGATGATCAGTGGAAATATGATGCACCCAAGCTCAATTTTGAGTGTAATGGCAAAGGCTGCGAATACTTATGTACATGTGATTTTTTTTCATTTTTAATAAAGTTGCAAGAATTTCAAACAAACTTCTTTAACGTTGTCATTATGGGGTATTGTTTGTAGAGTTTTGAGGAAAATAATGAATTTAATTAATTTTGGAATAAGGCTGTAACACAAGAAAGTGTGAAAAAAGTGAAGCGCTTTGAATACTTTCCAGATGCACTGTAAGCAGTGATTGCACCACACATGAGGTATCAATGCAAATGTCGGAGTGAGAGCAATAATTCTAGGGCCCTACTTAATGATTAACTCTAAACTGCTAAAAGCTTTTAAAGTACCACACATGGCCAGTTTTAGATACATATAGTTACATATTTGGTAAAGTTGAATAAAGACACCAGTCAATCCAGTTCAACCTCTGGTGTGTAGGTGTGTTTATGTCAATAGTAAATCCCATATCACTGTATGTTGCAATCAATAAGCTAGCCATTGAATAGTTTTTTTTTTAACCATTGACACTCCCTGCTGATACAATTGCTTGTGGAAGGGAGATACAATTGCTTGTGGAAGGGAGTTCCACATCCTTACCGCTCTGGCAGTAAAGAACCTTCTACGCAGTTTAAGGTTAAGCCACTTCTTCTTTAGTTTCAATAAATTGCTACATGTCTTTTCAAAACTCCCTACCATTGAAAAAAAATTCCCTATGCTAGGGTCACCAGTAAGGTATTTGTATATCGCCATCATATTTTCTCTCGAGCGTCTCTTCTTCAGAGAGAATACGTTGAATGCTTGTAGTCATTTCTCATAACTGTACCATTTTTACCATAGCGTGTCACTATTTTGCAGGCATTTACAATTATAAATCATCAGATGTTTGGTATCTATTACTTGATGCAATATCATCTTTTATATTTTGCCGAATTTTTTTTATAATTGTTTATGTGCACTAAAATGCATTTAAGTGCATTTTTTCCTCAAAATTTGCATTTTACAAATGGCTGAACAAATATCATGCAACATAGAAAATTGCAACAGCTGCCATTTTGTTCTCCAAGGGCCTCTGCTTTCAGAAATTATATAATGTTTGGGAGTTATAAGTAATGTTGGGAAAAATAAGTAAACATTTCTCGCGCATTTCTGCAGCCATTGAGAAATACAGCGATAGCTGTGATTGGTCACAGCCATTACATGGTACTAGGTTGCTGTGAATGGTCTGTGACCGATCACAGAGATCACACAGTAGTAAACAATGATACCAGCAAATGATATCATTGCTTACTACTGTCCATGTGATCGCTGATTGGCTTCAGCAATCACATGGTACCAGGGCCACCCACAGCAGTGATGAGTGTTCCACTATGTCTGGTGTACACAGATTGCGATGCAGCATGCTCTCAGCAGCAGATGCGGAGGGACATACGAGTATGTCCACCCACATTGGTGCTGCTCCTGTCCAGCAGTTTATATGTATATGTGTATCTTTACAATATTAAAATGCTATATGACAGTAAGAACAAAAATATAATGACTGAGGGAAAAACATAAAATTAACACTTACTCAGAAATGTCATATAGGTTACAGCAGTACAGCGAAATGTTTCCAGTAGTACTCTGCAAATAGTTAAACAGAAACATCAATTAACGTATAGGAAATAGAGACATCTAATTTACACAGAACCCTCTACTATAACCTAAATGGCCTATCGTATTATCTTCAAAAGCAAAGCATGAAAGGCTATGCAATATTGTGACAGACCTAGCTGCGACAGAGGCTTTTGGAGAGGACTGAATGCAAGCCTCTTGCCTTCCGATTATGGGCCAGGGCCTCAAAACAGGAAGGCGGATGGGTTATCCCGGCACACAGACCTGGAACCTTAAGACTACTTTTCCAACATCCTCGAGTTGACCCGTTCGGGGTCCCACTGTGGCTGTTGGACTGTTTCTCAGGGGGGAATATTGTCATGGACCTTGGAATGCTGAAGAGTTTGAATCTGTTACACAGTGGGGGGTCTTCTGCCCTGTCTTAAAGGGGTTGTAAAGGTAAAAGTTTTTTTACCTTAATGCATCCTATGCATTAAGGTAAAAAAACATCTGATAGCACCCCCCCCCCCCCCGAGCCCCCGTTTTACTTACCTCTTCACTCGAAAGTCCTGTGCGTGTTCTCGTCCTCCTATTCGGTTCCCAGCCTGGCCGTTGATTGGCTAGGCTGGGCGGATTGATAGCAGCACAGCCATTGGCTGGCGCTGCTGTCAATCACAGCGGATGACGCGGCACGCCGGGGCCGAGTGATACAGTCGGCAGCTATTGCCGCCGCTGTATCACGGGAGCGAGCTCGCAAAAGCTTTTTTGCGAGGAGGAGCAGAGACAGCCGCCGAGGGACCCCAGAAGACACGGATCGGGGCCACTCGGTGCAAAACGAACTGCGCAGCGGAGGTAAGTGTAACATGTTTGTTATTTTTAAACAAAAACATTTTTGCCTTTAGTGTCCCTATAAGGCTAACCCCCCCCCCCCCTCCAGACGGCTCCATGGTCTGGAGGAAAAGCATTGTTCTATGTTTGGCTGTTTGTTTACTTTGATTGCCCCCTGGGGCTTCTGTCTCATTACACATAGCAGTCCTCCTATTCAAGCTATCGGACCAATCCCTGCTGACCCTGTTTCAAGTCCTCATTTGCATGGCTAAGAGGACCTAATTGAGAACTACAATGTACTTTACAATTGACCAATAGGAAAGCGGTTGTTGGGGGCGGGGTGTTCAAACTGCTGTATAAAAGTGTGTTGTGTGCATCCAATAAAAGAGTTTCCTGTTTGAACTTGCATACAGCCTGCCTGGTGTTTGTTCTGATGGACTTCGAACGGCACATAGCTGTAGTTCGAATCCCGGAGCCTTGGATGACCGAACCATCAGACGTTGCGATCTGCAATCTGATTCAATAGCAGCAGAGGAGTGTCGGGAGAGTGGAACCGAGCGAGCAAGGGTCTTGTTACAAATATCATTCACTACAATACTTGCAATGTATGCTTCTGAACAGGAAGGGGATTATTTCTCAACAGATAGTGATGGAGTGTCAGTGTAAACTGTTCAAATGATGCCCAGTTCAGTAATTGGAAATCGTAATTTGAAATAAAGCTGTATAATATTCATAGAAATCTTCCAGCGCTCTACAAAGTGTCTGTTTAATCATTAAACATAGGACATGTTCTAAGTGGCAGAAAGCAATACTACATATTGATGCTAGCCAGGCCATGCAGAGACCTTTAGAGCTGGTTCACACAGGGGCAGCACGACTTGTCGAGCGACTCGGCAAGACAATCTGCCCACGACTTCAGAGGCAACTTCTGTATTGAAGTCAATGCAAGTCGCCCTGAAGTCATCCCAGAGTAGTACAGGAACCTTTTTCTAAGTCGGACCGACTTGAGTCGCTCCTATTAGAACGGTTCTATAGTACAGAACGGAGCACCACTTGTCAGGTGGCTAAGTCGCCTGACGAGTCGCGCCTGTGTGAACCGGCTCTTAAGAGATCATTTTTTCAAGGAATAATTGCTTGCTTGTTTTTCGAGGGACACATAATAAGGATTATAATACTAATAGCAACAAAATTAAACAATGACACCAAATAGAGCAATACATTTTAGCTAACCTTGAAAACTTTTGCCCCGGGTATCTCTGCTACAGATTCTTCAACATAGGGAACATTTTGCTCTTCGAAAAATTCCTTTAATCCTATTTCAGCGACATCAACCCCAACGATGTTATGTCCCATATCGGCCAACCTGTGATTAACCAAGGTTTTATTATTAACTCGTGCTGGAAAAAAAAATAGTCCCACACATTTTCATACAAACACAAATACCGGGCATTTCTAAGCAATGGGTAATATACAGCATCTTTTTATGTTTTATTGTTGCAGTGTATCAAGAAATGTATGATTTTACCTGTGGAAAATCCGATTGAATACTCCCATACAGACAACTTTAATATTATTTAACAACATCTGTATGACATAGTTTTTGTACAAGAGAGGAACTAGGTCAAACACTGCCCTAAGGTCCTGAGAAGGAGGTTGATTGCAGCTCCCTTACCATATGAACCCTGGCTATATGCCATCTTGGCAAGCAGTGGAGCCCTAGCAAGAGACCATTCATGCACACAGGCTCCATTTATCCCTGTAATGCTCTCCGCTGTCTATATAACCAGCCGGTGCAATATATTATGTGGCTTTCAACAAATACTAAGAATGTATTGAACAAAATGCAGAACTGTTATAGTAACTAGACTGTTTATAACATGTCTAATGGGAATACACTGGTGTTACCATTTCATATCCACTGCTTTTCCACATAGAGGAAAGAAAATGTTGAGCTTCTCCCTGCCATTTTTCATTTCATCCAGGAATTCTGCAAATAACCTGAAAGCAAGAATAAACGCCATTAAAATATACACTTTAAACCAGTTAAATGGGAATGCTTGCTTACATCCTGTTTTTAAAAGCAGCACAACATGCCAGAATGACCACTTTCTAATGTATATGTTGTTTAACACATCAAGCTGTAATAAGGTCTAAAACCAAAAAAAATAAAAATTCTTATTGTCCTTTGCCCATCCGACTCAATCCTTACATCCGTTTTTCCAAAGTTAAAAATAAAAATTACATACACAGGCCATTAATGTTCTGTTTGTGAGATAACATTTGCTACATGGACAGACTGAAGGGAGAAGAGACGTTGCTTTGGTGAAGCTTCAATTATTTACATGCAGATTGAATGCCAACATTGATGTGGATGCCAGAGTGATTGAACAGTATAAAAAGATAAATGCTGCATCTATTTACCCCTTTCTGGTGGTGGTACACATATGTGGTAGCACTGACTGGGCATTAAGCTGTGCTGCCACATAGATGGTACTTTTGTTTGTGCTGGGAGCACGCTCAACCCCATTGAGTCTCCAGCATTGAGACCGAGATGTCCTCAACAGCTCCTAGTCTGGGACTAAACGATCAAGATCTGGAAAGAGGCGCCCCTGATCACATGAACACTGGAATAGCCAATCACAGTGATCACTTGTTTCAGGATCCCCTATATCTACGTCTCCTCTGTGAAGAGAAAACTATATATTTTATTCTTGCAGTTAGGCCCCTTTCACACTGGGGCAGGAGGTGCGGTGGCGGTATAGTGCCGCTATAGCGTCGTAATTGACGCAAAATTGCGGCGGTATTCGGTTTTAACCCCTGCTAGCAACCGAAAAAGGGGTAATACCGCCGGCAATGCGCCTCTGCAGAGGCGGTATAGCTACGGTGTCCCATTGTTTTCAATGGGAAGGAGAGGTGGAGGAGCGGTAAACACACCGCTCCTCTCACCGCTCCAAAGATGCTGCTAGCAGGACTTTTGGAGCGGTTCCGCCAGCGCATCGCCTCAGTGTGAAAGCCTGAGGGCTTTCACACTGAGACTGCAGGGCAGGAGTTGTTAGCGCTTAAACGCCTGAAAAACTTCTCAGTGTGAAAGGCGTCTTAGTCCCAGTCTAAACAAGAACAACTAAGGACTGCCCTATTATGGGTAAAAAAAAAATGCACACCTACTCTATGTGGTATCTGCATGCACGTCAGGAGTAAGAGAATATATTTTGCTTGTTTTTTTTTTGATGGGTGATATTAATGGCTTAAAATATACAGGTGAATTTTTTTTTTTTTTTTTACTATTTTGGGACAGTTTCTCTTTGATACAAAACAATTGAAAATCTTCTTAATATTTACCACCATAAGAAAGTCTGATTTGTACTGAAGGTTTACTAAACCCAGGACCCTGCATTCACTATATTTGGTCTCCCACAGTACACAGAACATGGAAATGCAATTATTTTTGTAAATATAAACTGCTAAATACCTTTTATCATCAGCAGTATTAGCAGCAGCATTGTGACTTCTATTGGTGTCTATTTAAAGCTTGTAGGAGGCGTTTTCACTCTACTCTGATTGTCCTATGAGGCTGCAGGACCCCTGACCCACTGTCTAGACAGTGCTGATTGGCCCTGTGCTGATCACAGGCATACTCCCAAAAAAAGAAAGAAAGAAAAAAAAAACGCTCTAGCAATACACATAAAACTGAGCATTTGCAGAGTGACTCCAACGGCTCTGTTCTATCAGGAGATGGATTAGGGACAGTGGAAAAAGGAGAGAAGACAGGATCAAACAGCCTTTTTACACAATGCACAGGATTAACCCCTTAGGGTCCACAGTGAGTATAACAAGCATACTTTACTGCATATACAGACTGCTTCTACTGTTGTGGGTTTAGTAACACTTAGGCCGGGTACTCACGACCAAACATGTATGGTGAAAGCGGTCCGTCGGACCGTTTTCACCATACATGTCTGCCAGAGGGCTTCTGTACGATGGTTGTACACACCATCGTACAGAAGTCCGCGCGTAAACAATACGCGGGGCGTGTCCGCGGTGTCGCCGCGTCGATGACGCGGTGTCGCCGCGACAATGACCCGGCGACGTGGGCGGCCCGCCTTTAAAATGCTTCCACGCATGCGTCGAAGTCATTCGACGCATGCGAGGGACGGCGGGCGCCTGGACATGTACGGTAGGTCTGTACTGACGACCGTACATGTCCGAGCGGGCAGAATTCCAGCGGACTGTTTTAAAACAAGTCCAGGAATATTTGTCTGCTGGGAAAAGGCCCGGCGGGCAAATGTTTGCTGGAATTCGGCCCGCTCGCGCCCACACACGACCAAACATGTCTGCTGAAACTGGCCTGCGGGCCAGTTTCAGCAGACATGTTTGCTCGTGAGTATGGGGCCTAAAAGACAAACAAGGTATAATTCACCTGGATACACTAGGTAGTTTAGAGATATCTACAGTTTTAATAACACCTGCCCAAATAGCAAAAGTGCTTTCAGGGTTTTGTTTTACCTTAGTCATTAACCACTTCCCGACCGCCTCATGTAGATATACGTTGGCAGAATGGCACGGACAGGCACATCAACGTACCTGTACGTACCTGCCTAGACGTGGGTCCGATCGGGACCCCCCCGCGCTACACGCGGCGGTCGGGTTCCCTCGGGGAGCGATCCGGGACGACGGCGCGGCTATTTGTTTATAGCCGCTCCGTCGCGATCGCTCCCCGGAGCTGAAGAACGGGGAGAGCCGTATGTAAACACGGCTTCCCCGTGCTTCACTATGGCGCTGCATCGATCGAGTGATCCCCTTTATAGGGGAGACTCGATCGATGACGTCATTCCTACAGCCACACCCCCCTACAGTTGTAAACACACACTAAGTGTACACTAAATCCTACAGCGTCCCCTGTGGTTAACTCCCAAACTGCAACTGTAATTTTCACAATAAAGAATGCAATTTAAATGCATTTTTTGCTGTGAAAATGACAATGGTCCCAAAAATGTGTCAAAATTGTCCGAAGTGTCCGCCATAATGTCGCAGTCACGAAAAAAAATCGCTGATCGCCGCCATTAGTAGTAAAAAAAAAAAAAAAAATAATGAAAATGCAATAAAACTATCCCCTATTTTGTAAATGCTATAAATTTTGCGCAAACCAATCGATAAACGCTTATTGCGATTTTTTTTACCAAAAATAGGTAGAAGAATACGTATCGGCCTAAACTGAGGAAAAAAATGTTTTATATATGTTTTTGGGGGATATTTATTATAGCAAAAAGTAAAAAATATTGCATTTTTTTCAAAATTGTCGCTCTATTTTTGTTTATAGCGCAAAAAATAAAAACCGCAGAGGTGATCAAATACCACTAAAAGAAAGCTCTATTTGTGGGGAAAAAAGGACCCCAATTTTGTTTGGGAGCCACGTCGCACGACCGCGCAATTGTCTGTTAAAGCGACGCAGTCCCGAACTGTAAAAACACCTTGGGTCTTTAGGCAGCATATTGGTCCGGGGCTTAAGTGGTTAAGGGGTTAAATTTCAAGCACTATAGCAGATGACTAGAAAATAATTTGTATAAAAATATTGGTAGATGCAAAAGAATAAACATTATATATATATATATATATATATATATATATATATATATATATATATATATATATATATATATATAAAAACATAATATGCAAAGACAATTATATATAAACAAAAATTCTTACGGATGTACATCCTTTTCATGAAATCCAATTTGTCTGGTTTCCCATTTTTCGGTCCAGTCCATTTCTGTAAGAACTCTGTTCTGTTTATTTTCAGTGACGTTTGGGGAATCAGACATAGCGTGGGTCTAAAAAGTAAAGAAAAAAACAATATCATGTAGTAAATATAAGGTAGAATTATTACTTAATACCACTTAAGGACCGTCTAACGCCGAATTTACGTCAGCAGAATGGCACGGCTGGGCACAATCACGTACCCGGTCCGAAGCTTCGTGACCCGATCGCCGTCGGAGTCCCGCGATCGGTCCCTGGAGCTGAAGAACGGGGAGACACCTTCCCCGTTCTTCACAGTGGCGCTGTCATTGATCGTCTGTTCCCTGATATAGGGAAAGACGATCAATGACATCACACGTCCAGCCCCGCCCCCTTTCAGTTAGAAACACATATGAGGTCACACTTAACCCCTTCAGCATCCCCTAGTGGTTAACTCCCGAACTGCAATTGTAATTTTCACAGTAAACAATGCATTTTTATAGCATTTTTTGCTGTAAAAATGACAATTGTCCCAAAAATGTGTAAAAAATTACCAAAAATAGGTAGAAGAATACGTATCGGCCTAAACTGAGGGAAAAAAACGTTTTTTTTATATATTTTTGGGGGATATCTATTATAGCAAAAAGTAAAAAATATTGCATTGTTTTCAAAATTGTCGCTCTATTTTTGTTTATAGCGCAAAAAAAAAAAAAATACCACCAAAAGAAAGCTCTATTTGTGGGAAAAAAAGGACGCCAATTTTGTTTGGGAGCCACGTCGCATGACCGCGCAATTGTCAGTTAAAGCGACACAGTGCCGAATCGCAAAAAGGGGCCTGGTCCTTTACCTGCATATTGGTCCTGGTCTTAAGTGGTTAAAGTGGATTTATCCACTTAAGACACGGACCATTATGCAGGTTAAGGACCAGGCCCCTTTTTGCGATTCTGTACTACGTCGTTTTAACTGACAAATGCGCGGTCGTGCGACGTGGCTCCCAAACAAAAAAACGCAATAAGCGTTTATTGATTGGTTTGTGCAAAGGTTATAGCGTTTACAAAATAGGGGATAGTTTTATGGCATTTTTATTAATAATTATTTTTTTTACTAGTAATGGCGGCGATCAGCGATTTTTTTTGTGACTGTGACATTATGGCAGACACATCGGACACTTTTGACACATTTTTGGGACCATTGTCATTTTCACAGCGAAAAGTGCTATAAAAATGCACTGATTACTGTGAACGTGAAAATGACAATGGCAGTGAAGGGGTTAACCACTAGGGGGCGCCAAGGGGTTAAGTGTGCCCTAAGGGAGTGATTCTTACTGTAGGGGGGGCGTGGCTGTAGGTGTGACATCACTGATCGTCGTTCCCTATAACAGGTAACAGACGATCAGTGTCACTGCCACAGAGAAGAACGGGGAAGGTGTGTTTACGCACACCTCTCCCCTAGAGGTAGACCGATATGGGTTTTTCTCTGGCCGATGCCGATATTTGGAAATTGGAGCGGCCGATGGCCGATATGTGTTGCCGATTTTTGCGGCCGATGTTTTAGGCCGATATTTTTTTTTTCCCCTCATCTCCAAAAACCAAGGGTGGAGAGGAGATAATTGTTTAGGGTGGAGTGCAGCCTGTCAGTGCCACATCAGTGCCCACCAGTGCAGCCTATCAGTGTTCATCAGGGCCACCTCATTGGTGTCTATCAGTGCCCACCAGTGCCACCTCATCAGTGCCCACCAATGCACCAGTGCATCCCATCAGTGCCCACCAGTGCATCACCTCATCAGTGCCCACCAGTGCATCACCTCATCAGTGCCCACCAGTGCATCACCTCATCAGTGCCCACCAGTGCATCACCTCATCAGTGCATCTCACCAGCGCATCACCTCATCAGTGCCCACCAGTGCATCTCACCAGCGCATCACCTCATCAGTGCCCACCAGTGCATCTCACCAGCGCATCACCTCATCAGTGCCCACCAGCGCATCTCCTCATCAGTGCCCACCAGCGCATCTCCTCATCAGTGCCCACCAGCCCATCTCCTCATCAGTGCCCACCAGTGCATCTCCTCATCAGTGCCCACCAGTGCATCTCCTCATCAGTGCCCACCAGTGCATCTCCTCATCAGTGCTCACCAGCGCTCATCAGTTCCAATCAGTGCATTACCATGTCATCAGTGCATTACCATGTCATCAGTGCATTACCTCATCAGTGCATTACCAAGTCATCAGTGCATTACCTCATCAGTGCCCACCAGTACAGCCCAATGTCATTCACTGCCACCAGCGGAGCGCTCCAGGCTCCGTTCCATCTCCCAGTCCCAGCACAAGAAAGTTCCAATGTCCCTGGCCCCGACGTGCTGCCCCGCCTCTGCCTACAATCCCCAGAATGCAGCGCGGGCCGGTAACTGCCGGCCCGCGCTGCATTCTGGGGTTTGTAGGCAGAGGCAGGGCGCGCAGCATGTCAGGGGACGTTTTTTTTCCCCGGAGTGGAGGATGTCGGCAGCGGTCACAGCATCAGGAAAGGCCGCGGCCTCGGCCTAGCTCCGGAGCCGGAAAAAAAAAAAAAAAAATCGGCCTAATTTGGAAAATATATCGGTCGACCTCTACTCTCCCCATTCTTCAGCTCTTGTGACCGATCGCGGGACACCGGCGGCGATCAGGTCCGCGGACGCGGTCACGGAGCTTCGGACCAGGGCGCACACGCGCGGCCAACGGCTGGGCTCTTAAAGGCGACGTACAGGTACGTGCCTGTGCCCAGCCGTGCCATTCTGCCGACGTATATGTGCAGGAGGCGGTCCTTAAGTGGTTAAACCCATTCTCATCATTTAGAAAGTACTGGCATAGTTCTGATGATTTATAGGGATATACATGCCTCCTGCATGTATTCTTGCCTTTCGAATATCTCCCCCTTGTGTATTTGGAGCCCTGAAAAGCTCCGGATTAGGGGGGGTCTGTTGTCCGGCACTTGGTAGGCGCGGTCATGACGTCACCAGACTCCCTGCCTACCTCTACACTCCCCCTGGCCAGGCAGCGTCCTGAGGACAAACCTTGCGCTAGGGGAGTCAAAATTACGCGCACAGGAGAAGCAGAGCGTGTTCTGGGAAGTAGCAGAGCACGCTCACGGCCCCATGTCACTCCTGTGCACGTGCACATACACTTAGCACCTGGGAGAGCTGGAGAAGAAAGGAGGGGGGATGTGAAGCTTGGAAAGTACACAGAATTTCTCTCTCACGCTCATGCATGAGATGAGTAAATGACCTGTCGGTATGCATTAAGGTGAAAAAACACCTTGCAGTCAAAGCCCCTCCCCCCCCCCCAGCCCCCGTTTTACTTACCTGAGCCCCGAATTTCCATGGGCACGATCCTGCGTTGCTTTCCCCAGGTCTTGTCGACTCTTCATTGGATAGATTGATAGCAGCGCAACTATTGGCTCCCGCTGCTGTCAATCAAATCCAATGACGCAGCCGCCAGTGGGGTGGGGCTGAGTCATACAATCGGCGGCCATGGAGCTTCCTAGAGGGGGTTAGCTCTTGGAGGGGGAGGAGCCGCAAGAGCCGCGGTGGGACCCCAGAAGAGGACGATCGGGGCCACTGTGTGCAAAACTAACTGCACAGTGGAGGTAAGTATGACATGTTTGTTATTTAAAAAACTAAGCTTTAGTACCACTTTAAATTTCAGCTTGAAACAATGCAGAATAGCTGAGTCATGATAAATCAGCAAATCTGTACACTAGGGATATCTGAAACGCTGTATGACTTGTCTATTCAGTTTCAGGGTATCTACACTGCTGATTTAGCGATGCTGAGCATAGATGGGCCTGCGGGCTAAATGACAATAAAGTAACGGAATCCTCCATCTATGAAGTAAGTAGAGGAATTCCCCTGCCAGGGCATTGTATTCTGACACGGGGATCCCCATTTTATCTGCAGCCGCCAATCGACAAACCTTTCCCAACAGTCTCCAACTACAGATGTTGATGAAATAATGGACTTCTGTCAAACAGGGATGGCCACACACTGATCTAAATTTGTTAGGTCCCTGCTGCACTGGATGAACTTTGTTCAGTCTATAGCCAGCCTAACTGTGCAACACTATGGGGCTGTCAAAAGCAATAGGACTGCTGAAAGAGGGTGTTGAGCATACAATTTAGAGTGTAAGCTCTAATGAGCAGGGCCCTCTGATTCCTCCTGTATTGAATTGTAACTGTACTGCCTGCCCTCATGCTGTAAAGCACTGCGCAAACTGTTGACTATATAAATCCTAATTATACATTTATAATACCCTATATACAGTTTTGTTCAAAATTATTCAACCCCCCAATGCTGTAAAGGGTTTTAGGGAATTTAGTGTACATTTGTAATTGTATTCAGAATTAAATCCTACAGGGACTTCTTAAAGAACCATATGCAACTAAAATTACATCAATTGGTTTTGTAATACAGTAGTAAATGTTTATTTTGTGAATTCTTCATTTACACAATTATTCAACCCCTTAAAGACTACCACTCTGAAGAACAGGAGGTTCATTGAAGTGTTTTCAATCAGGTATTGAAAACACCTGTGGATGTCAGGGAGCAGCAATAAAGCCTAATAAGCACCAATTAGGCAGCTTTAAAATGACTGTGATACTCAGCTCCTTCTAGACATTTACTGGTGTGGTTACAAACATGGTGAAGTCAAAAGAATGGTCCAGGAAGACTAGAGAAGAGGTGATTACTCTTCACAGGAAGGGCAATGGCTATAAGAAGATTGCAAAGATGTTAAACATACCAAGAGACACCATAGGAAGCATCATTCGCAAATTCAAGGCAAAGGGCACTGTTGAAACGCTACCTGGTCGTGGCAGAAAGAAGATGCTGACTTCGACTGCTGTGCGCTACCTGAAGCGTAGAGTGGAGAAAAGTCCCCTTGTGACTGCTGAGGAACTGAGAAAAGATTTGTCAGATGTGGGTACTGAAGTTTCTGCTCAGACAATACGGCGCACACTGCGTAATGAAGGCCTCCATGCCAGAACTCCCAGGCGCACCCCCTTGCTGTCTCCAAAGAATAAGAAGAGTCGACTGCAGTATGCCAAAAGTCATGTGGGCAAACCACACAAGTTTTGGGATTGTGTTCTGTGGACTGATGAAACAAAATTAGAACTGTTTGGGCCCATGGATCAACGCTATGTTTGGAGGAGGAAGAACAAGGCCTATGATGAAAAGAACACCTTGCCTACTGTGAAGCATGGCGGGGGGTCAATCATGCTTTGGGGCTGTTTTGCTTCTGCAGGTACAGGGAAGCTTCAGCGTGTGCAAGGTACCATGAATTCTCTTCAGTACCAGGAGATATTGAATGACAATGTGATGCAGTCCGTCACAAACCTGAGGCTTGGGAGACGTTGGACCTTTCAACAGGACAATGATCCCAAGCATACCTCCAAGTCCACTAGAGCATGGTTGCAGATTAAAGGCTGGAACATTTTGGAGTGGCCATCGCAGTCACCAGGCTTAAATCTGATTGAGAACCTCTGGTGGGACTTAAAGAAAGCAGTTGCAGTGCGCAAGCCTAAGAATGTGACTGAACTGGAGGCTTTTGCCCATGACGAATTGGCGGAGATACCCGTAGATCGCTGCAAGACACTTGTGTCAAGCTATGCTTCACGTTTAAAAGCTGTTATAACTGTAAAAGGATGTTGTACTAAGATTAAATGTCACTTGGGGGTTGAATAAAACTGATAATGATGTGAGCACAGAAAAGACATTTGTGGTTATTTCATTATAAATGTTATGTTATATTTGTCTGACCTACACGTGCCTCTTTGATTTAATTGTAAGCAGGATGACTGAATGATCAAAATCAATGTCAAACTGGCCAAAACAATCAATTTCAGTGGGGGTTGAATAATTTTGAATACAACTGTATACTCATGTATAAGCCAAGTTTTTCAGCAATTTTTTTGTGTGCTGAAAATGCCCCCTCGGCTTATACTCGAGTCACCTTTTTGCGCCTGATCTCCCGGACGTTGGGGACACGGTACCGGCCGGCCATAGGTTCCCTGGACCCCAAGCCCCACTTTTCCTCTACATGTGTGCAAAGTTTGTTGTCCGGGGGACCTATGGCCGGGGAGCACCGATTTTTTAAAGCCGGGCACCCCTTCCATAGACTCCCATGTTAAACGTCAGTCTAGGCATGGGCACGGTGAGGCATGGGCACAGTGAGGCATGAGCACAGTGAGGCATGGGCACAGTGAGGCATGGGCACAGTGAGGCATGGGAACAGTGAGGCATGGGCACAGTGAGGCATGGGCACAGTGAGGCATGGGCACAGTGAGGCATGGGCACAGTGAGGCATGAGCACAGTGAGGCATGGGCACAGTGAGGCATGGGCACAGTCGAGTCAATACTTTTTCCCAGTATTTTTGTGGTAAAATTAGGTGCCTCGGCTTATATTCGGGTCAGCTTATACTCTAGTATATACAGTACATTTCAGTAAAACTTTAAATGCTGTGCAATGCTATCTGTAGGCTGAATGAATATATACATTTATAGGGAGAATCCTTGTATGACTCTGCCTGCTACCAGCTGGAAAAAAAGAAGAGATTGTAGACACTGATAATCCAGACAAGGGATTCAAATCTGCCACTGTTGCTTAGCATAAAAAGCCTTCCTAGATAATCAGTGAGAATGTACAGTGATGGTAGTTCGCCATGTACACTTTGCCCTGGTTTTTTAAGACACTGATCATACAGGTTTGTGCACATAGGAACCTGACATGCTTGTAATGCCGCATACAGACGGTCGTTTTTTGTGATGAAAAAAAACGACGTTTTAAATCATGAAATAAAACGACGTTTTTGAAACATCATTTTCAAAAACGATGTTGCCTACACACCATCGTTTTTTCACAATGCTCTAGCAAAGCGAGGTTACGTTTCACCACTTTTTTTCATTGAAGCTCACTTCATAACTAGCTTCTGGTCATGCGCGGGTTTAAAAACGTCGTTTTAAACGTCGTTTTTTGCTACACACGGTCAATTTCTGTGAAACAAAAAATGACGTTTTGAAAAACGACACAAAAAATTCGAGCATGTTCAAATTTTTTTTTGGTCGTTTTTTTGAAGACATAAAACGATGTTTTGCCCACACACGATCATTTTAAATGACGTTTTTTAAAACGTCGTTTTTTTTCATCACAAAAAACGACCGTCTGTACACGGCATTAGGACAGCTGTAGACAGCAGAACAATTAAAGCGGAGTTCCGGCCACAATTTCACTTTTTAAATATAAATACCCCTGTAATACACAAGCTTAATGTATTCTAGTAAAGTTAGTCTGTAAACTAAGGTCCGTTTTGTTAGGTTGTTACAGCATTTAGACACTTTATAAAATAGAAATTGACTGGGGCCATCTTAAGTGTGTGCATCATGAAGCCAGACTGTATGACTTCCTGGATTTCAGCCTTGCAGATCTCGCACATGCTCAGTGCTGCACAAGCAGTGTCAGATCAGGTTTCAGCACCTGTGCTGTCCAAGTCACATGATTCTTTGAGACTGGGGAGTGCACAGACTCCTGGAAAGTTACACCCACTACATTCCCAGGAGTCTGTGCGGTGTAGGTTAGGAAGCATTAAGCACCTAGGTGCAGGAAGTGGGAAGATTAACTATTCTGCCTAGCAACAACACTTTGAAGGCATCTAAAAAAAAAAAAATAATTCGTAAAGGACTAATGACATTTTTTTAAAACTACTGATGTAATGTTATATTTATGGGTGGAACTCCACTTTAAAGTCCATTTAAAGCCTCTAGCTTTTTTCACTTTCAGAGTTATAAATAGGGATTTTCAAGGTAAATTGGCATATTAAAAATATTAAAAAAATAATACCTACTCACTTTTCAATTATAAATGCAGCTTGCAAACTGAATAACTTCTGCACTCTGCTAGGCAGTGGTGGAAGCTGTAGGAGGACAGGGCAACGTGCTATCAATTTAAAGGGCTGCGGGCAGAGCTAGGCATCACTATTCAGTGACAAAGCTATCAATGGTGCCAGCATGTAAGCAGCTGCATTAGAAGCAAGGATGACAACACTGCTCTAAGTTTACTGCAGAAGGAAGAGCGTTGTCACCCTATCACAGGATATGTCTTTCTAAGGGTTTTACTGGCAGGATTAACAGGTATTTACAAAATGTTTCAGGGCTGCTCTCTGGTATAAGAAGGAGCTCTATTAGTGGATGCAGCCTACATCACATATGTCATAGTCTGGACATATTTGTGCTTTAACTGCAGTCAAATTAAACTGAGACTGGGGCGGAGGTTCACCTTCCAGCAGTACAACAACCCTAAACATACAGGGGCAGATCCTCAAAGAAATTACGCGGCGTATCTGTTGATACGCCGAGTAATTTCAAATTTTGCGCGTTGTATCTTTGTTTTGGTATCCCCAAAACAAGATACGACGGCATCTGTGTTAGATCCGACAGGCGTACGTCTTCGTACGCCGTCGGGTCTTAGATGCAATTTTTCGGCTTCCGCTAGGTGGCATTCCCGTCGTAATCCGCATCGAGTATGCAAATTAGCTATTTCCGACGATCCACGAACGTACGACCGGCCGTCGCATTTTTTTTACGTTGTTTCCGTTCGGCTTTTTCCAGCGTATAGTTAAAGCTGCTATATGGTGGCGTACTCAATGTTAAGTATGGCCGTCGTTCCCGCGTCTAATTTTGAAAATTTTACGTCATTTGCGTAAGTCGAATGGGGCTGGCCGCCATTTACGTTCACGTTGAAAATAATGACGTCCTTGCGATGTCATTTGGAGCAATGCACCCTGGGAGTTTTTACGGACGGCGCATGCGCAGTTCGTTCGGCGCGGGGACGCGCTTCATTTAAATGAAACACACCCCCTACCTGCCCAATTCGAATCCTGCCGCAAGAGATACACTACGCCACCGTAACTTACGGCGCAAATTCGTTGAGGATTCAAACCAAAGCCAAGTAAGTTACAGCGGCGTAGCGTATCTTACATATGCGCCGGGCGCAGCGTATGTATGTGGATCTGCCCCACAGCCTGAGCCAGACCTACACTGGAATGGTTTAATCATTGAATGGTTTTCATGCGGTAGAATGGCCCAGTCAACGTCCAGACCTAAATCTCCAACTTAGAATCTGTGGCAAGACTTGAAAATTGCTGTTCACAGACACTCTCCATCTAATCTGACAGAGCTTGGGCTATTTTGCAAAGAATAATAGGCAAAAATGTCACTCTCTAGATGTGCAAAGCTGGTAGAGACTTCCCTAAAAAGACTTGCAGCTGTAATTGCAGGGAAAGGGGGTTCTACAAATTATTGACCCAGGGGGGCTGAATACAAATGCCCCCCACACTTTTCACATATTTATTTGTAGAAAAAAAATGAAAACCATTTATCATTTTCCTTCCACTTCACAATTATGGGCCACTTTGTGTTGGTCTATCACATAAAATCCCAATAAAATACATTTACTATTTGGTTGTAATATGACAAAATGTGGAAAATGTCAAGGGGTGTAAATACTTTTTCAAGGCACTGTACACATTACAATCTTTAGATTATGTTTTCTCTTCTGTTTTATATATAAAACGACTAAGAAATCAGCAAACCAAACAGGTTTGAAAAAAAAATTAGTTTTTTTTAAACTGAAAACATACAATAAAAATGAAAAATCCCCAATGTAAAGGATAGTGATCTTACCTGACACTGACCTGTGCCTGACTAAAGCATACATCAGGAATGCACTAGTAGTACTTATCTCTTGCCCCTCCTCCATAGATGAACGGGTCACAATGACTACACACTTTTCCTTCTACATTTCTAGCTAACGTCGCTTCTTTCCTGTGGCTGTACATATTATGAGTTGGCACTCTTGGCTTTCAAGGTGTAAAGTCAACTTTGTAACCCAGATAGCTAGATTCACACATGTTGTCCTAACTTTGCGGCGGCGTAGCTTGTTTACACTACGCCGCCGTAAGTTAGCGAGGCAAGTACATGATTCTCAAAGTACTTGCCTGCTAAGGCCCCGTACACACGACCAAACATGTATGCTGAAACTGGTCCGCGGGCCAGTTTCAGCATACATGTTCGGTCGTGTGTGGGCGCGAGCGGGCCGAATTCCAGCAAACATTTGCCCGCCGGGCCTTTTCCCAGCGGGCAAATATTCCTGGACGTGTTTTAAAACCGTCCGCTGGAATCCTGCCCGCTCGGACATGTACGGTCGTCAGTACAGACCTACCGTACATGTCCAGGCGCCCGCCGTCCCTCGCATGCGTCGAATGACTTCGACGCATGCGTGGAAGCATTTTAAAGGCGGGCCGCCCACGTCGCTGCGTCATTGTCGCGGCGACACCGCGTCATCGACGCGGCGACACCGCGGACACGCCCCGCGTATTGTTTACGCGCGGACTTCTGTACGATGGTGTGTACAATCATCGTACAGAAGCCCTCTGGCAGACATGTACGGTGAAAACGGTCCGACGGACCGCTTTCACCGTACATGTTTGTTCGTGTGTACCCGGCCTAAGTTACGGCGGCGTAGCGTAAACCGGGCAGGCGTAATAGCGCCTAATTCAAATTTAGCTGGGGGGGCGTGTTTTATGTTAATGGGGCTTGACCTGACGGTCAGCCTAAAAATGACACTTTAGGATACGAGGGTGTAAGACACTTACGCCGCTCGTATCTGAGCCTAATTTAAGCGTATCTGGTTACCAGAATACCCTTAAATTAGCGCTCACGCAAATTCTGATTTAGGCTGGTACGCCAGCCTAAGTCTCTGTGAATCTAGCTAAGAATCTTTATCAGATAGGCCTGATTCACACCTATGTGTTTTTTAGCGATTTTTGCAGAAACGCACTGCAGTCCATTCAACATGGTTTCCTATGGGACACGTTCATATCTATGCTTTTAATAGCCGCTGCGTTTTGGGAAGGGTCAGGGACTTTTCAAATGCAAAGTGGTGCGTTTTTGGTTCAAAACACTTTAACCACTTAAGGACCGCTCACTGTATATATACGTAATTTTTTTAAAGATGGATTTTTTTAAAGATGGATATCTCGGTAACGGCAGCAGCCGCTGCCACAACCGAGATATCCATCTTTTCAGTGAGTGGTCCTTTAAACAATAACGGTGGTCTCCGCGGCTGATTCGTCGCAAGATCACCGTTATCGGCGGTCCCCTCCCGCGCCCTCCGCCGCTTACCGCAGGCAGCGGCGGAGGTGATCGGGTCCTTCCTCCTGCTCGGCTGGGATACGAGTGAGGGCAAGATGGCCCCCACCCGTCTCCATAGCATAGCAGGGCGGAAGCGACGTTGAAACGTCACTTCCGCCCATGCTTCTTAACTACTTGAGCCCCAGCCTATAGTCAAATGACGGCGGCAAGGTGGCTCTTTAAATCCCAGTCGCCGTCATTTGACGTCTTCGCGTCCTCCGGGCGCGTCCCCGAGATGCCGATGCGCGTGCCTGGCGGCCGCGATCGGCAATGACAGAGCAGGGACGTGGAGCTCTGTGTGTAAACACAAAGCTCCACATCCTGTCAGGGAGAGGAGACTGATGCTGTGTCCCTTGTACATAGGGACACAGCATCGGTCACCTCCCCCAGTCAGTCCGCCTCCACACACAGTTAGAACACACCCAGGATACACATTTAACCCCTTCCTCCCCCCCTAGTGTTAACCCCTTCACTGACAGTCACATTTATACAGTAATCAGTGCGTTTTTATAGCGCTGTTCGCTGTATTAATGTGAATGGTCCCAAAAATGTGTCAAAAGTGTCCGATGTGTCTGCCGCAATATCGCAGTCCTGACAAAATTCGCAGATCGCCGTATTACTAGTAAAAAAATAAAATAATAAAAAAAATGTCAGAATTCTATCCCCTATTTTGTAGCCACTATAACTTTTGCGCAAACCAATCACTATACGCTTATTGCGATTTTTTTTTTTACCAAAAATTCTATCCCCTATTTTGTAGCCACTATAACTTTTGCGCAAACCAATCACTATACGCTTATTGCGATTTTTTTTTTTACCAAAAATATGTAGAATACATATCAGCCTAAACTGAGAAAAAAAAAGTTTTTTTTAAAAAAAATTGAATATTTATTATAGCAAAAAGTAAAAAATATTGTGTTTTTTTTCAAAATTGTCGCTCTTTTTTTGTTTAAAGCGCAAAAATTAAAAACCGCAGAGGTGATCAAATACCACTTAAAGAAAGCTCTATTTGTGGGGAAAAAAGGACGTCAATTTTGTTTGGGAGGCACGTCGCACAACCGCGCAATTTTAATTTAAAGCGACGCAGTGCTGAAAGCTGAAATTCCGCCTGGGCAGGAAGGGGGTATATGTGCCCAGTAAGCAAGTGGTTAAAGGCATATTTTATTGTTGTCATTTTTTCAAATGACAATTTTTATTTTTTTTTCATTTTAGTCTAAATATGAGATCTGAGGTCTTTTTGACCACAGATCTCATATTTATAGCGGAGGTTCACCCTAAAAACATGTATTTAACATTCCATTCAGCATAATTCCAACATTTACACTATGCCGTTTTTTTTGTTTTTTGCTGTACATACCGTCTTATTGTTATTTTCCACCCGGCTTCCGGGTTCTCCTCCTGGGCTTCCCCAGTGACGTAGAAGAGGGTACGTCAGAGGGTGCGGGGTCACGTGACGGGTGGCCCTGCCTCCCCTATATAAGTAATGTCACAGCTTCAGCACGTCATTCGCTGGGCTGTGTCTAGCGGTGAGTGGAGGTCGGCGATGCTGCGCTATTGAATTTGCGGGGACCTCCGCGCATTTTTTTTCTAAAAGTCCGTGTCCCATTGACTACAATGGGGTTCGGAGTTCGGGTTCGGGTTCCCGAACCCGAACTTTTTTTTTTAAAGTTCGGGTTCGGGCCCGAACCCGAACATCCAGGTGTCCGCTCAACTCTACCTGTAATGTTTTTTTGCCACACTTTGTTTTTTTTTTTGCCCAACAAGAAATTGGCCAAAAAAAAAAGCATAAAACGCAAAACACGTGAAAAACGTGCAAAGTGCACCGCAGAAACAGATCAAAAGAAAACTGCATAGGTATGAACCAGGCCTTACATGTGGATGGTGTTACTGAGATAAATGTTACTATTCAGAACAAGCAAATATTCGTTTTAAATTACAAGCACAGAGGTATTACAACTTTCATATGTACTTTCACCCCTGCAAGCTTCCTCTATACTCTAATGCCCTGTACACACCATCGGAATTTCCGACAACAAATGTTCAATGTGAGCTTTTGGTCGGATATTCCAACCGTGTGTATGCTCCATCGGACATTTGCTGTCGGAATTTACGACAACAAATGTTTGAGAGCTGGTTCTCTATTTTTCCGACGGCAAAAGTTCCTGTCGGAAATTCCGATCGTCTGTATGCAATTCCCTCGCACAAAAATCCTACGCATGCTCGGAATCAATTTGACGCATGCTCAGAATCATTAAACTTCATTTTTCTCAGCTCGTCGTAGTGTTATACGTGACCGCGTTCTTGGCGATCGGAATTTCCGACATTTTGTGTGACCGTGTGTATGCAAGACGAGTTTGAGCCAACATTCCGTCTGAAAAAAATCCACGGTTTTCTTGTCATAATGTCACATAATTCATACAGATTAACTGTTGGCAGTGCTGTGGTTGGGGATCAAACAAGCGACCCCTAGTGTTGCTAAGCGGTATTGCTAACCATTTAGCCACTGTGAATAAGTCTGTCTTCTCTGTTTCTCTGACGGACAGTCCAACTCGTTTACTATATTCTGCACTAATACAAAACTTAAGGTAAAGCCTGCTTTGCATTCATACACCACACTACAGCAAACAAGAGCTCCAAACAATTACAAGTAGTGAAAGGAAAACTCACTGCACTGCAAAATCACGAGTTAGAACGGTACTAGGTCTCTTGCTGTGAAGCCTGGCGTTCCCCTCAGCAAATATGGCCGCTCCGACGCTCAGAAATAGTCCAATTCGCTGCCGTCCAGCTGATCACGTGCACAAACGCAGCGTGCACTGTGGAACTGCACAGAAAAAGGAAGGCCGGGGATTAGGTGTGGCGCATGCGCACTGGCCGTTCTGTTTCCCGACTGTCTCTTTTGCTGTAGCTTTCCTGTACAGAAGACCCTGGAAGAGAAATAACAGGAAGGAGAAAGAGCAGGTCGTGTGTGACATCTCTGTATACTCTTCCAGTTCTCCTGTGTCTCCTCATGACACAGCTGCCAGGTGGGGAGCATGCATAGAGGACTAGTCTGGGGTTTCTTCTTCTCTGGGTAGGATATAGTGTATACTGTATACCATATAAATATTTATATAGTATAATATACTGCATAAGAGTGGCTGAGGGGAAGGTAGACCTTGTATGGGATATGGCTGATAGCATTGTCCTGACAGATAATGGAGTTTTTATTTGACCATGTCTGTGTATTGGGGGGGGTTGGGACATGTCATCGCTGGTGCCCATGATGCAATGTTTAGCTATATATACAGGAAAGCATAATAATGGGTCAATGGAAGCCTGTTTCCAGGAGGAAAACTGTCATTAGCCACTGCTAAAGCCAATCACAGTCCTGCTAGCCCCGTCCACCATCTGGAGGAAGATGACTCGCTTGGTTGACAGACACTACCAATCTCAGAAAGAAGGGATTTCACTGTGATTGTGGAATTACTGTTGAGCTTCTGGGAACTTTGTTGAAATTATTCCTTAACCTGTGCGTCACTTACTACTGAACCCCTGCACTCTGTGTCCCTTTAATCCAGAGCCAGTATTCAGCGCAATGAAAATCACACCCAACTTTTGCTGCGGCAGAGAGCACCACACTTTTTCTCAGTTGTGTGGGCCCAACTTATGATCCTGTACACAGGCCCACTGCTTTCGGAAGATACCCCTGACCTGAATTCAGCATTGCACATCTATTCCAGATGCTTGTCATCACATATTACATCACATACATCACATACAGAAGGGGGTTACAGTGGTGGGACAGAAAAGCGGGGGGTAGAGCAGTGGGGCAGATGTGAAAGGAGGTGTATTGGTGAAGCAGATGAGCAGGGGGAAAAAATGGGGGGCTGCAACTCAGTTTCAGGGTCTTCTGAAGCCTTGACTTCTCATAAAGAAGTCAAATAAATATCCTAGCAAGTTCAAAGACACATTTTCAAGTGAATATAAAATCATTTACGTAAAGATCTTCCCCTCAGATTTACAGCGACTTCACTTCCAAGTGCACTTTTAGTGCAATTTCAAGTGCACTTTGCACTTGTAGTGCAAAGTGGATTTGCCTTTCGTAAATAACCCCCTTAGTGTTCTTGATTGAGACAAGTACACACTATATAGTAGAGGTCGACCGATATATCCTCCGATATTTAGCGTTTTTAAAGAAATCGGCTTCGGCCGATTATTATGCACAAAAGGACAGATGGTGAGGGATCAGAGGCAGGGGTGTGTTGGCTGGAAATCCTCGCCCGCCGTCTATTCTAAACGGCTGCTATCACAGCCGCTGTCTCCTGACTTTTTTTTTTCCCCAGTGGAGGAAGTCGGCAGCGGTGGCGGCCGCTAATTGGCTGTTAGTCGCTGCAGCATGTCAGGGGATGAATGGAGCCGTCTTTGGCGAGGGGAGGGGACGGAACGGAGCTGGGAGCACTCGCTGGTGGCACTAATGAGGTGGCAGACTGGCAGTTAATGACACTGAGGATCTGTAGTGTCTGGGGGCAATGACGGTCTGTACTGTCTGGGGGGCAATGACGATCTGTACTGTCTGGGGGGCAATGACGATCTGTACTGTCTGGGGGGCAATGACGATCTGTACTGTCTGGGGGGCAATGACGATCTGTACTGTCTGGGGGGCAATGACGATCTGTACTGTCTGGGGGCAATGACGATCTGTACTGTCTGGGGGGCAATGGTGAGTTGTACTGGTGGGCACTGATGAGATGCACTGGTGAGATGGCACTGATGGCGCTGAACTGGTGGGCACTAAGGTGGCACCGATAGGCTCCATTGGTGGGCACTGATGGGCTGTACTGGTGGGCACTAATGGACACTGATAGGCTGCACTAGTGGACACTAATGAGGTTGCACTGGTGGGCACTAATCGATACTGATGGGCTGTACCAGTGGGCACTGACAGGCTGCACTGATGGACACTGACAGGTACTAATAGGCTGCACCCCACCTCTCCACCCTAAACAATAACCTCCTCCCCACCTCTCCACCCTAAACAATAACCTCCTCCCCACCTCTCCACCCTAAACAATAACCTCCTCTCCACCCTAGATTTTCTGAGATGAAGGAAAAATAAAATAAAAAAATCGGCCTAAAATAACGGCCGCAAAAATCGGCAACATATATTGGCCATCGGCCGCCCTGATTTCCAAATATCGGCATCGGCCAGAGAAAAACCCATATCGGTCGACCTCTACTATATAGGGATATGCTTTGTTCATATTTCATGTCTGAGGTTTACAACCACTTACATGATCTTACATGGCAAGTGTTTTGATAATTAACAATGTAAGTATTTTTTAATAATGCAGGTAACTTGAAAGTATGTCTGGAAATAAAGGGAGAACAAAGAAAAAGCCAATTACAATCGACACTTCGTCTGACGGTCTTCCTGTACGGTCTTCAGTGCGGCAGGTATCAAGTCTATCAATGCTGTTCAATAAACTATATGTGAGCCATCAGAAATGTAATTCTAGCAGCGATCTGTACTCACCAGTAATGTCAATTGGAAGGACACTGTTACACAGTATTGCATAATATTGAAACAATGTTGTAAATACTATGTTAAAGGGTCACTAAAGGAAAAAAATTTTTTTGCTGAAATGACTGTTTACATGGTATAGAGACATAAAAGTTAACTGATTCCTTTTAAAAATGATTAAAAATAGATAAAAATTAATCATATAATGTGCCTCTAGTTTCACTTTCGGTTTTAAACTGGTTTCATGTTTCTGTGAAGTAGAGAGAGACACAGAACAAAAACAAACAAACCCAGGGCAGTGTTTTGTTTTTAAAATGAATCTGATTGGTTCTGAGGAGTTTTAGACACACAGCTTGGACCACAGTGAGAAGCTCCCATGAGTTTTTTCATAAGGAGCCAGACAAGCAGGAAGTGTGGAGATCACAGCAGAATTACAGCTACTTCAAAGCAAAAACGAACAATGAGGACATGAAACCAGGACTGCAGTAAGGTAAAGGAAGCTATTTAGCTAAAAAATATTTTCCTTTAGTGATCCTTTAACTTTGGAAACATTCCCCAATGAACTCATAAACCAGCATATAGAGCAGAACTTGTAACTACTTGTGGAAAATGTGTTCTGTTAAAGGGGAGTTCCAGCTTTTTTTATGTTTATTAAAAGTCAGCAGCTACAAAAAGTGTAGCTGCTGGTTTTTAATAAACAGACACTCACCTGCTCCTCTCCCCCCTCTCCGGCCGGCGCCTCCATTCCTAGTGTGAGCACCCGGCCGTGACAGCTTTCGGCTTCACGGCCGGGCACTCACTGCACATGCGCGAGCGGCGCTGCGCTCTGAGTGGTCAGGTGATCCCCTGGGACGTCTGTCACGTGTCACATGTCCCAGGCAATCTCCTACAGGAAGGGGCCGCCGTAGGCAATATGACTGATCCTACTGAAGCCCCACTCCCTCCCCAAAAAAAATTACATGCCAAATGGCAAGGGCGTTTTGGGAGCGGTGTATACACGGCTCCCAAACCGCCCCAAATATGTTGCTTGCAGGACTTTTTTTTTCCCGTCCTGCAAGCGCACCTCTCCAGTGTGAAAGCACTCATGCTTTCACACTGGGGAGGCATGAGAGGCAGTTTTCAGGTGCTTTACAGGCGCTATTTTTAGAAAAATGCCTTCAGTGTGAAGGGGGTCTAAAACTAGAGAGTGCAAAATTTGGTGCTGCTGTGCATGGTAGCCAATCAGCTTCTAATTTCAGCTTGTTCAATTTAGCTTTAACAAAAATAACCTGGAAGCTGACTGGTGGTTTCTAGGCAGAGCTGCTCCAGATTTTGCACACTCTAATTTTAGTAAATCAGCCTCTGTGATCTCTAAAACTGGTTGACAGTGCGCATGCATTGGACTTTTCTCTGACTCGCTGGCCTCCAGAAAGGCTCCATGCACACTGGGCTTAAAAAAAGAAAAAACTGTTATTTTGTCACAAAAAAAAAAATATGCCACTAAACGTCCTAATGTACACATAGGATAACACTAAGCTTTTTCTACAGGCAAAACTGTAGAAGCAGCGTTTTTAAGCTCTGTGAGCATGGACCCTAAACTGCATCATGGGCACTTGCTGCAGAAGCTGCATCCTGCATTTCTACATTACCCAAACCATTGGATTTATTTTTACCACCTTCCTTAATATAGGTGTCTGCCTGTCAAACTCCTGAGAGGGAACCAGAAAACAGTTCTGACCTATTCAGGTACACTGCTGTATGTGTACTGATGTGTGAAATTATTGTAGGATAAGACTCAGACTCGCATCAGAAGTTCTGACTTCACTTTTGCATGCTTGTTCTGCTTATTACTTATACCAGGGGTGCCCAACCTTTTAAAGCGCGAGAGCCACTTAAGCGACTTGGTAACCGGTCGCGGGCCACAATAAAACGGAGCGGATGGATGGCAGGTCCATGTCTGCTTTGTATATGCAGAGCAGACACGGATACAGTCCACTATACTTTTGGCTTTCCTGCACTTTGCCATAGACTTCTATTATATTCTGCAGGTTTGGTGCATTTTCAGAACGCTCACTAAACTTGCAGGTAATAACAGACGTCTATGGCTTAGTGCAGGTAACCCGCAGGTGCGCTGCTCTGCATCTGTGGGTCAGTTTGAAAGCAGCCCAGTAACCACTGCAGCCCATATATACACTGTGATGTTAGTAACAAACTGACCTTTAATAACAGTATTCTATTCTAAACCATCCCAGAGCAGGAGGTCGCGGGCCACATCAGAGGGCTCCGCGGGCCACTTGTTGGGCACCCCTGACTTATACTTATTAAGTCAGAGACATATAGGTATCAGCTTACATAATTCTCTAGCTATATGCTTTCTTTACATTTTTACATGAGGGAGCAGCAAGGACTACCTAGAGATTTCAATGCATACCTTCAGAAAGTGTGTCTTGGAACCTGCAAAACGTGGGAAATGTTAAAGCTTGCAGATTAAACTTCTCAGTATTCAGGGGTCCCAGGCACACTTGAAAATTGCTGAAAGTGTACAGTACATGTTATGTACGGCATGATTTTCGAATTGTATTTTTTTACTGACAGGTTTACTATGAGATACTATGAGATTATATTAATATTTTCAGTATGTAGGGAAGGGGTCTACTTTTGAAAAGTTGACTTTTATCACAGATCTCATCTTCCTCACACTCTGGGTTCAAACTGATAACATGTATTTGTCTTGGTCATACAGCTTATAATGCATTTGTGTCTATATTAATAAATACAATAAATTTGACAGATACTCTGTTATTGCTTATGAGGGTATGTGGGATGTGGGCATTTTGTTTTGTAATGGAGAAGTTAGATTTATTGTATTCACATGTGTTTATTTATATTAATAAAATGCTTGTCTCAAAATATTTTCTATCATTCATTTTTTGTACATATAGTGGTGTAAGTGGCAAACACTCATTAGGCTTGCCATTTCATGCTAAGTAGGAACTGTAGCATATGATCACGTCCCCAATATTGAGGTCAAGGCCTCCATATGGTTGACAGAAAAGAGACAAGGAAGTAGGGGAAAAATCTACGTTGCAGATAGAGAAAGGAGCTGTGTGTTAGTGGGCGGCGTCCTGACTCTCCTGTAGTCCAAGGGAGGTGGCGAGCACGACACTCCACACCAGGGAGAAAGCCTTGCATTACTGTGTGGAGTTACAGACAGAAGAACAGGAAGTGAGGATTTCTCAGAAGAAATAAGGACATTTAAAAGCAAAATCTAAGGATGAGGTAAGGGAAGGAGGACTGCACTAAGGTAAAGGATTTTTCTTTTTTTTACCTTTACAACCCCTTTAAGTGGTTAAACTTTCCTCATTTACACACAGAAGTCTATTACTTTGATGTAAAGGACAACTTGTTACAATGTTTAGACTTAGTTCCACTGCTAAAGAATGTTGTGATACTTGGCAGACTGCCTGGATTTTTTCTTCCTTTCTTTTGATGTGGTTTCAGCAGAGCAGAGAGAATTCTCTGCATAGAAAGATCGGGGAATTTTTCAAGATCGCAACATGGAAAAAATTGCGATAACAATTCTTGACGATTAATTGTGCAGCTCTAGTGTATCCCTTGAAGAAAATCAGTGCAAAAACTCAGCATACATTGTAATGCACAAACAACACTGACCCACCCTTCTCGGTGTCAGTCAACGATCTCCAACAAAATGTGCAACCATATATATATGTAATATTTTTCAGAACAAATAAATACTCACAAGATCCATCAGAGAAGAACAAGCATAAAATTGCATTATTAGTGTTTCAGAATAGTGTTCCAGTGCTCTACCCCATTAAGAATATTTTCATCTGCAAACACACAATTCCTGTGCCAAACACCACATGGATAACCTGTATGATGGTGAGTGTCTGCTCACCTGGAGCGAAGAACCTCTTAAAGTGGTTTTAAACCCTATTCATGGAATTTGACCTAAGCACATATATCTGTAGTGTTTACTTATCTTTCTTCAAAGCTCTAAGTGCTGTGTATTTCTGCTGCTCTAACACACAAGATTACAGAAGCTGAAAATTTGTGTCGGGGAGGGAGCTTAGAGGAAGATTAGCAGAGAGCTTGTCTGTTAAGATAACAACTCTGCGTCTTTCCTCATTCCTCTGCCTATGTGGAGTGGCGAGTGGGGGTGTGTGCCTTTCCTCCAATTTGCTCTCACACTGTGTAAGCCCAGACTCCACACCCACCCCTATGTGCTGTTGAAATAGGAAGAAAGATTTTTAACACAATCTGCACTTTCCAAAGAGTGTAGAAAGAGAAATAAAGCAGATACACATGTAAAACCTATGCAGGGAGAGTTGTTTAATCTCTGTGTATCATCTGATGCTATTCACTTCACTGGGTATAGGAGAAGGTTTACAACCACTTTAATTTCAGGAGATCATCAAGTGCACAGGACAGCAACCCCCCCCCCCCCCTTCCCCGGCTCTTGCATCATTGGACTTGATTGAAAGCAGCAGGAGCCAATGGCTGTGCTGCTAACAATCCAATCAGGACCCAAGACACCGACTTGAGCAGGGGTGCTCGTCTCTGGCGCAGGAACAATCAGGCTCAGGTGAGTAAAAGGGTGCTCTGGGGTACAGATGCACTACAAAAACAGCGAGAGTTTACAACCCCTTTAAGGATTAAAGTGATAATAAAGTAAAACATTTTTCTAACCATTTGAGTCCCAGAGCCATTTTTTCTTCTTTTTTTTTATGTTTTAAAATAAATTTTAGCCCTGAACGTTGCTTAACCACTTCCTGACCGACTTACGCCGATATTTGTCGCTAGAATGGCACGGCTGTGCAAAACCATGTATGGGTACGTCATCCCCTTTAAGAGCCATCGGAGGCGTGCGCAGGGGACCCAATGCGCGTGACCAGCGGCACAATCGCTGCCGGTCACCCACGATCGCGTGCACGAGAGCCAGCATGAGGATTTGTGTGTGTAAATACGCAAATCCCTGTTCTGTCAGGTGAGAGGAGACATAGTTTGCTAAGTAGGAACAGCGATTTGTCTCTTCCCCTAGTCAGTCCTATCCCCATACAGTTAGAAACACACTGAGGGGACACATTTAACCCCTTAATCACCCACTAGTGTTAACCCCTTCCCTACCAGTGACATTTACACAGTAATCTGTGCATTTTTATAGCTCTGATCGCTGTATAAATGTCCCAAAAATGTGTCAAAAGTGTCCGATCTGTCCGCCACAATGTTGCAGTACCACTAAAAATCTCTGCATTGAGGTAAAAAAAAATTCCATTAGTAATATTGCTCCCTCAACCCTAAATACTTGAGTCCTCATTAAATCACTAAATCCGGCTCTGTGCCCATCTGTAGCGGCTCTCTCCCTGCTCTCACAGACTTTGCTGAGGTAATGGAAGCCATTGGCTCATGTTGCTGTCATATAAAACTTGTGAGGAGGGAGCAAGAGCGAGGACAAGCCACGCTGTGTGTATCTATGGACGCACACAGCCCGCACATCTGCCCCCATAGCAATCGGTTTGCTATGGTGACATATATATAAGAGGAAGGGCCGAGACGCGAGCGGGGCACCACAGAAGAGGAGGTTCAGGGACGCTCTGTGCAATACCATTGTACAAAGCAGGTAGGTGTAATATGTATGTTTTCAAAAAAAAAATCCAGCCTTTACAACTGCTTTACCACTGTTCTGTTTGATGGAATGTGATGTTGATGCATGCCCACTTGGCCTACTTTGAAAATGTTATCTTCTTGCTGTTATCTTGTTTGTTGATTGGCTTGCAGGCTGAGGGGCCAGATCAGTGCTCCATGCCAGAAGACCTGGTAAGTTAAACTTCACATTTTACAAATAAATAATGACCAAACATGTTCTCAGTAGATCTTGGAACATGCAGTATATAATAATTTATAGTGTGTATATTAGGATGCACTGATGCATAAAACACGTCACCTTGGTAGCATAAATGAAAACTATAAGACCCCTTTCACACTGAGGTGCTTTACAGGCGCTATAGTGCTGAAATTACTATTAAGTGCTACTTATGTAAATAACGGTCCATAGCTGCATACAACCGCCCTTGCCCATTCATGTTTAGGGGCGACTGTATGCAGCTCCAGGGCATCCCCAGCATCAGAAATATTTAGGATGTTTTACGTTGCACAGGCAAATGCGCCCATGTCCATTAAGCCCCACGCTTTTTTATGTTTTTATTTGTATTGTTTGGTAATTTGTTTATTTGAAAATAACTTTCATAGTTTATGCCAGAAATTTTATTTCAGAGTCATTATAAATGGGACAAATTGATTTTAATCATTTTGTCATATTACATTTGAGCCCCTGAAAATGTGGGGGGGGGGTTGTGTATAAAAATGGTTGCAGTTCCTAAAATTTGTACTTGGTATTTATGTTCAATCCCTCGAATTAAATAAAGCTGATAGTCTGCACTTCAAATTAATTTGGATCGTTTCATTTTATTTTATTCTGGTGGCTAACAGAGCCAAAAGTATGAAAGTTGTGCATGTGTCCAGATATATATATGGACCCAACTGTATGTGCCTGGAAACTCCACCTGTACTATGGGCAAGCCTTCCCTGATAGTAGCCCTTGGAAATGACAGATTGGACACAGAGGTCCAGGACATCTTGGATTCAGCCTGACACAAATGCCAATAGATGTCCCCCCACTCAAAGAAGTTCGGGCATCCCTTCATTGTGAAGAGAGCTTCAGGGTAGGCTTGGTAAACTTAGGGTTTCAAGGCTTGTGACTAAAGAAAGCGCTAAGCCTTGGTTTTGAGTTTTTTCTGGGGAGAGCTAAAAGACCCCTTTCATTGAGTAGAGGTAGTAGCCATAGAAGTAAGAAATTTAGCCCTGATTCACACTGGTGCGAATTTGAAATCGTGCTACTTCCACACCATTTCAAAGCCGCATATAAGTGTGATTTGTATCTCTGATTTAATTGCAGCTTGCAACTTCATTTAACAGAAGTCTATGCAAGTCGTAATAAAATCAGCAAAAAATAGCACAGGAACCTTTTTCAAAGTCGCAATTTGAAGGGTTTTATTGCAATCTATGTTAAAAGACATGTGTATAAGGCACCTCTTACAAGCAGGTTCAGCAGCAGACCAAGATTTCAACCAGAAAATACTGTGCATATGCAAAGAGATAAGAGACATTCTAGAAACTTGGTCAATTATATTCTCTAGAACAGTGGTTCTTAACCTTGTTGGAGGTACTGAACCCCACCAGTTTCATATGCGCATTCACCGTACCATTCTTAATTGGAAAAATAAAATATGATTTTGCTTGTGATGGGCACAGTGGCTGCGTTTGATGGGCACAGTGGCTGCGTTTGATGGGCACAGTGGCTGCATTTGATGGGCACAGTGGCTGCGTTTGGGCACAGTGGCTGCGTGTGATGGGCACAGTGGCGACAATTGATGGCACAGAGGCTGCATGTGATGGCATAGTGAGGCTGCAATTTATATATATATATATATATATATATTTGTTTTGCTAGTCAGAGAAGGCTCATTTAAAATAACACAAAAACATTTTTTTTATCTGCCATTTTATATTAATAAAGTGCTGGTCACCTCACCTCAGTCAGCTTCCTCCCCTCCCCCCCAATCCAGCCATTTAATTATATGCTCTTAACAGGTTCTACTTACTTTTGAAACAAGTTCAGTAGTCTTTTTTAGCACACTGTCTGCTAGGTTCAAATTCCACTAGTCAGGCAGGCTCCTCGAGACTAGTCCTTGCCTCTCTAGCTCGTCACAGGCAGCGCCGACACACAGCTCTCTGCGCAGCGCTCCGAGTCCAAATCAGGAAAGGGAGCCGAGAGGTGGAGGTCCCGGATGCAGGAGTGCACTCAGCACACAATTTGTACAGTGCCGCTGGCCGCGCTGGCGGCCGTGACAGAGCTTCACCTGCGGCTGCGCCCCCCCTCCTATATGAAATGGTATCGCCCAGGGCACCCGTCCGCCCCTGCCTTGTACCGGCGGCCCTGTGTGACCTCCGCCGAACCCCCGAGACTCACTCACCGAACCCAGGTTAAGAACCATTGCTCTAGAGTGTCAAAACAAAATACGGCTGTGGGCATGAGCTGTAATTGTTCTAAGGTAATGGGGTCACTAAAGAAAGGTTTGTGGTATCTAATAATTTATCTTGTCCATTTAGTAATAGACTGGCAAAAAGACATGGCAGCAACTGCCAGCTGCAGGGCTGGACCAGCATTTCAGAAAAAACTTAGGAGGAGTAAATATAGATTCAGGATCCTCATGTAGTGCACTTTCAATTTGTGCATGAATAAGAAAAGTATTTTTATTTTGCCAGCCACTGAATGACTATAGGGACTTGTGGATAATCAGGCACTGCTAAGACAATGCCAGATCGTATTGTGTCAATGACTGTCCACAGTGGAGAGCATGTGCCATGAAGCCATAACTTGTGACTCATAAAATGCAGGGGTTTGAAATTCCTCTGCAGCTTTTGCTACTTTATCTGCATCGCTTTCTTACATTTCATCCTTAAACATGTTAGAGGTTCCAGGTCTGATTCATGAAAAGAGCCAGGAGGAAGAAAGGAGGAAGTATAGAATTTTTGCCCCCTAAAAACCTAAAGATTCTAGAAGTGCCAAACATTTTCCAAAGAATTCAAAACAGTGCCTGGGAAATCTGCTTTTGTCAGATGGGCCGTATGGTGTGTGCCTTGAATAAAGGTAGAGTCAGATGAGGGGACTGGTCTCATAATAGGACATTGCTCTGGGACAACAGCTATTACCCTGAGCAGTGTTCTGAGTTTTCTGTCATCAGGCCATAAGTAAAATGCATGTTATTTAACCCTTCGTCCTAGTTTATTTTCACATGTGATCAAACATTGCTAAAGTGAGAGGATCCCAAGTGAATTCATCAAAGAATAGGATATAGAATAATGGGGTTTGCGCATCAGAAGCCACCCAGGCATTGACCGTGTTCCTGTGGTGGTGTCTCTGTAGTAGAAGTCAGCAGGAAAACATGCTGTGCACATTTTTCGGTATATGGTTGGCGTGAGACATGTCATCACCCTGAGACTGAATGGTGAAATGTCTGATTGGTGGACAAAAACACCAAAAGGTAAAACAAATGCATGGGGCCAAAACGATGCTAGAAAGAAGTATGACCGGGAGTAACACAATAGAGTGAATAACTCTTGATTCCTCTGCCCACATATCCACATTGTGTGCTAAGTGTAGGGTGTCCCTTAATAGCTAGGAATTGGTCCAAAACACAGGGAAAAATTGTGTTACCTCATCCACATTGCTGGGCCCATTAAAGGGGTTGTAAAGACAAAAATATTTTCCTCTTAAATTAAAGTCTGACAGTAGCTGATAAAGTAAAAAGTAATGTTTTGCATTATAACTAGTTTGATACCTGTTGAAATCGAGCTGTTTTATTCACCTCCGTCACTCCTGAATCATTATTCTCACTGACTTCCTGGTTTGCGGTGCGCATTCATTCTTGCTACATCACGGCCTAATGGGATGGGAGTTCCCATTAGGCTTCGCCTCCATGCCTGTGAGGGATAAGAGAGCATCTTCACGCAGGGCTGTAGTCATAGGGAGGGGGTGAGCACATTCTGCTTTCCACCATGCAAAACGGCTCAGATGCTGGTGGAAACAAGAAGAGGAGTGACAGGAATGGCATTTTCAAACCTGGATTACTGTATTTTGGACGTCAAAAGGAAAAACGAGGTAAGTGATATTTAAATGCTCTAGCTTACAGCAATCAATTGATCTAATAAAAAACAAACCTTTAGTGTTCCTTTAAAGCGGGGGTGCACCCAAAAAAAATTGTTTTAACATTACATTCAGCCAAGTTGTCAGAATGACAATCGGCTGTTTTTAAATTTTATCCCTGTACATACTGTATTTTCACCGCCATTTCCAGGTATGTCTTCTGCGGGACTGGGCGTTCCTAATTGATTGACAGGCTTCCGACCGTCGTATACAGCGCATCACGAGTTGCCGAAAGAAGCCGGACTGCGAGTCGGCTCTATACAGCGCCTGCGCACCGACGTTCGGCTTCTTTCAGCAACTCAGTATGCGACGGTCGGAAGCCTGTCAATCAATTAGGAACGCCCAGTCCCCCAGATTCACCCGACAGTGGGCTAAAACCTGCTGTAGGCTGATGGCACAGAGCTGGTCCAGGCTCTACAGGGATCCCAATCTGCCCAGTTGCTTGACTGGCAGCTGGCTCAGCCTGTCGGCATGCTGCTGAGAGCCTGAGCAAGCCGCTCTCCCCCTCCCCAGCCTGATGCTCCAGAGAGCACTGATGGGGCAGAGCATAGAGTTGTGACTGACAGTGGACCCAAGAACTGAGCTGGTTCAGTGGTCTTCAATCGATCAGTTCTAGGTGTAGAGCCGGTGAGGGACAACTGCAGCATCAGATCAATGCTGTAGCCATTTAGGTCAGTATGTAGGTTTTTTCTTTTTTTTTTCATTCCCATACTTTTTTTTTTTTTTAAAGTATTTTTATTGGATTTTTCAAAAGATATAAACATATTACAACATTGCATCCAGTAAAGTCGTATCAATACAAAAGGATACATTATAAAACAAAACAGAACAACAAAACAATCAACCAATGTTAGAATAATGGTTAATTATAAGTATGATAAAATCATAGAAATTAATTGATTAGACATGAAAGGAAAGAGACATATGGGGGTACGAAGATAAGGGGTGGGTGTGAATGGCGTTCACAGATAAAAACAAGAGTATAAGTGAATAAGAATGGTTTCCTCTATCCAAATTCCCTTTTTTTTTTTTTTTTTTTTGTAATTTGAAAACATTAAGAAAAGTCGAATGAACTAATTCTTTTCAGAACTAGTTGTTCAGTAAAGTTTTGAATTTATTGGATTCTGAAAAATGCGACCAACATGCCCATTTGCTGTGGAAATTTATGGAAGAATCAGAGGATTGATGGATTAGGTTTTCCATATTCGCAATGTGTTGCACCTTTAATAGCCAATCAGAAATAGAGGGGGGAGAAGGTTGTAACCACTTAGCGGGGATGCAGAGTCTCGCAGCATTTATGAGGTGAAGGATTATTGAATTCTTGTATACATAGTTGGGTAAGGATGAATGATGCAATAAGAATTGTTGGGCAGTATAATCTGGAGCGTATGTAGTGATCTCATAAATCAGTTCATGGATTTTTTCCCAAAAAGGTTTAATGTCATTACATTCCCACCATAAATGGAGAAATGTTCCGGGAGCAGATTTGCAACGCCAGCATAATGCTGATACATTTGGGTTATATTTATTAATAACATGAGGTGTCCTGTACCATCTCGAATACAATTTATAGCCGTTTTCTTGTGTCAATACGTTCATAGAGCCTTTATGTAACCTACGGAAGATAGTTTCCCATTGATCTGTTGAAAGTGATATGTTTAATTCCTCTTCCCATTTTAGATTTGCGGTATCTGTTTTTAAATCAAAACTTGCGTACAATAAAGAGTGCAATATTGAAATTAAATGTTTTTGAGGGGAAGTTCCAATACATATATTTTCAAAAGGAGTCTTAGGTCTTAGCCAATCATAGCAAGGATTAGGTTTGTGTACGAACTGTGTAATAGTTTCAAAGTCATGTTGGGAAATGCCAGTATCAGGGTGATTATCAGTGAATGATTCATATGTAATAATGGTACCATGCTTGAAGAGCATATTGACCCTCAGCATGTCATCAATATGCGGAGCAGTAGGGATATTAGCGAGCAAATCTAAATGTATGTCCGGGTTGTGGACTAATGGGGTCATAGGGCCATATACAGAGGAGATATTAAATTTTTTGCAAAGAAACCTAAATATTTTTAAAGTATTGCCAGTGACCGGGTGAGAATTTATTTGTTTTGGGATTTTGCGGGGTTGGATCCAAGGCAAGTGTTTCAATGGGAGATAGGGAGTGTAGGAGGATTCTTCTAGATTAATCCAGTCTTTAAGGGTAGCATGAAGGTGCCAATCTACAATACGGGTCATATGGCATGCCCAGTAATATTTTTGTAAGTCCGGTAATCCTATCCCACCCATTAGTTTGGGGATGACGAGTTTATCCCACTTAATTCTCGGCTGTCTCATATTCCAAATAAATTTCAGACACATTTGCCTAAAGTTCCTGAAAAAAGTTTGTGGGATCTTAATGGGGATCGTTTGTAGCAAATATAAAAACCGTGGGAGAACGTTCATTTTGATTATATCCGCCCTCCCAAACCAAGAGAAAAAACCAGAACCCCATTTGAGTAGATCTTCTTTGATAGTATTAAACAGGGTTATAAAGTTTTTGTTATATAGATTATTCACGTCAGATGTCAACTTAATTCCAAGGTATGTTAAACAATCCTCCTCCCAACTGAAAGGGAAGTTCTGCTTGCAAAGGGATACCAGAGATACAGGTAAAGAGACATTCAATGCTCTTGATTTGGAAAAATTAATCCTCAGATTAGAGATATTGTGAAACAGGGAAAGATCTTTCAGTAAATTGGGAATTGTAATGATCGGGTTGGACAGGAATAAGAGGATGTCATCTGCAAATGCTGCTAGTTTGTAGGTCTTGTCTTTAATATTAATACCCACAATATCCGTATTCTCCTTTAATTTACATAAAAAAGGTTCCAAAATAAGCACAAAAATTATTGGAGACAGTGGGCATCCCTGTCTTGTACCATTTGACACAGAGAAAGCCCCCGACAGTGCGCCATTAACTTTAACTTTGGCCATTGGTGATGAGTACAGTAATTGAATAAATTGAAGCAAACGATCTTTTATGCCTAGAGCTTTTAAAGCTGCATGCATGTAATCCCACGCTATCCTGTCGAAGGCTTTCTCTGCGTCAAGGGACAACAAAAATCCTGGTGATTTAGTGTTCTGAAGCCAATTTTGAATTAGAATTGCTTTTGTGGTATTGTCCCTTGCCTCCCTGCCAGGTATAAATCCTACCTGGTCCAGGGAGATAAGACCAGGTAATAGGGGCAGTAAGCGATTGGCGATTATTTTAGCGTACAATTTAATATCCACATTTAGGAGTGAAATGGGTCTATAGTTGGAAACTAGCTTTGCATCCTTATCAGGTTTAGGGATTACTGCTATGTGGGCTTCTAATAGATTCTTAGTAATAGTTGGGGGAGCAGGAATTGAGTTGAAAGCCTTTAAAAAATTCGGAATAATTATATCTTGGAAAGTTTTATAATAATTAACTGTATAACCGTCAGGTCCTGGGCTCTTGCCCGTGTTAAGCTGTTTAAGAGCAGAAAAGACTTCAGAGGAATCTAATGGTCTTTCCAGATCACTAGCTAACTCCGAATTTATGGGTTTAGGACTATATGATTTCAGAAAATCAGAGATCAAGTCATGCCTATCAGGTGAATCTTGTGGTGTCGGAACTGTGGGTAAATTATATAGTTTTGAATAAAATACTTGGAATTGGTGTGCTATGTCAGCGGAGTTAGTATGTAATTTCCCCGTAGAATCCGAGACAGAATATATGTTATTGTGTTTATTCACATTTTTTGAATTAATAGAATTAGCTAGAAGTTTACTGCTTTTGTTGCCAAATTCATAAAAGATTCTACGTGAGAAATTCAAGTTACGTTTTATCTTCTTTTCCAGTAGTAAAAGAAGCTCTTCCCTAACTTTCAAAAGTTCAGAGAGAGAATCCATAGCCAATGATTGCTTATGTTGTCTTTCCAAGTAATTGATTCTGTCCGTGAGATTTTTAATGCAAGCCTGTCTTAATTTATTCCTTCTAGCAGCCATAGAAATCAATTCCCCTCTAAGCACGCATTTGTGAGCCAACCATACGTTCATAGGATGAACATCCTCTGAATCATTTTCAGTGAAATAATGGGCAATTCTAGTACCCAATATCGATACATTGCCAGCGTCATTAAGTAGAGAGTTGTCAAGTTTCCAAAGTGGAGGGACTACAGGTTTTTCCTTGAAGGTTAAAGACATAGTTATTGGATTATGGTCAGAAATAACCATAGGTTCTATCGTGGCCTCCAAGAGGGTATCTAGGTGTTTTTGAGAAATTAAAAAATAATCCAACCTCGAATATGTATTGTGGGGATTTGAATAAAATGTGAAATCTTTACAGTCTGGGTGCAGGGTACGCCATGTATCGTGTAGTGATAATTTGTGCAAAGCATTTTTAATTACTTTCAAAGTCTTGTAAGAAATTTTAGAGGATCCAGAAGAAGTATCTAAAAGGGGATTAAGAGCTAAATTAAAATCTCCCCCGACAATGAGCATGCCGGCCGCAAAAGAGTCAAGTAGTTCTAATGTTCGTACAAAGAAAGGAGCTTGTAGCTTATTCGGAGCATATATATTGGCAATTGTGATAGGTGCGTTATAAAGAGATCCCTTGATAAATAGGAACCTGCCTTCTTTGTCAATTTCTGTGTCTAGTAATTTAAAAGGACAACTCTTAGAAATTAAAATAGATACCCCTTTCGTTTTAGAGTCTGCTGTGGTAGAGTTAATAATTTGAGGGAATCTTTTATCTGTAAACGTTGGCAAATCATTAGTCTTAAAATGAGTCTCTTGAATCAGTACAATATCAGCTTTTGATCTTTTGAGCATCAATAACAACTTTGACCTTTTTTCAGGTACATTAAGGCCCTTTACGTTCAGGGAATAAAATTTAACTTTTTGTAGCTGGTTTGATGAGATTTTATCTGAAGTAGCCATTATAGCAGAAGGAGTAGGCGTTACAAGGAAAGAAATATCAACGGGGGGTAATTAAGCTAGGTATTGAGATTGAGAAGAAAAAAAAAAAAAACCCTTTGGAGATGACCACCGGTTTGAAACGAGAGTAATGTAAATATATAAGTGGTCCGAATAACGAACAAAAATAGAAAAATAAATAAATAAATAAATAAATAAAAAAACAAAAAATATATAAATAAGATTAAACAAAAACTACCCTTTAGGGAAGTAGAACTAGTTAAAGATATAGTGGAATTTCCCCGTCACAAATCCAATAGGACTGAGGACGGAGGATTCCGCTATTTGGGGGTTGGAATGAAACTGGACCAAAACAGATCGCAGAATCGTCAAGCTACCCGCCCCTACGGACTCGTCCTGTTATTTATTAATAAGAAAAAAGAGACCGGTGTAAATACCTTTCAAAAAAAAACAGAAGCGTACAGGGCACAGTAATATTTAGTCTGGCACCAATGTTGTTAAACTACTAGGAGCCTAGATACATTGTGGAAAAATCACTGCTACTAAATATGACTGAAACTTACACAAAAATCATTGCCTCATGACATTTCTTAGAGATAGGACCTGTTACTTTATAACAGAATAACAAGCAAAGAATTGTAATCAGCTGCAAACAAAATTCTAACATCAATAAAGATACAATTTAATGTATCAATTACAAAAACAAGGAGGCAAATTAAACAACAATAAGATCATGTATCTGTGTGAAACATACTTCCCTGTTGTATATATAGTAAATATTGCTATCCAAGACTATAACAGAAAAAGATTTCTAACATTAGATGCGTCCTACAGAGTTTCACACATGTAACAGAGCAATTACATATCTAGGAGTGAGATCAAGACATCAATATGTAACTTAGGCATACTAGTGTCTATAAATATAGTAGTATTAGGTAAAAGAGAATAACTAAAACAATTAAGGCAGCATTTCCGAAAGCATCTTAAAAGACAATATGCAAAAATATTAAATAAAAATACAGAGAAAGTCCTCAATATTCCCTCCTAGATTTCCGATGAGCTGGGTGATTGAATATCAGGGGGCTGAGCCTGTGAAGAGGTGTTTATCTTCTCTGCAGACAATGAGCGACGTCTTCTGAATCTGGTTGGAGCAGCATCCATCGGTTCATCACATGTATTGTCCTTTCTGTAAGATTTAAATCTGAAGTCCGCGTACCAGTCGGGTACATCCAAATAAGGGATATTCATTGCAGCGCAGAAATGAATCAGATCCTCAGGCACTTTTAACAGGGCTGACTGACCCTGATTAGTTGCCAGTAAACCAAATGGGAATTTCCAGCGATAGATAATATTTTTGCTGCGCAGTGCTTCAAGAAGGGGCTTCAAATCTCTTCTATGTTGGAGTGTTATATGCGATAAATCCTGATATATTTGGATTAATGTGCCTTCATATATACATTTGGAGCGGAGTTTGGCATTCCTTAAAATCTCTTCTTTGAGCTGGAAATCGCATAAGCAGCAGATAACATCCCTTGGCGGGTCAGCAGCTCTTCCTCTGGGTCTGAGGGCTCTGTGGATGCGTTCCATTTTAATCGCAGTTATCGGGGGGCGTCCCAAAAGATTATTGAATATGCTCAAAATGACAGGTGTAAGTCTATCATTTTCCACACTTTCTGGAAGACCCCGAATCCTCAAATTATGGCGTCGATTTCGGTTCTCCAAATCTTCCACCTGACGGTGGAGGTCTCTCAGGTGAAGGGTATGATTGTCCACTTTGCGGTTTACATGTCGCAGTGCAGCACCCTGTTGCGCAGTTGTTTTCTCTACCTCTACAACTCGCGCTGTGACTGCGCGTACTTCAATGCTAAGTTCAGCAATGGCGGCTGTCAACGTCGTTTTTATATCAGCTGCTATCGAGTGGAGATCACCCAGATTGGGTCTTTGTGTCAAATCCTGAAATGTACCGATATCGCGGTCATTATTCAAGGGTAGTATTCCCTCGGGAATAGTTTGCGGGTGTGATAATCCCAACTGGGTCTCCATCATTAAAGTCAATGTGCTTCCGTAGTAATGTAACAAGAAGCTGTATCTCTATCAATTTTTCCCAGAAAATGCCGCTAATCACTCAAATTGTGCCTGGGAGTAGTCGGGTCCCCGACGTAGTCTTTTCGACCCAAAAAAGCAGCTTACCGGCGCTCCTTTCAGCTAATTTAGGTCCGTAGTAGCGGGAGCTATCAAACTAAGCAGCCATCTTCAGTCCCGGCTAGACCACGCCCCCCCATTCCCATACTTTTTAATGAGCATGCACTAGGGGCAGCCCTAGCAAGTTTGTTTGCCAGTGTCCAATTACCTGAAGGTAGCCTGTATATAAAACATGGTTTATGAATACAAGCACTGTGTCCTGCACTGTACAATAAAGATATATTGTTTGTTTAGCTGTCATCTACCTTGAAGATATGAAATGTATGTTCACCATTTATCTGCTACATAATAAGTAAGATCTGAAAGTCTCTATGTGCAACCGATTGTAAATCACAAGGAAAGAGAATTGTTCACCATTCCCAGTTCTGGTGTGCTTTTTTTATCTTGATAATGGTGGTCTTTTAAAAGTTAAAAAAATTGTAAAATGTAAAGTATACTGTATCGAAACCCCAACTAGAGAACACGTAATTTCCTAAAGCACTGTGTATCATAAATAATTGCCATTAAAATAAAAAAATTATGGGACATTTTTTGTTTTCATTTTTTCTTGCATTCCTGCGCTGATCTTCTCCAGTCTTTTTTCAACCATTTCTTGTCTACATGCATTGCTCTAGCATCCTCTACATATTATTCTGGACTAGCTTCCTGACAGAGACAGTTGTGCACCTTGCTTCTGCAATTTGTGTCAACATGGCTGCTTATAATCTCCACCAGGGATAAATTAGCAGCAGAATTGAAAGAGTTGTCACTCCATAACAAGAATTATTTTAAAAACAATCTTTATGAAAGGATCACCAGGTTTTTTTTTTTAATGAAAGCTGCATATTTAAAATGTGTGAAAGCATGTTTTGAAATAATATTAACATGTTAAAGCTTATATACGAGTTTAGTAATTGGTTTTAAATTGACTTTATTATTATAAACATACTGTTGTGTCGCTTATAGCAGAAAAAATACTATCATCAGGTAAGTCAGAAGCCTCGTACACATGATCCAACTTTATGGCCATAATTGTCTGATGGTTGTGTTGTGCTGATAATCCGATCGTGTGTATGATCCATCAGACAATTATTGGCTGAATTAACGACAACAAAAGTTGGCTCTTCATGCTCACCAATTGTTGGGCAATAAATCTGTTACGTTGGTTTATCCACCCAACTAAAGTCCAAAGTACAAACACGCATGCTCAGAACCAATGCTAAACATCAGAAAACAATCGCAGAAGTTGCCCAAAGGGTGGCGGTAAAGAGCTGAAAAAACACGTGATTTGGTGAATGTTGGCTGAAAATGTTGGGGCGTGTGTATGCATACCAAGTTCACAGCCAACGCCCTTCGGACCAAAATCCATTGAAAAGTTGGTTGGAAGTCCGATCGTGTGTATTTGTAGAGGTGAATACACCTTTCATATTTCCATGCTATATACCCAATAAGAACTAGACATTACCAGGATATCAGGTTATCCATTTTTTATTGAGTTTGTTGAATATAAACAGAACATTGTCAGCATACAGTGTACAATAGTATCATTGACAGAAGGTCCAGAAGTACATTCCAGTACAGAAATTACTTAAAATTAGTATTAAAGGACAGGTAAAAGTGATAACAATTGCAACCATAAATCATCTGTAGCAGCTATTTGAAATTTTTAGAAATACTAGGTTAGGCAGCATACATAGAGCCCGAACGGCTTTGCACTATTTTTGCCGCTTCCTCAGTAGATCAGAGCATAGAATTTAAACGAGAGAGGGAGGGGCAAAGATGCACCTAATTTCTTGTCCTCCCACCACAGAATGCCTTGTATTCTGTGACAAAATACAAGGCTTTTTGTGAATGGGTATGAAGTGAAAAAGGGGTGTGGTGCAATCGGAGACATTCATGGTTGTTAGCCGCTGCTCTCCTGCTCGCAGAACCCAGAAGTCCAGTGAAGTGGGCTTATGATGGGGTATGATTATGATTACTACTATACAGCAGCACTGCAAACACAGCATACCTATTATTACCTCTTTCCTACATAGCTGGTGCGGTAATAACAATAACATTTTTACTCAGAGTTGGGCTTTAATAGTTCTAACATATTTACTTTAAGAAGATTGGCTTTTAAAAAGAGTAGAAGTACATTGGTTTGGAACATCTTAAAATGACTCACTCGATTGTGTGAGTGTATATTAGTATAACAGCTTACATACAGTGAAAAATATAGATGCTAATGAAACAATACGGACATTTTTACAATTTAGAAATTTATACCTGACGTGAAGATCATACAATTTAGCCATCAAATTATTAATTAGGAAAGTAAAGATATTACAAGTGGTAGTAACTAGAGTTGAGCGGACACCTGGATGTTCGGGTCCGAACTCGAACTTTAAAAAAAAAGTTCGGGTTCGGGAACCCGAGCCCGAACTCCGAACCCCATTGTAGTCAATGGGACACGGACTTTTAGGAAAAAAAATGCGCGGAGGTCCCCGCAAATTCAATAACCAGACCCTTTAGGTCTGGTATAGATATTAAGGGGAACCCCGCCGTCAATTTAAAAAAAAAAATGACGTGCGGTTCCCCCTAAATGTCCATAACCAGACCCTTCAGGTCTGGTATGGATATTAAGGGGAACCCTGCCGTCAATTTAAAAAAAAAATGACGGCGGTTCCCCCTAAATATCCATAACCAGACCCGTTATCCAAGCACGTTGACCTGGTCGGCCGCAGAAAAGAGGGGGGGACAGAGTGCGCCCTCCCCCTCTCCTGAACCGCACCAGGCCACATGCCCTTAACATTGGGAGGGTGCTTTGGGGTGCCCTCCAAAGCACCTTGTCCCCATGTTGATGGGGACAAGGGTCTCATCTCCACAACCCTTGCCCGGTGGTTGTGGGGGTATGCGGGTGGGAGGCTTATCAGAATCTGGAAGACCCCTTTAACAAAGGGGACCCCCAGATCCTGACCCCCCCCTGTGTAAAATGGTAATGGGGTACACTGTACCCCTACCATTTCACGAAGGAAGTGTAAATTCTTGTAAAAAAAAAAAAAAAAAACACACACACCGTAGAATAAAGTCCTTTATTAATAAAAGAAAAAAACTCCAGCGGTGATAATCCACTCGTTCCCGGCTTCCTGCTCCAACGTTGTCCTGATCCAGCAACGGGTGTGGGTGATCTCCAGCGATTAGAAGATCCATCCATCCAGAGCGCAGCATCGCCGACCTCCTCTCACCGCTGGACACAGCCCAGCGAATGACGCGCTGAAGCTGTGACATTACTTATATAGGGGAGGCAGGGCCACCCGTCACCCTCTGCTACATCACTGGGTAAGCCCAGTCTTCCCTCTTCCTGGGCTTCCCCAGTGACGTAGCAGAGGGTGCGTCAGAGGGTGCGGGGTCACGTGACGGGTGGCCCTGCCTTGCCTATATAAGTAATGTCACAGCTTCAGCGCGTCTCGTTGGGCTGTGTCCAGCGGTGAGAGGAGGTCGGCGATGCTGCGCTCTGGATGGATGGATCTTCTCATCACTGGAGATCACCCGTCGCTGGAGCAGGAAGCCGGGAACCAGTGGATTATCACCGCTGGAGTTTTTTTCTTTTTTTTTTTCTATTAATAAAGGACTTTATTCTACGGTGTGTGTTTTTTTTTTTTACAAGAATTTACACTTTCTTCGTGAAATGGTAGGGGTACAGTGTACCCCATTACCATTTCACACAGGGGGGGTCCCCTTTGTTAAAGGGGTCTTCCAGATTCTGATAAGCCTCCCACCCGCATACCCCCACAACCACCGGGCAAGGGTTGTGGGGATGAGACCCTTGTCCCCATCAACATGGGGACAAGGTGCTTTGGGGGGCACCCCAAAGCACCCTCCCAATGTTGAGGGCATGTGGCCTAGTGCGGTTCAGGAGAGGGGGGGGGGGCCGCACTCTGTCCCCCCCTCTTTTCTGCGGCCGGCCAGGTCAACGTGCTCAGATAACGGGTCTGGTTATGGATATTTAGGGGGAACCGCACGTCATTTTTTTTTTTAAATTGACGGCGGGGTTCCCCTTAATATCCATACCAGACCTAAAGGGTCTGGTTATTGAATTTGCGGGGACCTCCGAGCATTTTTTTTTCCCGAACTCCGAACCCGGACCCAAACTTTTTCCAATTATTCGGGTTCGGGAAAAACCCAAAGTCCGTACCGAACCCGAACTTTACAGTTCGGGTTCGCTCAACTCTAGTAGTAACCTGAAATCTATTGACATTCACAACACACCCCCACTTAAAGCAGAACTAAACCCTCCTATCGTTTTCAGCCAAGAAAGCGGTCATCTTGGCCTTTGATTGATCTTCAACTGCCATGATGCTGCATATGTGATCAGTTATGACACCAGCCATTTGAGGGTTTGACAGTTTAGTTGAGAGTTCAAGCAACTGTGACAATTACAGTCCCGGAAAGTTCTGGGAATGTAACTTTTAAACCGTTAAATCGATGGGTTTGGTTCCGCTTTAAATGTTTAAAATGTATTACGAATTAGATTTTGGTGTCACAAGGTATATTTTTTGATAGTAGTAATCAAGTCTGCACTTTCGCTTGTTTTCAGTAAGTGCATCAATTTTCTTCAACAGTTTATAACTGCAGGCAGAACCTGGAAGCATATAAAGGAACATGACTTTGGTTTCAAGTGTTTACATTTTTGTTTAAAACTATAAAAGGGCCAATTCACGCATTCCGCAATGGAAAAACATCAGCCTACGCTTCGAAACCCAGAAAACAATTGTTTTGCTATGTATCCTATTCACACCGCAACGCAACCTGGAGCTGCGCTGCAGTGATCAGTGTTATAATGCAGACATGTTGCATTTTATCACAGTGCACTGGACAGGATCACATATCACTGTACAGCAGTGCAGGAAACCATGCTGCTGTACAGTGACATAAATGAAGTTTCACTTTTGTGCACTTCTTATAAACCTTGTTGAAAAAAAAAAAAGGAGCATTGAATTGCACATCATACCGCCCCTAACACCGTCTCACTGTAGCTACAATATTTTTTTGTGAACGAGCCCTAAAGCACATCCAGAAAAGGCACGTTACGTTAGTCGGTAAAAAATAAAATAAAAATTAAAATGGGTGGTAAACAAGATCGCCCATGACTCTACACAGACCCCCTACTGCCTAAATAATTAAAAGATGATCAGCATACTTGTACTAATGTTTGCAGGAGTATTTTCTTAAAGGCCATAAACTTATATCACAGAAGCTACAGTACTTACCAAACAGTCGCTCTATATCAGATTCAGGGACATAAAATGGTGGCCCTAAAGGAAAACACACACAGCGTTACTCAGTTTTCATAAGGCATGGCTTTTAAATTCTAGAATTATATCACTGGGCAAAAGATCTAAATACACAGATAAAATACATATATGGGCTGTTTCAACTGCCATAAGGTTTGCATTTTTGTTCATCCAGTTCTGAGATTTAACCACTTCATCACTGGGCACGTAAACCCCCTTAAAGCGGTAGTTCCCCCTCAAAAAAAATTCTAACAATACATTCAGAAGACTGATTACACTGCGGGTAGGCTGGTCTTTTTTTTTTTTTTTTCGTACATACCTCGATATCGCCGTTTCATCCCTCGGCTTCCGGGTATGATTCTTGTGGGGCTGGGCGTTCCTAGTTGATTGACGTTCCTCCGACCGACGCATACTTGACGTCAAAACTTTCCGAAAGAAGCAGAACGTCGATGCGCAGGCGCCGTATAGAGCCTACTCAAACGGCGCCTGCGCAATGACGTTCGGCTTCTGTCAGAAAGTCGTGACACGCAGTATGCGCCGGTCGGAGGAACGTCAATCAACTAGGTCCAGCAAGAATCATACCCGGAAGCCGAGGGATGAAACGGCGATAACGAGGTATGTACGAAAAAAAAAAAAAAAAGACCAGCCTACCCGCAGTGTAATCAGTCTTCTGAATGTATTGTTAGAATTTTTTTTTAGGGGGAACCTCCACTTTAATAACCAGACCAATTTTCAGCTTTCGGTGCTCTCACAATTTGAATGACTGTACCCAAATTAAATTTTCGTCCTTTTTTCACACAAATAGAGCTTTCTTTTGGTGATATTTAATCACCGTTGGGTTTTTTATTTTTTGCGCTATGAGAGAAAAAAGACTGAAAATTCTGTAAAAAAAATGAATTTCTGTTATAAAATTTAGCAAATTTAGTATTTTTTCTTAATTCTTTTGCATAAATGTGAAAGATGCAGTTACGTCGAGTAAATAGATACCCAACATGTCACCCTTCAAAATTGCACACGCTCGTGGAATGGCGCCAAACTTCGCTACTTAAAAATCCCCATAGGCGACGTTGCAGGGTATTGCAGAGTATTGTGGGGTATTGCAGAGTATTTTTGGGTATTGCAGAGTAGTGTGGGGTATTGCAGAGTAGTGTGGGGTATTGCAGAGTAGTGTGGTTTATTGCAGAGTAGTGTGGGGTGTTGCAGAGTATTGCATAGTATAGGTGTGTAGTATTGCACAGTATAGGGCAGGGATGGCTGAGCAGGGATGGATGGCTGGCTGGATCTGTGACTGCATGTGTCACAGATCCAGCCCACAGCACTCGTGCTGCATCTGCTCCCTCCCCCCCTCTCTTCTCACACTGTACCATTCGGTATAGAGAGGGGAGGGAGGAACCGGCGTCATCACATGACGCCATTTTGTTTACAAGTGATCGCTCCGTCATTGGTGATCCGTGATGCGCCAGGTCCGATTCTGGGCGCGATTCTGGGAGGACGTCCATGGACGTCCTTCCAGAGTTAAGCAACCGCTTTGCAGCCGTATTTCGACTGCAGGCGGTGATTAAGTGGTTAAATAACCCTGCCAGACAATACAGCCAGCCTAAAGGCTCGATTCACACCTATGCATGTTGCTTTTGAGCGTTTTTGCAATGCTTTTTGCGGTGCTTGCTGCATTTTTCAACACGCTTTTTTACCGCGATTTATGATTTTTTTTTTTTAGCCGGCAATTTTTCTTTTTTTTTTACATTTCCTTTAACAACCAGCTATAAACAGGTTTAAAAAAAAAACGCAAATTGCGGCAAAATCGCGGTACTTGCGTTTTGGATGCGGGTCCATTGAATTCTATTACATGCAAAACACTGCTTTTTGCAGGAAAAAAAGTCCCTGACCCTTTCCAAAAACGCAGAGGCACAAAAAAGCATTGATGTGAACATGTTAAATAGGAAACCATGTTAATAAATTTCCCTGTATTTCTGCAAAATGCACCAAAAAACACATTAGTGTGAATGGAGCCAAAGACCAGACTTTTCTTTTCAAATGATTTTATTAGTTTTATCAGAAAAGAAAAACAATAATACAGTATTGATATACAAAGCACAGATTGTAAATCGACATACAACATACAGTAGGGATCGAAAGTTTGGGCACCCCAGGTAAAAATTTGTATTAATGTGCATAATGAAGCCAAGGAAAGATGGAAACATCTCCAAAAGGCATCAAATTACAGATTAGACATTCTTATAATATGTCAAAAAAAGTTAGATTTTATTTCCATCATTTACACTTTCAAAATTACAGAAAACAAAAAAATGGCATCTGCAAAAGTTTGGGCACCCTGCAGAGATAATATCTTGTACTGCCCCCTTTGGCAAGTATATCAAACGGTAGTACCATAAGGAAGGTCAGACTAAATTGGGAAAACTAAACTGTAATGCAAAATCTAGATGTCCACGGAGCCCATTGGCTATTGTAGGAAAGTACTGAGTCGGATTGAATAGCAAAGTGTTTTTCATGAGAGTGTTGCACGTTAACCCTTTTAATTACTTCAGTGGTATTAGGAACTAAATTAGATTTCCATTTGGAAGTAATTGTTAGCCTGGCGGCAATTAATGTATGGTTTTCTATGCTTCTAATAGTCAGAGTGAGGAGGGCCAATTGAGGAGTCGGCTTCACAAAGAAGCCAGTAATAGAAGAAATACATTTTTTAATTAATTCCCACAGTATGTGATATATGTTGCCCTTTGTTCCACATTGTCTCCAGCATAGGCTGGAGTCCAAGTGGTAGATCATGGAAAGTCTTACTGGCGTAAGATTGGATCTGTGCAAGATCTTCAACATAAGGTCCCAATGGTTGGTGCAGTGAGAGTATCTATAACAGGTTTTTATTGCATCTTTCCATTCTTCGGAGAATGGGTGGATGCCAGGTATTTTTCCCAGTTTGTCATGCTAGAGGTTTTAGTGAAGGTATCATAGTGTTGTATGAGAGTATAAAACCACGACAGGCCTTTGGGCCTATTATATTTAGACAACAAATATCTCCATGCACTGCAGTGAAAGTTATAAGATCTAGTCAGCTGGTTGGAGTGAAACTGCTGTATCTGGGCCCTAGCGTAAGCATGAGAGGTGGGATTTTAAAGCAGTAAGTCACCATAAGTAAGAATACCCTCTTTCAGCCATACCTGTATATTAAGGTTCAGAATCAGGTACTCATAAATTCTAAGATTGGTTATTTCTTGACGCATTTTAGATTCAGGATTCATGATCATATGGAACTTTTCCCAGGCGTCACAATGGAAGGTAGTAGAGGAGAGATAAAGGTCAATTTAGCTAATAATAATGAAGGGAGATCTCTATTTTGTAAAATGTGTATATTTGGAAATCCCGTCCCCCCATTGGATCTATGCTTTTGAATAGGATTCTAGACATTTTACTTTTCCAAATAAATTGCCTGAACATCTTATCGATCAACTTGAAAAAAGATTCTGGTAAACATATAGGAATTGTCCTAAAATAATAAATTAGTTTAGGCAGGAGAGTCATTTTCAGGGCATCTATTCTGCCTAACCAAGAGAGTTCATAAGAGGCAATATGGTGTAAATCTGTTTTTACAGTGTCTATCAGGGCCGGAAAGTTAGCTGTATACATGGATGAAGTCGGCGAGGACAATTTAATGCCCAAATAGGGAATAGTTTTGGTCATCCATTAAAATGGGTATCTATCCTTTAGGAAGGATATTTGTCTTTTGGTCATGTTGATGGGCAACAAGCAAGATTTCGTAAACATTCAGTTTATAATAAGAAACTGCACCATAAATCTGCAAAACTGTACTAATTCTAGCCAGGGAAGAAGCCAGATTGGAGAGTGTTAGAACCACATCATCAGCAAAAAGACCAATCTTATGCATTTGGTTCGCAACTTTGATTCCCGTGATGTTGTCATCTGACCTAATTGCCTCCGCCAGGGGTTCCATCATTAAAGTAAAAATTATGGGAGATAGTGGACATACCTAGCGGGTACCATTGGAGATGTAACATTTGTCTGAAAGGGCGTTGGACGAGAAGACTCTGGCTGAGGGCAAAGAATATAAGGCTAAAACTGCCGATAGGATCATCCCTTGAAGACCAAACTTTTGTAGAGTCGCTCTGAGGTATCCCCAATGGACCCTATCAAAAGCCTTTTCTGTGTCCAACGCCAAAATTGCTGTGGGTATTTTTTTGGTTTCTACTATATGAAGAAGATTAAGCAGCCTCCTTGTACCATCTGGGGCTTGTCTGCCCTTGACAAAGCCCACCTGATCCGCTTTCACTAAAGTAGGGGTAATTTTGGCTAACCGATTCGCTAAAATTTTGGCATAGATTTTTAAATCCGTGTTCAATAGTGAGATGGGTCAAAAATTTTGTGGGGAATCCGGCTTCTTACCTGGCTTTGGTAAAGTGACAATTGTAGCTTGTAACATTTCCTCAGGGAAAGAGACTGAGGAGGCGGCGCTGTTGAACAAAATACCCAGGTAAGGGACCAGGGTCTGTGAGAATGCTCTGTAATATTCTGATGAAAATCCATCAGATCCAGGTGACTTATTTTTTGGCAATGTTTGTATGGTGTCTAAAATTTCTTTAGGTAGAATTGGGGCATTAAGTGCAGCTAGGTCCTCTTCCGTTATGGACAGGAGGGACACCGAGTCTAAAAAGGTAGAGATGGTTTGTGCAGTGGGTTGTGGTGTGGTGCTGTCTAACTGCAAGTTGTACAGATCCCTATAGTACTTCATAAAAGCATTAGCTATCCTGACCGAGTGATGTTCCAAGACACCTGTGTGTGGGTCCCTAATGGAAGTAAGATTTGATTTTTGTTGCCTTCTGGAAATATAATTAGCCAGCAATTTACATGCCTTGTTGCCTTGAGCATAGAATTTGGCTTTTGTGCGTCTTAGGAAATTATGATGATTAGAGAGAAGTGTTAAACGTACCTTCTGCCTGCAGTTAAATAGGTCAGTTTCTACCTTTGGGGAGGTGGTGGTATTACAACATGCCTCCAACCCGTAGCGTTGAAAGATTACAGTAAACGTGAATGAGCATAACTGCATTAAAGTTTCCAATGCACTTCTCTATGCAAGTGATTATCAGTACCGGACCCCAGGCGTCACTCCAATCGGAGAACAGGAGTTTGGGGGTTCTCTACATCATATCACTTTACATAAAGGAATGCATTGGGCTACTTAGGGAACAGGTATAAAATACCTTCAACCCTTAGCATAAAAAAGTTAGAGTGAACATGTTCAATACTTTAGGGCGGAAGCCCGTATACATTTAACAACACATGTCAAGCACGTAGCATATGAAAATACTGTATGCAACTAGCATTGGCGTAAGAGAGGCAATTATAGATGGTTCCAGAGTGTATGTCCCTTTAAGATATTGCAGAGCTGTCAGCTGAAGAACCACTAAGTAAACTTAAGCAGCAGGATACTAATAATTATACTATATCCAAATACAGCACTTTGTAAAGGGTATAAGAATTGAGTAATTCTAGAGCAGTAATAGTACTTATCAGTTTGCAGGGATGAGTGTTTCCAGTAAGCCAGTAGCAGCCTTGGGATTCTGTAGTGCAGGGTCTTCTGAATTGATGGTACCCTTAGTTATGTAGCGTGGCCGGCTACGGCTGACAATAATAATAATAATAATCTGTTTATAGCTGAGAGGCATATGTGCCGAATGGAGCGTTGATTACGCTCGGAACTTCCGCGTTCCAAGTTGGAACGCACGTGGCGCCGGGCGATGACGTCATCGCGCGGTCGCCGTATGCGCTCCAGCGTGGAACGCAATACGGCGACAGGCGCCGATTGCAACCGGAGCGTGATCCGACCATGTGATTGAATGGATTGTAGCTGATATAGTCCTCTGAAGTAGGTTGAAATCAGAAAGAATGAGGTCAATCCTCGAGTAGGCCCGATGGGGGAAAGAGTAGTAAGTAAAGTCTTTCTCCGATGAATGTATACACATCCAAGAATCATATAGATTTTTTTCAGATAAAAAAGACTGAAGTTCTTGTCTATCATAAGGATTCTGACCTGAGCAATCCATGTGCTTATTCAAAACGCTGTTGAAGTCCCCACAGAAAATAAGGGAACCTTTTTAAACTCTGTCCACCTTTTTTAGTAGGGATCTCAGGAAGGAGGTTTGGCTTTTGTTAGGTGCATAGAGATTTACTAAAGTATATGTAGAGCTGTTCATGTCACAAATAAAAATAATATACCTGCCACTGGGGTCACATATTACTTCATGTAATTTGAAGGCGACGGTATGTCTGATAGCTATGAAACCCCCCTCTTTTTTACTGGAGCAGGAGCATTGAAGATGTGAGGGAAGGCTTTATGGGAACATTTAGGCTGTTTGGCAGCCATAAAATGTGTTTCTTGTGCACAAAGTACTTCTCCTTTAAGCTTGTCAATTTCCCTCCACATTGCAGACCTCTTGAAAGGGCTGTTCAAGCTATGAACATTCATGGAGACAATTGACAAAGTCATTATCCCGGAAAAATGGGGTTTGCTATGTATAATGATGATCTGAAATTATACAAGTGCAATGGTATCATATTACCTGTAGATGGCAGTGGTGGAACAGAAATATATAGCCAAGTCAGAGCTGTGTTGTGAAAGACATTTGAAATGGACATCCAGTCTTGAAGTAAGGCGGATTCTTCATAGTGCTCCTCAGGTACAATAAAAATGAGAGAAAGAAGTAAAAAGAAAAACTGAAACAAAAACATAAACGTAAAAAAGTGAAAACATTCACAAAGTGCGAGTACATCTCGTATTATTTCAAGAAGGGGGGGAATGAACTCCAAGCGAACCAAAAAGGTAGGGGTGCAAGCGCTGTAGTTTGAGTCAAGAAGTTGTGCACCACTTAGGGGATATCCTAGTAGGTATTTGTTTAGGCGATGGGACATGTGCATCCTCAGATAGTAAGTCCCATTTTCTGGCCAGAGCCAGTCCTTCCTCCATGTTTTTAATAACACGAGTGCGGTTATGCTTAGTGATCAGAAGCTTGGTGGGGAACCCCCAGAGATAGGGGATTTTGTGGTTTTGTAGTAGCTTAGTGATAGAGGACAAATTTTTATGAGCCATCATGGTATGTTGTGACAGATTCGCATACACAGAGATGTCTGAATAGGGAGCTGGTAAAGGGTGATTTTTCCTGGAAAAGCGCATAAGTTCATCTTTAACATGAAAAAAGTATATACGGGCAATCACATCTCTTGGAACTTTTTCAGGTAAGAATTTGGGTTTGGGAAGGCGGTGAGCTCTATCCACAATGACCTCCCTGTCTGGGACGTCAGGTAAAACGGCAGCTATGAAATCCTGGATATAGTGCTGCAATCTAGCCGGGGGCACAGATTCCTCCACCCCCCGCAGCTTTATATTGTTCCTACGAGATCTGTCCTCTGAATCTGCGATCTTTTACCTCATGGCTTGTATATCCTCTTCTGTGTCATTATGTGCATTACTAATTCGTTGTGTGCAACAGTAAATTCACCCATTTTGTCTTCTAAATGGCTGACTCTGTCTCCCATAGAGGTAACATCATTCTTGATTTGTGAAATGCAAAGCATCATATCCTTATGCAGCGATCCCCGAGTGTCACCAACATGTCCTTCATCACTGTGTCACTAAGAGGTAGCCCTGAGGTGGGAAACTCATTGATCTGTTCAATGAAGTCTCTAGTGCTATTTTGTGAGTCACAGTGGTCGTCCAGCTCACCTGCATACTCGTGGTTGGTGGACCGCTTCTGGGACGATTTCTGTGGGCTGTTAATGGGAGAGCGGCCCGGTGTGGATCCTCCACTGCTAGCTTGGGATGCAGACGCTCCAAGGTTAAGAGCCGGGCCGTCATGCTCCCCGTTGTGCCACGGTCCGCGCCGTGAGTCCGAGGCCTCGGCGCCATCTTGCGACCTTAGGCGTGCTTGTCGGCGGGTAGAAATCTGTGAGTTTCCGCAGCTTCCGCTCATTCTTTGGTTTCCCCATAGCCACCGGAGTGTGCCTGGGGCTTGCTGGAGGAATTTAGGAGATATCTAGGGCCTATGAAGTCGCTGGATGCTGGTTCTTAGCTCAGAGCTCCCTCTTCACACAGCCATCCACTCCGGCTGCCGGCCACGCCCCCAAGACCAGACTTTTCATACCTGCACATGAATTAGCATTTTCAATTGCCTGGAGGTCAACTTTAACCCCTTCCAACCCACCCAGGCATCCCTATAAATAGTTTGTAGTGCTCGGGGGCCCAAAGAATCAGCATATATGCATTGTGTGGTTGTTCTACCCATCCTTTGCCACTGCAAATATACTATCTTGTCAAAAGTGCCTTTACATGCACATGAACTTTAATGGCGTCTTAGTCTGTAGGGTTCAATATTGAATTGACCCACCCTTTGCAGCTAAAACAGCTTTAATTCTTCTTAGAAGGCTGTCCACAAGGTTTATGAGTGTGTCTATGGGAATGTTTGACCTTTTGTCCAAAAGCGCATTTGTCAGGTCAGGCACTGATAATGGACAAGAAGGCCTGGCTTGCAGTCTCTGCTCTAATTCATCTCAAAGGTGGTCTCAAGGACCAGTGCACAAAGCAAGGTCCATAAAGACATGGATAAGCGAGTTTAGGGTGCAGGAACTTGACTGGCCTGCACAGAGTCCTGACCTCAATCCAATAGAACACCTTTGGGATGAATTAGAGTGGAGACCTTGAGAGCCAGGCCTCATCTTCCAACATCAGTGCCTGACCTCACAAATGCACTTCTGGAAGAATAGTCAAACATTTCCATAGATACACTCCTAAACCTTGTGGACAGCATTTCTAGAAACATTTAAGTCGTTATAGCTGCATTACTTTTGGTAATATAGTGTATGTGTTGATGCGTCATACAGAAGTTGGGACAACCAGAAACAACATTAAGCATGTATATATTGTGGAGATGCAATCCCATGTCACAGGTGCATCTGAGCAATGTATACCTGATTTTGGCAGGAATACTGATTGCACACCTGTGGGCTGGGTTTATATTGCTCTCAGGAAGACAGCTCAGGGCTCACACTTGGGAACAGCTCCACCCTACAGGTAGGTGGCCTGGTGTAGAAGTTGGGAGGGATTTAAGGTGGAGACGGCTCCACGAGAGAGAGACAGGCGGTCTCTGGGAGTCTAAGGCCTTGTACACACGACCGGATCTGTCCGATGAAAACGGTCCGCGGACCGTTTTCATCGGACATGTCCGCTGGGATCATTTGGTCTGATGGCTGTATCGGACCATCAGACCAAATTCCCCACAGACAGGATACGCGGTGACGTGGCCGCGACGATGACGCGGCGACGTGCGCGATCTTGGAAGGACAATGCTTCCACGCATGCGTCGAATCACTTCGACGCATGCGAGGGCTTTCGGCCGAGCGGACATGTCCGATTGTCCGGTGAGTCATACAGACGACTGAACATGTCCGACGGACAGGCTTCCAGCGGACATGTTTCTTAGCATGCTAAGAAACATTTGTCCACTGGAAACCTGTCCGCTCGGCCGGGAATCCGGTCCAGTCGGCCGTACAAACGACCGAACATGTCCGCGGAAACTGGTCCGCGGACCAGTTTCAGCAAACATGTTCGGTCGTGTGTACGAGGCCTAAGACTGCAGGCGTCAGTCTAAGTATGTATGTCTGCAGGAGGCAGATGTGGCCCACGACCAAGAAGCACGAAGCTGAGCAAATAAGCTCCAGGAGGGAGTTTGACTAAATAAGAGTGAGTGACGTTTGTTTCGTTTAAATAAAATTTGTCTGCTACACCCAAAAAATACAGTCTGAACTGACTGGTGTTCCTTAAAACGCATGCACCACTAGAGCTTAATCACCCCGCATTGTCACTATATATATGTATATATATATATATATATATATATATATATATATATATATATATAAACCAAAAAGTACTGAAGAGTAGCCCTGCCTAGTAGTACAGCCCAGCGCTTAGGAATATGCTACAAAGATCTCTATGTCAAATGGTCAGATGTGTATATCAAAGTATAGCAGCTGCTTAAAAATGTAGAATATGCAAAAAAGCAGAAATATTAAAACTCAAAGAAACAAAGAGTTCACAATGGCCCTAAAGCAGTGCTGCAAACAAACTTGCGTTTGTAAAAAGTTCATATAAATAGTCAGTGTGGATGACAGGGATTGCTGTGATTGGTCAATGGTCTTATCATAAGTGCTCCTTTCACCAAGGGATGTTCACCACGTGGGGGGATTGGTCCCCTTAAAGCGGAGCTCCACCCTCCACCTCCGTGAATTCGGAACCCTCCCCCCCTCCGGTGTCACATTTGACACCTTTCAGGGGGAGGGGGGTGCCGATACCTGTCTAAAGACAGGTATTTGCACCCACTTCCGGCCACACAGTCTGTGGGTAGACTGCGGCCAGGACGTCAGATGCCCCCCCCCCCATTGTGTTCTGGGAAACACTCGGCTCCCAGAACACAGCGGGAGCCAGTCAGCACGGCGCAGCGCCGCTCACGCATGCGCTGTAGGGAACCGGGCAGTAAAGCGGGAGCGATTCACTTCCTGGTTCCCTCACCGAGGACGGCGTGGGGGGCAGCAGAGTGACGAGCAATCGCTCGTCCTCTGCTGCGGACGGCGCTGAACTCCAGGACAGGTAAGTGTGCCGATATTAAAAGTCAGCAGCTGCAGTATTTGTAGCTGTTGGCTTTTAATATTTTGTTTTTTTCAGCGGACATCTGCTTTAAGGGGATGCACTCACCAAATATAAGATCTCAAAAAGCATTTCATACACATCCGTTTCCACCGTCTGTGGTCACCACCTTAGATATACTTGATGTTCGATTCCGTGATCATATATGTGGAAAATATAAAATCCATATAGAGCAGTACCGTTTTAAAGTTTTAATGACCCAAAATACCCCCTTGTACATAAATGCGTACCAAACAGTTAATCAATACAGGCAAAATAGATGTTGTGTTTGCTCAAGTTGTGACCCTTTCATTTTAGGTATACCACGAGCATCTACCCCTGAAGAGCGAGCTAAGCCTCGCGAAACGCGTCGGGTATACACTTGATGCTTGTGTGTGTTTTTTAATATGGACAGCTACTTGTAATATCATTTTACCTATTTTTTGCATTCTGTATGAATTGGTTTATGTTCATGACATTAATGTATGTACTGTTTTTTACTTGAATTACATATATACTGCAATTACTCCTGTTATTTTATTGGCTCCATAGTGCTCACCTCACTCAAAGTCCCAAGGGTGAATTTTTCTTGTTTGAAACACTCGCATCTAAGACCAGCCTCCCAGGCTCGAATAGTATTAAGCAAAATAATTTTCTTTTTAGTATATAATTTCCACCTATGGAAATGTTCAGTTCCCTTTCTTTAAATACTTTTTTTTGTAGATAAATATTTCTGCTTTGTCCTCTTCTATTTCCAGATATTAACTTAAATCTAGACTTTCCCACCAAGAATTGTTTTTTTTCCCCACACAATGCTTTTGAATTCCACTCTAGCATCACGTCACTTTTCTATAACTGTATACTAAAGTGCTGAAATTTGTGTTTTGACTTTAAATAGAAATCCATCTACCTCATGCCAGATATTAACCTTTCACAAAGCACCAGGCAGTATAGCTAGGCGAGATTTTTTTTTTAAGGTTGATATAGCTAGTAGGGTTAACAATTTAGACGAGTGGTCTCCAAACTGCAGCCATCTGCTTGTTTTATCTGGTCCTTGGGGCACTAGTTCATCCACTGATTCCAACGAAGGAGCACAATTCCTCCGATTGACACCAACACAGGGGCACAACTCCTCCCAATGACACCAACAAAGGGGCACAACTCCTCCCAATGACATCAACGAAGGGGCACAACTCCTCCCAATGACACCAACGAAGGGGCACAATTCCTTCCAATGACACCAACGAAGGGGCATTATTACTCCCAATTACACCAATGATGAGTCACAATTCCACTCACTGACACAAAAGATGGGGCGTTGTTTACTTCCGCTGATGCTGACACATTTTATACTCCAGATGGCTACAGTCCGGCCAACCTAAAGTCTGAAGGACAGTAAACTGGCCCTTTGTTTAAACATTTGGAGACTCCTGGTTTAGACCAATTTAAATTGCAGTGGAAGTCTGTGAAGTCAATGTGGTGTACAGGACGCCGTGGGTCCTGGAAGGACGTTATATTTCCCCTCTGTTTGGACTGTGGTGCCTTTAAGGGAACGGAAAGGGTTAACACACCTGTCTAAGGAAGTGGTTTAAAGCAGACAGGAAGTTGCAGGTGAGAGTGAAGGAGCATAGAGGAGGCTGTGCATGGTGAATGGTGGACATGGAAAAGCTGTGAAAAGCTGTAAAAGCACTTGGCAGTGTCCTGCCTGAAAGCCTGCTACTGGGAAACTTACCTGCAAGGACTGTTTAACTGCGATAGCAGTTCTGAGCTGTACAAGTCGGTGAGACTGTTATTTCTTTTGTTTTTGCTGCTGTGAAGCCATTTAAGTTTAATAAACCTCAGTTTTTATTTCAAAGCCTGTGTCCTGCGATCAAGCTGGTTCCCCGAACATTACAGTGGTAACATTTGAAGTTGGAGCAAGACTTGACTTGCTTACCAAACATCAGTGCTGCCACATAAGATAAAATAACTCTTGTAGGATACATAACAAACATAGGAAATGTAGGACACAAACAAACATTTTAGTTATTTACCTGTCATCAACTTTGGATCGTATTCAAAGACTACCATCAAGTACCGGCTATCCTTATTTAGTAATGATAATAGAACACTGCCGTAACTGTTAAAAAAAAATACATGAAAAAATGGAGTAAGTAAGAAATGCTAAATCATAACAAATGACAGGAAAAACATGTGTAAAGAAACTATATTTTCTACCTGTAAACCCATCATGTGTCTGTAGCAAAGATCTTAATAAATGAATGCACAAATGTTATACACAACATTGCCTTACAGCCAATGCAGTGTGGATGTATTTTCTGTTGTAACTTCCCAGAAATAGGATAAACAATACAACCACCTCTTTTTTCACTGTTAGAATATTACACCACAAATTATAAGTAATGGAGCTCTGCCCTTTTTTCCTGTTCACTCTGCAGTTGCTAATTATACTAAAGAGTTATTGCAGAGCGTGGTGGCAACAAGCAACAAGGGGAGTGTGACTTGTCTTTGCTCAAAGGTGTTGAATGGGAATGTTAAATACTTGAATTATATAATGCCAATATAGGAAAAATGTGCTACAATAAACATATATTCTTGTCCATAGTAAGCAGGCAGCTTCCAGATCTAATTTCTGCAGTCCAGGTATGAAGATGAAACAATAATTCCAAATGGTTGCTATGGGTAGGAAGTACATTTCTCTTTATTACACTTTTTATACACCAGCCAAAGTTTGTTTATACTAGGCATGTTTAAAACTAAACTTTAGGAACAAAGTAATTTACAGCTCAACTATAGTCAAACTCCCACTGGGGAAGCGTAAATCTCCTAACAAGAACAAAGAGAGCAATAATCAATATGTGTGGAAAGAGTTGAAACCTCTGTCAGGTTTTTATGATGGTCTGTGTGCCCCGTAAGGAATTTCTCTTAATTTTCTCTACATTTAACAGGGGTCAGACAGAACAGTAAGTAAGGGGAATAACTCAGGATGACACAGATATGAATACAAAATCTAACTCTTCTCCCCCATAAACTAAACAAAAAAAAAAAAAAATGTTGGTCCCTGTTTGACTTTATAACATAGAAGTAAAGTTGTGCTTTGCCTATGCTGGGCAAAACAACTTTGTCCTTACTCTCCTGATGTTCTACTCTTCCATGGAGATTAGAAGAAGAAACCATGTGTAAGCCTTAAGTTGATCTCAGTCAGAGCTTACACAAAGCTAAAGACTTTCTTACAGGTTTCGGGAAACAGTGATGGGCCAATCACCAGGCACCTGAACAGTGACATGCTACATCATATCTTGATGTTATGGTATTTGGGGAGATATGAGGATTCAGCATATGCAAGAGGGTGCCCCGGCAGGTCCTCTTTGGTAACTAACCTAAATATTAGCGAAACATATAACGTTACCAAAGATAAACTTATCCTTTTAAAAGGAGGCTGTGGGACCAATCTAAAAGCACAGTGCATCTTGTGGGGAGCTGGCTGTAAAACATCAGGAAGTTGCAGCTTCCCAGCCAATACTTTTAATTGTTTCTAACAATAATTGTAGTTCCTCTGTAACAGATTTTGAACAGATGACCAGGTGGCAGCCTTGCAAATCTGAGAAACAGATGTCTGATGCCCATGAATCACTAACAGACCTGGTGGGTGAATCTTAACAGGCAAGGGGGAAACCCTATATTTTGGACCATGAGCTCGAATGACGACCTGTCTAATTAACCTTGCAATGTTGGAGCGAGAAGCAGAGAGCCATATGCTGATCTAGACAATACTGGAGGAAAGACAATTTGCCCCAATGAGTATTTACTAAGATGAAATCTCCTGATCTTACACCATGCAAATAGGTTTCTATGTTAGATGCTAGACTTTGCGTGAAGCAGACTTTCGAGCTTTTAAGATGGTAGAGGTTACCTTAAAGGAACACTAAAGGTTCGTTTTTTATTAGATCAATTGATTGCTGAGAAAATTCCTATAGCAGGATGGGATGTGGAATTTTAAATGTTGCAAAATGGATGTATATAACAAATAAATATTTAGGCCTGGTCAAACCCCAAACAAATGGAATATACAAGCACAATTAATTAAGTAAAAAAGATTTATTACAAAAACATAGAAATAATATAGAAACTTTGACATATGTTTAAAATGTTCAGACAAGAAATAGAAAAAGTACTAGTGGTGCAAAAAACTGCACATAGTCTTCTTTGTCCGAAGAAGACTATGTGCAGTTTTTTGCACCACTAGTACTTTTTCTATTTCTTGTCTGAACATTTTAAACATATGTCAAATTTTCTATATTCTTTCTATGTTTTTGTAATAAATCTTTTTTACTTAATCAATTGTGCTTGTATATTCAATTTTTTTGGGGTTTGACCAGGCCTAAATATTTATTTGTTATATACATCCATTTTGCAACATTTAAAATTCCACATCCCATCCTGCTATAGGAATTTTCTCTAAACCATATTTTAAGTGGAATTATGTTGCAGATGGCCTCTCACCTTCAATCAGTGTGCGCTCTATAATTTAATCTATATCTGTAGTTCCCATTAGGCCGTGATGTAGCAAGAATGAATGCGCACCGCAAACCAGGAAGTCAGTGAGAATAACAATTCAGGAGTGACGAAGGTGAATAAAATAGCTCGATTTCAACAGGTATCAAACTAGTTATAATGCAAAACATTACTTTTTACTTTATCAGCTACTGTCAGACTTTAATTTAAGAGGAAAATATTTTTGTCTTTACAACCCCTTTAATGAAAGGCACTTCTCCCTTTAGAATCAGCACATCAAAAGCCGAACTGTTAAAGCCAGCAACCAAGATGCAGGATGGTGGACTGGCCCTTGGGGCTGAAGTCCTGGGTCATCCAGAAGTGCCTACGGACAATCTGCCACTAGTATATCTGATTACCACACGTTTCTGGGCTAGCCTGGTGCGATGAAATAGCCTGGAATATTCTGCATCTTGATCCTGTGAAGCGAACAAGGGAGAAGGAAAAGGAGTAGATCTGACTGAACTGATCCCACGGAGTCACCAGAGTGTCCACTATAAAGGCCCAGGGGTCCCTGGACCTGGCAATAAACCTGTCCCGTTCAGTGTTGAATGTGGACACAAGAAGAGCTAAGGAATAAGACTTGAAAACACCTTCAGATGGATAGAACAAGAATAGGCAGTTTAGCCCATGAGAGGATCAAATCAGTTCTTGTAGCAGCATGACTTCTGGTGCCTCCCTGATGCTTGATGCATTGTCCGACTAGATTCTTGTCAGCTGACTTCACAACTGAGGGGTCAAGTGTTGAAGAGACAACCAAATAGCCCAGTTCAGGCTGTTGATGGGAAGACTGGCTTACTCCAACAACCAAGTCCCCTGCAACGATAAGGCATCTAAGATTCCTCCTCATGACCTGACAGACTGCCATCTGCTGTAAGAATTTACACATCTTTGGGAAAAGTGTTTACCTAACTACAGCGTTGGTTTGAAAATCCACCACGGCAGTGAGAGTCTGACATTTCAAGACACATGCATGAGGCAGTTCAAGGACAAAGTGTGTTAGTCCCATGCTGCCAAAAATGTTTAGTTACAATGGTCTACAGTGAAACTGAGCATACAGTACGGTCTCAAAGGAGACTATCCGCAAGCCCAAGATCCATGAGCATGAGAGTAGTACAGAGGTTTGCACAAGGCAGGAAGATTCTACTCAGGGCCATAGCCAATGCCAGGCTCAAGTACTCTGATCAGTGAGTTGGTTTCGATGACTTCTAAAGGTTAAGATTTTTCCGCTGGACAGGGACAATACAGGGATAGGGAAGAAATAATCCTTTGGAAAGAGATCGGCCAGGTACCCTACAATGTATATGCCCAGGGAATGGATCAGAGCTAGGACTGAGGCAAGAACTTTAGTGAAAACAAGGGTGCCATGGACAGGCTTAATGGGAAGGGCATCATGGTGAGGAGGAAAATGGGAATATGCAAGTACGCATCCCAGATGTCTACTAAAGCCAGAAAATGCCCAGGGAAGAGAGAGACACAAATACTTCCACCCATCTTCCCTGCGAGAGATGCAATTTTGAGAGCATGCATCAGGGAGAAGGAAGAGATAGATCAAAATTCTTGTAGCCCCTGGAAATGACACTCTGGACCCAAAAAATTGAGATTTCCTGGCAGCAGAATGCCAAAAAAAGCAGACAGACACCCATCTGCTCTTACAAGTGGTGATGCCTCGCCACTGAGAAGAAGGTTTAAAGTCAGATTTGACGTGCTTGCAGAACCACATCTTCTTCTGGGTTTGTTTCAGACTTGGAGCTGGAGGCCTGAGAAGGATCAGAGGAACTTTTCCTAGAATCAGAAGTAGGTGGACTACCCACAGAAGCATGAGTCTTATTTTTTCTGCGGAGGAAGAGTGCTCCTTACTCCTGTGGTCTTCTTGATGTACTTATCTAAGCAGTGATGAAACGGGCAATCTCCCTCAAAGGTAAGGTTTTATGTATTACCTTGGGGAGATGCAGACTAGAATACTGCAATCACTGAGCAGCAAATAAAAGGGAGTGGGCTTAGTAGGTTCAAGTTTTTGTAGGAACCCCATTCAAGAGCCTTGGGGTGAGCAGGCTCAGGCTGCTCTAATGCTAAAGAAGAGCAGAGAGTGTCAATAAGGGTAGATATTGTAACGTATCTTTAAAGTGATAATAAACCCTCAGTTTTTTTAAACACTTTCAGCAACTGATGCAATCACTTGCTGAGTATATAGCTTCTTTATCTTTCAACCCTTCGCAGTTTAAGCTGGTGCCATGACTGCTGCCCCAAGTTTACTGTTTCAGGATGACTTCCTTTTCTTGCAACAATCTATGAAGTTACCCTTGCATGCAGTTACTAGAGTTGTGTCTTCCTATACAGTGTGCATCAACAAAAATGCACAGCTCTAGGATTGCTAAACACTCCCCTGCCCCTCTCTCCTCCCGCTGCCCTTCGCTAAGATAACATACTGGCTGTAGACTTCACTGTCAAGTCTTTCCTGTGAAGACCCTTTGGGCTCCTTCTGCTAATCTCGTGATTTTCTCGTTTTAGTAGACGTTTGGTCAGTGTTGATTCACGATTTTTAGTTTGTGCTTTTCAGTTTGTTTTTAAACGGTCGTTCATCAACCAGCAATGTTGGGCTTGGAGTTATTGCTTTGACTCTATCCAGGTCCAGGAACAGGAGGAGGAGTTTTTGGACCAAAATTTTGTTGCTTAATCGTGACCAATTTTCTTATATGCCTTTGCTGCGGGAGCTCCAGGAGAATAATCCTAATAATTTTAGGAATTATCTCCGGATGACGGCCCCCTTGCTTTCAGCAACTCTTGTCCTTGCTGTCCCCCTATATTAGGAAGCAGGACACCTGCATGAGGGTTGCTATTGCACCAGAGGAAAGGCTCATAGCCACCTTGCGGTATTTGGCGACAGGGAGAAGTCTCCATGATATCAAGTTTACCACTGGGATCTCTCCCCAGGCTCTGGGAATCATTATTTCAGAGACCTGTTGTGCCATCATACAAGTCCTGCAGAACGACTATATTCTGGTAAGTTTTCTTCTTTAACATCACATTCTATGTAATTAATGTTTTCAAATGTATTGTACTAATTTCTTGATTCCATCATTCCCATTATTGTAATATGCTGTGAATGTCCTCTTTGTCCTCATGCATGCTGTAAGCTTTTTATTGGCCTACGTGCATATTTTCCTTCACTAACCTCCCCAGCATGCTACCCTGGGCCCATACACACCTAGCCTAGTAACTTAAAGCGGGGGTTGACCCTAAAAAAAAAAAAAAATTCTACCATGCCATCCAGCATACTAGCGCGAGCTACAGTATGTCTTTATTTTATTTTTTTGCGCCGTACTCACAGTTTAATCCTGTAGTTAAGTTTCAGACTCCCCGCAGGAAGTAGGCGTTCCTATGCAGAGGGGAACATGATTGACGGCCGGCTATGGCACGTCACGCTTCCCGAAAATAGCCGAAATAGGACTTGGCTCTTCACGGTGCCTGCGCAGTCAGCTCCTAGTCTTCATAAGGTGTTCCCCCAGAGCAAAGGCCTCATCTGCCACAAAGACAAAGTTAAGGCCCTCCCCACATTGTCCTCGGCAATTTATACATTGCCCAAAATTCATAAAAACTCCACGACCCCACCTGCCCGTCCGATCATTAACGGCATTGGATCTATTACCGCTAGACTAGGTGAATACCTTGACAAATTTCTACAACCAAGTGTATGTAACACGAAGGCTTACCTTAAGGATACGGCTGACTTCTTACAATCTTTGGAGCAAATAGTCATTAATCCAGAGTCGGAAATTTTTTTGGTCACGGCAGACGTGGCATCACTTTACACTATCATTCAGCATGAGGATGCTGCATCAGCATTGAACTGGGCATTGAGCAAAAGGGATGACATCCCACACACTCAGAAGAAGTTTTTGGGACATGTTTTAGAGTTTTGTATGACACATAACTATTTTTGGTTCAGTGATTCTTTCTTTTCCCAACAGGTTGGCGTGGCGATGGGGGCCAAGTTTGCCCCCAGCCTCGCCAACCTGTTTATGGCTAAGTGGGAAGATAGGCACATTTTTTGAACCTTAGAGCCCAGCTGATCTATTACCGAAGATTCATTGACGATCTCTTCTTTATCTGGGAGGGACCAGAAGCTGAAGCTCTACAATTTTTGGCAACCCTCAATATTAACACTAACAATATCAAACTAGAACATGTAATTGGTAATCGGTCTGTCAACTTTCTAGTTGTCACCATAGAAAAAGTTAAAGGGAAATTGAAAACCAAAGTATTTTTTAAACCCACGGACCGTAACAGCTACCTGTCAATTAGAAGTGGGCACCACCCAGCGTGGATTAAGAATATACCCAAGGGGCAGTTTCTTAGAGTCCGACGAAACTGTACAGAAGAGAGCGACTATTACATGCAAGCAGAAGTGTTAAAACATAAATTTGTACAAAAAGGATATGGAGTTTGAAATTAATGACATTATTCAACAAGTGGGTGAGATTCCCAGAGACCAATGTCTTAGGAAGAAGGAACCAACATCTGTGAATAATCAGCACCTATTGGGATTTTTAACAGGGTTTCATGCCCAGTATAGGGATATAGAAATTATTTTTAACCACTTCAATACCGGCCCATTGTAAAATGACGTCCACAAAGGACCTCTACTGTTCAGAGTGGACGTCATATGACGTCCTGGGCTTTGTGGGGGGATATCTGAATGATGCCTGCAGCTAGAGGCATCATTCAGATATCCTTCTCTTCTGCCGGCGATTCTGCACAACGTAAGAACGATCATAGCGGTTCCGCCGCTAGATCGTTCTTACAGGCGGCGGGAGGGGACATCCCCCCCTCCCGCCGCCATCCGGTGCTTCTCCAGGCTCTCCCGTGCCATCGGGGGCCCGGAGAATCTGGTCACCAGTCATCTCTATGACCGTCGGAGGACCCGGGCGCGATGTGATGACGTCACGCCCGGGTCCCCGTAAGTAAACAAAGCCGCGGTTGCGGCTGCTAAGCAACTGTAATCATGAGATCGGTGAATTTTTTTTCACCGATTTCATGCTTTCAGGCCTGGAGGAGAGATGCAGGGTCTTATTGACCCCGCATCTCTCCATAAAGAGTACCTGTCACACACATTCCTATTACAAGGGATGTTTACATTCCTTGTAATAGGAATAAAAGTGATAAAAAAAAAAAGGTATAAAAAAATAAATAAATATGTAAAAAAAAAAAGAAATAAAACATTTTTTTTAACGCCCCTGTCCCCAGTAGCTTGCGCGCAGAAGCGAACGCACACGCAAGTCCCGCCGACATATGTAAACGCCGTTTAAACCACATATGTGAGGTATCGCCGCGTGCGTTAGAGTGCCAGCAACAATTAGATCTCCTCTGTAAATCTAAACTGGTAACCTGTAAAAAATGTCAAAGCATTGCCTATGGAGATTTTTAAGTACCGAAGCTTGGCGCCATTCCATGAGTGTGTGCAATTTTAAAGCGTGGCATGTTAGGTATCTATTTACTCGGTGTAACATCATCTTTCATATTTTACAAAAAAATTGGGCTAACTTTACTGTTTTGTTATTTTTTTAATTCATGAAACAATTTTTTTCCCAAAAAAAGGCGTTTGAAAAATTATTGCGCAAATACCGTGCAAGATAAAACGTTTCAATGACCGTCGTTTTATTCCCTTGGGTGTCTGCTAAAAAAACATATAGAATGTTTGGGGGTTCTGCGTAATTTTCTAGCAAAAAAATTATGATTTGTACATGTAGGAGAGAAGTGCCAGAATAGGCCCGGTATGGAGGCGTGTATAAAAGCCCTGTATGGAAGTGGTTAAAAAACATTGGTATATTTTGGGCAAAGATAGACATTTGGGGCAAATTTTGCCTAATCAACCACGGTTCATTTATAGAAGGGCACCTAATTTTGGGGATCAGGTGGTCCGCAAAATTTTGGACCCGCCCAATCAGCAAACTTTGAAAATTGATTTCAAAGGTTTTTATTCATGTAGAAAATGTATTTGTTGTCGAACAGTCAAAATACACAATAGGGGTAAACGACAAATAATGGGCAGTGATGGAAGCGTTTTTGACATAAATGAATTCATCACGTGTAACACTACCCATGTTGTCTATTTATTATGGTGCCCTTGTGGGTTACTGTATGTAGGGAGGACCAAGAGGCTTCTGCGAGTACGCATTGCTGAACACTTAGCAAATATTAAGAAGGGTTTCAAGTACCACAGTGTCTCAGTACACTTTAAAGAGAAACATAATAAAGATCCATCTCTCGCTCAATTCTGTGGCATTGATTGTGTGTACCCTACTTGGAGGGGATCGAACAGGGTCAGAGATCTTTCACAGCGTGAAACCAAATGGATTTTTCTTTTAAAATGTCTCTTTCCAAGGGGACTCAACATAGAGGTGGATCTGAACGGCTTCATTAATAATGCTTAGGAATGTCCAGAGTATAGTCACCCGATGTAACTGTGAAACACTCTTTTTGGGTCATCAAGAGATAGATGCGGCACTTTTTTGTATAGTATGAGGTATAACATCCCATATAATTGCTTTGAATATAAAGAAATAATGAGGATATGATAGAGGTCATCAGATCAATTATACACAGTTTCGATTAGTGGGAATAGTCCGGTAATGTTTGTGATATTAATGCTTTTATACGTATACACATACATATATATATACTACCCATGCACATAGTTTATATATATTTTTTATATATATATATATTGCTATATGTAACTTGGGATCACCCACCGAGTGTTGAAGTATATGCTAATTTCTAATTTTTAATACTTTTAACCATTAGTTTTTTAATGTTTTTAAATGTTTTCAGGCAATGAGCAGAAATATATATACATATTGTATGCTATTGTCCAAGCCATTCAGATTTGCTGGCAGCAATAGCGTGTAACCCATGTTTTTAAGTTTGTAAAAGTACGATCATTATAATGTGAGTTACAAGAGAATGTGAGGAGGTGACTCGTGGTTGCGGGGACACTCGATCAGCTGATTAGCGGCTGCGGTTGTCACGTATCAGGAGCGCGCGCTTCACTTATTCCAGAGAGATGCCGTGCCTGTCAGTCATTTGGGTGGGGGGAGGACCCACACTAGGAGCGTACGCTCCACTTACATGGGAGAGGTGTGACTCTCACATGAGAGATGCGTCACGAATGTCAATCATTGGGTGGAACGAGCTAGGAGGTGCGGCTGGGGGAGTCTTCATTACGTGAGGCTCTGAATTCTTGCAATCTCTGCTCGTAGCTGCTCTGATATGCGCGCGCACCCTCCCAAAGGGATGTTTGCTAATTGGGGATTTTTTTAAGATAAAAGGGCGGATTTAGATGCTAATGACCAACCCCATGAATAAGTCACATGACGAAACATGTCGGGGGCGTGGTCATCTTATCACAATCTGAACTAACGTGTATACTTTGAAGTATGGCGTTTTTTGAGCTTGCTGTGGAATAAGGAAGGAGTTTTGGAATATTGCAAACGGTCTGAGGGCTGTGAGTACTTCTATGCTGATTGAGGGTCCGCCGTGACCACTAACTCACCTGCAAGGAATATTGGATTACACCTTTTTGATTTGGAGTGATTAATGCCTGGTTAAAGAGTTTGTTTGTGAGTGTATAATTTGAAGATTTTACGCATTGTATTTTATCAAAACTGGTTTACAGTATTACACTATTGTGGGTTTTCTTTTATTATTTATGTGGACACAATTTTGAATTGCACTATTTTGGAACGGATCTCTTATCAATACATCTGAGTGGTCCTGGTTTAAGCTTTGACGCCAAACATGAGAGTGTGAGGCCTATCGTTCTGGTGAGTGCGTTTTTCTGAAGGGTGGAGGATTCTGGAGGAATCTGAGGAAGAGACCAACACTTATGAACTTTATTTATGTCACCTTTAAACACTATTTTTTTTCACAGGTTTTTGATAATCATTTATCCGTCCGATCATCTGTGTGTGGTTGTTTTACACTTCAATGTGTTGTGATCATCACTACATTGTTATTTTGTGTGTATATATACATATATATATATATATATATATATATATATATATATATTCACATCTTTATTTAGTTTTGTAAGCGCTGCTTTATATATTTAGCCACTTATCTCCCTTAAGCAGGTGTAAGTGCACTTTTATATATATTTTGATACAATATATTGTGACCAGATTATGAGTTATAAGCCTAACATTATGGGTTGTCTTGTGTTCTGTCTTGCAGCCATCTGATACTTAATACCAAATTGGGGGACAAGTTAAATTCCCACAAATTCATGAGCCAATTTATCGATAAATACAGGGAGCTCAGCTGTCTGTGGCAAGTGAAACATAAACATTATTCAAATAAAACCAAGAGGAGGGCAGCGATGGATCAACTGGTGGAATTGGTGAAGACTGTGCACCCCACGGCAACCTACAGTTTTGGGAAAACCAAAATTGGGGGCCTTAGGAGCACATATAACAAGGAGTGCAAGAGGGTCGAGAAATCACTGAAATCAGGAGTATATCAGAGAACCACCCGTGGAAGAGCTGGCAAACCTGCCCTGCAGCAGAGGCAGCAGAGGCACGGACCAACGAACACAGAGCGCATGCGCACACCAGCACGGGCAACAACTCTATCAACTCTGTGTTCTTTACTGTGCACGCAATGCGGGCAGGACTCCTGGCGTCAGTGCCCTATTTAAAGCTTGCTGCAGCAGTCACCAACTTCTGCATGATCTTCAGCCCTTGGTGTGTTTCCTGAGTTCCTGTTCCCTTGTACCACTGTTGACATCCTGGCTTGCCTGACTAGACTTCTCCGTGCATGCTCCCTGGCTTGTCTCCCGGCTTATCCTGTGTCCTGTTCCTGTATGCTTGATCCAGTGTATGACCTCGGCTTGCCTCCCGACCTGTTCCAGTAACTTCCTCTCTGCTTGCTGCCCGTGTATGACTTCCGGCTTGGCTCCTGACTCCGCCCCTGGGTTTTCCTGCTACACCATCTCATCTGGTACTTCCGTGGTACCCCTGCCTGACTGCCTATCCTGGTCTACAGCTGATCTCCAGCGTCTACTCAGCAAGTCGCAGCTGGCAACTCCTGAATCTCTGGGCATAGCACCCCCTGTGTCACCTCCAGGGGGCGTTCTGGACTTAGTCGCAAGGGAAGCCCTCTCAGCACTTCGGCCTCTGGTAAGGTACGTGACAGAGTAGCAGCAGATCAGATTTATGTGCCCAAGCTGTGGTACTATAACAGCATGCGATTTTTGTCTGACCAAACTGTACCATTCCAATCCCTCCCACACTACCCTCCACATCAGCTGAAGCCACTGATACTGACCCTGCTCCTACACAGGATGAAGAAGAGGAGGAGCCCAGCTTGACCCAGGTATAGCATTGTTGAAAAGATTTATACCAAAAAATAGAATAATGTTAATTAGATGTTATTGATAATAATTTTCTGCCTTAATAAAGTGATTTCCATATCAATAGACAGTAGTGGCCAAAAAGGATTAGGACAAGAACGATAAATGCTGGGGTCAGAAAGATAGTCTTTTCTATTTGTCCACATTCAATTTGCAACAGTAATGAGCTGAAAATTGTGTGTGATTGATGACCGAAAAGCTAAAATGATGTTCCATTTTCACACACAGGAAAGTTTGAGTCAAGAAGAGGCTGGGCCCAGCAGGCAAACAGAGTGTCAGATCCCTCCCCAGCGCCCTCCTACCAAAAGGGCCAGGATAAGCTTCAACCTGGATGAGGCCACGGCTGACTTCCTGAGTCGGGCAATATCAGCCATCATGACAGCACCAGATAGTGCTGAAGGGTTTGGCTGTTTTACTGCAAATAAGCTCTGGGAGCTGGAGGAGGACCAAAGGGTTGACTTGCGAGGGGCTAATCCTCCAGCTCCTCAGAAATGCGAGGAAACGTGAGTTAACAAAAAAAAACACATCTGTGTTATTTGGAGCACACACCTCCACAACAAACCTACCCATCCCAGAAACCCTACCCACCTCAAAAACCCTACCAACTTCAGCAACCCCACCCACCCCACAGCATGGTGGACAGTGGCAAATTCAGCCCCAGGATCCCCAGCAAGGCCACTGGTCTGGGGATTTTAGGGGCTACTAATTTATATTTTTGTTTTCTTTTAAGTATGATTATATTGGTTACACTTTAGTTCCTTTTCTGTGTATCATTTGCACGTTTTGTTTCAGTTTGTTAATTTTGATGACAGAGAATATGTCAAATTATTTATTGGCCTAAGCTGATGTGGAAAGAAGGGTGGAGAGCGATGGGCGTGGTTCGGTCTGGTCTGTCAAAAATGGCAGCTTGTTGTAAAACCACATCCTGGGGACATATATCCCATCTGCTCCCGATCCCTTGGAGTCCACGACCTTCTTGTGCTCCCTATTGTATGTAGTCCTCAGGTTCCCAATTTTGCTCTTCACATAACTCATGTCTGCCCTGGGGTACAGAGGCTTCACCAATTCCACCAGTTTATCCATCACGGCCGTCCTCTTGTTAAAAAAATGAAATTATAACAAATACTTACCGGTACTTATGTGTTTAACTTCAAATGACAGTTTGGGAGTAGGCAGGGACATTTCAAAATACAATGTAATATTACTGTATTTATTGGCGTATAACACTCACTTTTTTACCCTGAAAATAAAGGGTAAACTGTGCCTGCGTGTTATACGCAGGGGGCTGTGGAATTATTTTTTCCTGAAACTTCCCTCTTAAAGTTAGGGTGCGTGTTATATGCCTGTGCGTGTTATACGCCGATAAATACGGTAATAACAAGGGACACAAACAGAGTTGGATCTTTGAGCTTCAAAACTACTATGGGGATAATGGGGTTGTGGTAACAAAAAAATAATTAATAAAATTATATTCTTGATATCACTAGAACACTAATCGTTTGTAAAAGCATTTGTCATTATTCCGTCAGTATCACCAGCAAATTCTCTTCTATAAAGAAGAAAAGAATGTGCGCTGCATTTTAAGATTTCATAATTTGCCGCATCACAAATGTGATATCTCCATTATGAACGCTAGTTTTACAAGACCGAACACTTCCGGCTGGTCCTTGCTTGTGAGTTTGTACTTTGGATTTTAGTCCGACGGATTTCTGTACACACGATCAGATGATCCGACGGAACACATTTGTTGTCGGACAATTTGAGAGCATGAACATCCTACATTTGTTGTCGGAAATTCCGACAATTGTCCGATGGAGCATACAGACGGTCGGATTATCCGACAAAGCACATTCATCGGACAATTGTTGTCGGAATATTCGATCGTGTGTACGGGCCTTTACACTTCCCTCACCCCAGACTGACAGTGCTGCTGTCAAAAGGTGTCCGCTTTACTACTTTGTCCAGAATGCAGACACCCTTATGCCGCGTACACACGATCGGTTTGTCTGATGAAAACGGTCGGATGAACCGTTTTCATCAGAAAAAAACTATCATGTGTGGGCCCCATCGGTGAAAAAACTCAGAACCTGTTTTAAAATTATCTGATGGTTAAAAAACCGATAGAAAAAAATGATCGTCTGTGGGGAAATCCATCGGTTAAAAATCAACGGATGCTCAGAATCAAGTCAACGCATGCTGGGAAGCATTGAACATCATTTTTCTCAGCACGTCGTTGTGTTTTACGTCACTGCGTTCTGACACGATCGTTTTTTAACTGATGGTGTGTAGGCAAGATTGATGAAAGTCAGCTTCATCGGATATCTGATGAAAAAATCCATCAGACCGTTTTTCATCGGATGAACCGATCGTGTGTACAGGGAATAAGACAGGAAGTGTGTTAAGGGGCAGATAACCAGGTGAAATAAAGGGGGGGAAAAAAGCCTAAAAAAGGGAAAGCTAATGTAGCCATCACATCTGAGGCCCCATACACACGAGAGGATTTATCCGCAGATACGGTCCAGCGGACCGTATCCGCGGATAAATCCTCTCGAGGATTTCAGAAGATTTCTATGCGATGGCGTGTACACACCATCGCATTGAAATCCGCGCTGAAATCCTCTGCAGATGACGTGTCGCGCCGTCGCCGCTATTATGACGCGGCGACGGGCGCGACGCTGTCATATAAGGAATTCCACGCATGCGTCAAATCATTACGACGCGTGCGGGGAATCCCTTTGGACGGATGGATCCGGTAAGTCTGTACAGACGAGCGGATCCATCCGTTGGAATGGATTCCAGCAGATAGATATTCTGTGCATGTCGACAAATATTTATCTGCTGGAAATCCATCCCAGGGGAGATTTATCTGCGGATAAAGATCCGCTGGTGTGTACACACCATAGGATCTATCCGCAGAAACCCATTTGATGGGATTTATCTGCGGATAGATTCTATGGTGTGTATGGGGCCTAAGGATTGGTAAGCTACAACATATTGCATTTTTGTTTTTAGAGTTTAATACCACTTTAGGTAACAAAAAAAACTAAACAGTAAGTAATGTGACTTGAGTACCCACTAGAAGAAATTACACTGATTTCATGAAGAAAAAGAATGAGAAATACAATTTTATATAACATTTATAATTATTACTATTACAGACCGTTCCCTGTCACATGGGTTAACAGCAACCAGTGCCCCTCTGTCCCATATTCCATCAAACCGTCCAATGATTGAGCTGAAAAACACACAAAAAATAAATCATAGTGATCAACAGTTATATCAGTTTTAGAATTATTTTACTGAAAATGGTTTTCTTGCTGTGTATTACATGATACTGTTGCACCACTATGTAAACAGGGCAAAAATGTATGATTGTATTTCCTTTTGGCAGTAAAAACAATTCTTTGCCCCTTTGTCCCTATCTTAACAGCAAGCTCAGGAACGCAAACAGACTACGCCAGAATGGATTTGATTCTGTGCTTGTCTTGGTCAAATTGAAAGAGGAATAAGGCCCTGTACACACGAGCGGATATCCGATGAAAACAGTCCGCCGGACCGTTTCCAGCGGACATTTCTGATCCGGATTTTGATCTGATGGGCTGTACACACCATCAGATCAAAATCCCAGCGTAAAACATACACGGTGACGTGGCCGCGCCGTCGCCGCGCCAATGACGCGGCGACGTGCACGACCCTGGAAGGTAAATACTTCCACGCATGCGTCGAATCACTTCGACGCATGCGAGGGATGGGGATCGGTCGGACTTATCCGGTGAGTCTGTACAGACGACCGGATCAGTCCAACAGACAGGTTTCCAGCGGATAGATTTCTTAGCATGCTAAGAAATTTTTATCCGCTTGAAAACCGGTTGGCTGGACAAATGTCCGCCGAAAAATGTCCGCTGGGCCGTACACACGAACAGATTTGTCTGCTGGAACTGATCCGCGGATATATCCCAACAGACAGATACGGTCGTGTGTACGGGGCCTTAAGAGGACCTGGTATCCATGCCCCGATTTCCTTTACGATGAATAACGTTGAAAGTGACAAGGATTTTGTTACTTCTGGTTTCAGATCTGTCGTTTGCTGATTTGAACAGTTGCTTTGGAGGGCTGGAGAGGGGTCTCCACAAAAAGTACCTGTCACTTGCCTAAAGCGATCACAAAAATAAATGTAAAGCACCCCTGTCCCCTCTGTGCTCACATGCAAACGTGCGCATAGGTCAGCAAGCATATGTACCGTGCACCCGGAAAGTATTCAAATCGCTTCACTTTTTCCATATTTTGTTATGGTACAGCCTATTACCAAAATGGATTAAATACACTATTTTATTTTTATTTTTTAATGGGAAAAACAACTTTATTGAAGAGTATATGCACGGTACATGAATCAATATAAACCATTGTGGCCAAAAGAAAGGTAATACATACATAAACACATTGGATTATCTGAGTGACATAAAAGTATAGACCCAACAGAGGTGGAGCCAGCACACACTAAAAAAAGGTACAAAGAGGGAAAAGGAAGGGGGGGGGAGTGAGGGATAAACACATCACGCACACGTTTCACCATCCGCCAACCATCTGCCCCAGACCTTCTCATACTTAAGCGGACACCCTCTATGGACATAAATCAGTTTCTTATATGGAAGGGCGTCATTGACCTCTTTTTCCAGCACAGAATTGTGGGGGGTAAGGCCTGCATCCAAACACGGGCCACCACCTTTCTCGCCAAGAAGAGCGTCTCATGTAGAAAGGTAAGCAGGTGTTTATCAGCGTCTAATTCCGGCAGCAGACCGAGCAGGCACATCTTTGGGTCTAGAGTAGCAGAAGAGCCCATCTTGTCGTGCAGGAAACTTATCACTTGCATCCAGTATGCTTGAATAACTGGTCAGGACCATATAAGATGGTAGAAGGAGGCTGGGATGTGGTCGCAGAGGCGGCACCCTGGATTGTACATGGGTTTGAAACGTGCTATCCTCTGAGGGGTCAGGTATGTCTTGTGTATAATGTACAACTGTGTGAGGCGGTCTGACAGTTTGGGGGGGACTTTTTTCGCACCCTCCAAAATTTCATCCCAATCCTCATCCTCAACCAGTTCAACGTCCACCTCCCGCCTAGTTTTGACAGCATAAGCCAAAGCTGTTGTACAAGGGAGACGGATGGCGGAGTATAGGGTGGAGATCAGTTTGGCTGGTGCAGTATCTGTGACTATGTCACCGGGTTGGAGCCAGTGAACTGGGTTTGTATAGCGTGGCGGAGTTGTAAGTACCTAAAAAGAAGGCAATTGGGGAGGGAAAATTCATCCTTCAGCATTTTTAAGCCCCGTAGCGGTCATGATCTGGTGTATGTACAGGATCCCATGGCGTATCCACACCGCAGGGTCCAGAACGGTCAATAATTCAGGTAGGCGTGTGTTGAACCAGAGAGGGACCTGTGGGGTCCCGAGTTTCTGTAGTGCTGTCTGCCATACCCTCCGGTGGTGTGTCAGCATGCCTGCTTTGTTGAAGGGGACGTCCTGTCAAAGGGGCTCTGAGGACCGACAGAAGTGGAGAGTGGGCAGGATTGTCAGAGTGCTCACAGAGCAATAGCTGGTACCTTGATCGCTCTGTTTTATCAAAATGATAAAAATGGGACAGCTGGGAGGCAAGGTAATAATCCTGAAAATCTGGGAAAGCGACTCTTCCCAATGTCACGGGGTTCTTCAGAATTCTCCAAGATAATTTGTGTCTGTTCTGACCCCATATAAACGAATTAAGAATAGATTCAATTATCCTGAAGAATTTTTGAGGTATATACAGGGGAGCATGCCATACCAAATAGAGTATCTTTGGGAGGAGTATCATTTTGACTAGGCTGACGCGTCCCATTACACCCAGGGGTAGTCTGGCCCATGTCTGTGTCTTGATCTTTATCAGGGTGTATAGGGGTTCAATGTTTAATAGTGTGTAGTCTGTGAGGGATCTGGTGACCTGCACCCCAAGGTACTTAATCAAGGAGACGCAGGGGGGGGACGTGAACGAGGGGGGGGGGGGAATGGTCGATCGGAAGGATCTGGGATTTAGACCAATTAATACTCAGACCCGAGTGGCCACCCATACGTTCTATGGCTTGGAGGGCTGCAACAAGAGAGGGACCCGAGTCCGCCAAGTACAAGAGCGTGTCGTCGGCGTACATCCTAATCTTTTCTTCCATGTTCCCTATCCTGAGGCCTCAAATACCAGTGTCTGCGCGAATCAGGATGGCCAGTGGCTCCACAGCTAAGGCATACAACAGAGGGGAAAGGGGACAGCCTTGTTGTAATGACACTGCTTTTGAGTACTAAATTAATAGTGTTGGATCACAGCTGCAGAGGCTACTCAGGTCTAACCACCAGCACACTCTCTATTTAATCAGAAAGTTCGGGGTTAAATCATCACGTCCTCAATCCGAAACCAACATAAAGCTAGCTTATTGACTCATAAGCTAAACTAGGGAAGGAAAAACCCTGTGATAGTGTTTTAGGTAATATGGAGCTATCCACTATAATTAACATAGACAGTATTCTGCTGATAGTTATGTTTGGGCGATAGTTCATAATATAGTCCAACTATAATGTTACTTCACATTGATAGTCTTAATACAGAGATAAGCATAGTCCTTCTTAATTATCTGAGCACATAGTGGAAACCATAATTGCACTGTCAAATCCAAGCAAATAATGTAGACTGGTTATGATATTAAAGTGGTATGATACTTGCGGTTCTGCTGAGTCCTGTAGTACACAGAATGAGGGCTGCACATGGAGAGTAGAGAAATCACAGGTTCCTGGATGCTGGAAACAATCTGTGTGAAACAGACAGGGTGCAATGGGCTGCAGAAGTGAGTCTTGTTGGAAGCCAGGAGAGAGGTAGACTATGGGCAGGATTCAAGTAGGGTGAGGGGTCTGGAGCTCCGGGGGTTGTAGGACCAGACAGGGTGTTCCCAGGTGACGGCAGGCATCCGACACAATAACGGAACACCCTACCGTCATCTCTGGGACATTTAAATAGCCCCGAATTCGCGGGGAAAATGCGGAAGGACGCTGGGGCGCACTTCCGCGTCCCAGCGTGGAACGCAGACGTCCGCGCACCGGAAGTGACGCGGACGTCTTGCAGAACGGAGCTCAGCTGTCTGAACAAGGCACAGCTGTACTCGTTCTGCAGAGAGGAAGCTGAAAAGGAACATCAGAGATGTTACATACTCCCCTCCTCAAGGGGGCACCACCAGTACTCCCAGAAAGGGAGGGCCGGTTAGGATACCTTTGATGGAATTGTCTGACCAGGCGAGGGGCGTGTATATCTGTAGAATTTTCCCAAGAGTCATCAAATTGGTCATAACCTTTCCAACGTATCAGGTACTGAAGAGTAGAACCACGTTTCCTGGAGTCTAGGATCTTTTCGACTTCATATTCGGTTTCACCTCGTACTTCGACAGGAGGAGGAGGGCATGGCTTCCTGTTAGGAAATGGGTTAGAAATAAAAGGTTTAATGAGAGAAACATGAAATGAAGAATGTATCTTCCAATCTGAGGGTAAAAGTAACTTAACGGCATTCGGATTGATTAATTGTGTTATTTTGAATGGTCCAGTGAATTGGGTGCCTAATTTTTTTGATGGAATCTTAAGGTGAAGATTTCGGGTGGAGAGCCAAACCAAATCCCCTACTTTATATACAGGAGGTACCGACCTATGAGCATCATAATATTGCTTTTGTCTTTGTTGAGCATTATCTAAGTTGGAACGTAGAATGGCCAATGTATTCTTTAGAGTAGAGAGATAATGATCAACTGCTGGAACAGTATTTGGGGGGTAAGTGGTTGGTAAACTGTTGGGGTGAAAACCATAATTTGCAAAGAATGGTGTGAATCTAGACGAAGAACTAGTAGAATTATTGTAAGAAAATTCAGCAAGGGGAAGTAGATGATACCAATCATCTTGAAGATATGTACAATAACATCGTAGGTATTGTTCGAGAATTTGGTTGACACGTTCTGTCTGTCCATTTGTCTGAGGGTGATATGCAGTGGACATGCGGTGGTCGATTTGTAAGGCATTACACAGGGTTTTCCAAAATCTAGAAACAAATTGGCTTCCGCGATCCGAAATGATTTGAGAAGGTAGTCCATGTAATTTGAGAATATTGGTAATAAAAGTTTTTGCTGTCTCAAAGGAAGTTGGTAACTTCTTCAGGGGGATGAAGTGTGCCATCTTTGTTAAAAGGTCTACTGTGACCATGATGGTATTAGCACCGTTAGACCTGGGAAGGTCTACTATAAAGTCCATGGACACAACTTCCCAAGGTCTGTGAGGTACTGGAATGGAGGCGAGTAACCCAAAAGGGGGCTTCCTAGAATGTTTGTTGCGTGCACAAATTTCACATGAACTAACATATTCATGAATGGTTTTAGATAGATTGGGCCACCAATAATCTCTTTTAACGAGATGAGTAGTTTTGTTGATCCCAGGGTGGCCAGCTAAAGGTGAGTCATGAAGATGTCGAAGTAGTACGAGTTGTAAATTGGGGGGAACATAAATCTTGTTGTTATAAGTGTAAACACCATCTGATAGCCTAGTAAGATCCTTTGGTAAGCAGGAGTGATCTTTGGAGAGTGACTGAGAGATTAACTGCCTGAAGGAGGTGGACACACCGATGAAACGATTTGATGGGATAATAGAAAGAGGAGGAATCTCATTGTCTTGGTCCTCATGCATTCGTGACAGGGAGTCCGCCTTGATGTTTTGTGAACCAGGCCTATAGGATATGTAAAAATCAAACCTATCAAAGAATAGACTCCACCTGACCTGGCGGGCTGAGAGTGTTTTACATGCTTTTAGATGTTGTAAGTTTCGGTGATCCGTGAGGATGGTAATTGGGTGTGTGGAACCCTCCAGTAAATGCCTCCAATTTTCTAGAGCATCTTTGATTGCAAGAAGTTCTTTTTCTCCAATAGGATAATTCTTTTCCGCTGGGGATAGTGTCCTGGAGTAAAAAGCAACAGGATGTAGTGGTTCAGAGAGAGATGGGCGTTGTGAAAGTATAGCACCTAAAGCATAATGGGATGCATCTACTTCTACAGTGAAATGATATTGAAGGTTGGGCAATTGTAGAATGGGTGCTGTAGTGTAACAAAGTTTAAGGGAGTCAAAGGATCTCTGGGCTTCGTCTGACCAGGAGAAAGGTATCTTCGTACTGGTGAGGGCACTCAATGGTTTGACAATAGCTGAGAAATTTTTGATAAATTTACGATAATAGTTGGAGAAACCAAGGAAGCGTTGAAGAGCTTTCCTTGAGTGGGGAATTGGCCAGGAAATAATACAATCCACCTTAGAACGATCCATCTGGACACCATCAGGTGTAATTTGATACCCTAGGAATGAAATGCTAGACTGGCTGAAAACACATTTCTCAAGCTTGGCATATAGAGAATGTGTTCTGAGCCTGGCCAGAACCCAACGAACATGTTTAGTGTGTTCCTCAATAGTATCAGAGTAAATCAGTATGTCATCCAGGTATATTACCACACAGATGTCAAGCAGATCTCGGAAGATGTCATTTATGAACCACTGGAATGTCGCGGGTGCGTTGCATAAACCGAAAGGCATTACAGTGTATTCATAGAGTCCATAGCGAGTTTTAAAAGCGGTTTTCCACTCATCTCCTGGTCGAATCCTGATTAGGTTGTAAGCTCCCCTGAGGTCTAATTTTGTGAAGACCTTTGAGGTTTGAAGACGTTCAATGAGTTCTGGAATGAGAGGCAAAGGGTAGCGTTTTTTTACGGTGATACGGTTAAGAGCTCTGTAATCAATAATAGGGCGAAGGGAGCCATCCTTATTTTTGACAAAGAACATGGCAGCACTTGCTGGAGAAGTGGAAGGTCTAATAAAGCCCTTCTTTAAATTTTCATCTAGGTAGACTTTGAGATGTACCAGTTCCGGTTGTGACAGTGGATAGATACGCGCAGTTGGGATTGGACTGTCAGGAATTAATTCAATAGGGCAATCATATATACGATGAGGGGGAAGGAGGTCGGCGTTAGTTTTACTGAAAACATCTAAGAAATCTTGTATGTAAGTAGGTAGATCACTACAGTAAACTTCTGTGGAGAGGATCGTACATATGGGGTAACAAGTACTTTGACAAAAAGTGGAATTTAAATTGAGTGAGTGGTTTGACCAAAGGAAGGTTGGTTGATGCAGTAATAACCAGGGTAGTCCGAGAACTATTGGGAATATTGGAGATGGAATGACGTCAAAGACAAGAGTCTCTGTATGGTTATTTCCACAAGTGACCAGAAGGGGTGAGGTTTGAGAGGAGATTGGACCAGAAGCAGAACTAGAACCGTCAATAAAAGTGACAGAGAGAGGATTATGTTTAACCACACACGGAATTTTATTTGTATTCACAATTTGCAAATCAATAAAGTTGCCACAGGCACCGGTGTCGACCATTGCGTCGATGGTAATTCTATCTTGGTCCCACTGTAAGGTAAGAGTGACATAAATGAAACGATTAGTGGTAGTACCAGGTGGAATGGTCTTACATATGTTAGATATGTTATCTTCATAATTCCTCTTAAGGAGTGGACAGGTAGAAACTATGTGATCAGGAGCTGAACAATAAAGGCAAAGGTTATGAGCTCTGCGGCGTTGTTTCTCAGCCTGTGACAGAGGGCCTTTGACAGCACCAAGTTCCATGGGGACATCTTTTGGTGGTGACTTAGACCTTCTGATTTGTGGAGGAAGATAAGTGTTGACACGTTCGGCCTTCCTTTCTCTGAGGCGACGATCTATGGTGAGTGAAAGATGCATAAGATCTTCTAAAGTGGGAGGAAGTTCTACACGTGCAATCTCATCTTTCATTGGTTCAGATAAACCAAGTCTGAATTGGTTTCTCAAGGCAATATCAGTCCACTGGGTCTCCCGGCTCCAACATTTAAATTCTGATATGAAATCCTCTACTGGTCTTTTCCCTTGTTTAAGGCTTCTAATAGTATTTTCAGCAGTAAGCTGTTTATTAGGATCTTCGTATAAAAGTGACATCTCATCCAAAAAAGTATCAAATGCACCAAGTAAATCACCATGTTCTTGCACATAAGCATCAGCCCAGACTCTAGGTTCTCCTTTTAAATAAGAAATAAGGGTGAGAATTCGAACCCTGTCTGAATAATAGGTGCGGGGGCGCAGTTCAAACATGAGGCGGCAAGAACTGATGAACTGACGAAAAATCTTTCGGTCTCCTGAAAAGGGTTCTGGGGGGCAAACCTTAGGTTCAGGTCTGTCCCTAGCTTGAACAAAATTTTGGTTGCGTAAAGCATCATTTTCTACACGAAGTTCATTCATAGTAGCAGTGAGGTTATCCACTCTTTGTGAAAGTCCAACAAGGTGGTTTGCAAGCTCTGCTGGATCCATTTACAATTTCTTATTGGGTTCCGTTATTATGTAATGACACTGCTTTTGAGTACTAAATTAATAGTGTTGGATCACAGCTGCAGAGGCTACTCAGGTCTAACCACCAGCACACTCTCTATTTAATCAGAAAGTTCGGGGTTAAATCATCACGTCCTCAATCCGAAACCAACATAAAGCTAGCTTATTGACTCATAAGCTAAACTAGGGAAGGAAAAACCCTGTGATAGTGTTTTAGGTAATATGGAGCTATCCACTATAATTAACATAGACAGTATTCTGCTGATAGTTATGTTTGGGCGATAGTTCATAATATAGTCCAACTATAATGTTACTTCACATTGATAGTCTTAATACAGAGATAAGCATAGTCCTTCTTAATTATCTGAGCACATAGTGGAAACCATAATTGCACTGTCAAATCCAAGCAAATAATGTAGACTGGTTATGATATTAAAGTGGTATGATACTTGCGGTTCTGCTGAGTCCTGTAGTACACAGAATGAGGGCTGCACATGGAGAGTAGAGAAATCACAGGTTCCTGGATGCTGGAAACAATCTGTGTGAAACAGACAGGGTGCAATGGGCTGCAGAAGTGAGTCTTGTTGGAAGCCAGGAGAGAGGTAGACTATGGGCAGGATTCAAGTAGGGTGAGGGGTCTGGAGCTCCGGGGGTTGTAGGACCAGACAGGGTGTTCCCAGGTGACGGCAGGCATCCGACACAATAACGGAACACCCTACCGTCATCTCTGGGACATTTAAATAGCCCCGAATTCGCGGGGAAAATGCGGAAGGACGCTGGGGCGCACTTCCGCGTCCCAGCGTGGAACGCAGACGTCCGCGCACCGGAAGTGACGCGGACGTCTTGCAGAACGGAGCTCAGCTGTCTGAACAAGGCACAGCTGTACTCGTTCTGCAGAGAGGAAGCTGAAAAGGAACATCAGAGATGTTAGTAACATCAGAGATGTTACACTTGTCGGGTCCCCCTCTCCAGCAGGAATTGGTCGAAGAGGCAACCGTTCACAAACACCTTGGCCCTTGGGGACTGATATAGAAGCTGGACCCAGCGAATAAAGTTGGGGCCAAATCCAAATCCCGAGAGGCACTCCCACAGGTAATTCCAGTCAAAGGCCTTGGCAGCATCCAGAGCCACCCTGACCCTCGAGCCGATTTCATCATGGGACCCCTGAATGTTCATGAATAAGCGGCAAATATTCATGGCAGTGTTCTTCCCTGGCATGAAGCATGTCTGATCAGGGTGGATCAATGACCTTGTTGAGGCGGGAGGCTAGGATCTTAGCTAGTATTTTGATGTCCACCTGTAGTAGGGAAATGGGTCTATACGATTCCGGGTATTTGGGGTCCTTACCAGGCTTAGGGATCACCAACCACAATTTGGGCCTCTCTCATAGATGGGGGTAGAACTCCTGAGTCAAATATGGATTTATACAGTTCATGGAGTTTAGGGGTTAGAATTTCAGAGTAGGTAGCCTAAAACTCATTAAATACACTATTTAACTCAAAATTCGACCATCAATACCCCATAATGACAACATAAAGGAAGTTTGTTTGAAATCTTTGAACATTTATTAAAAATTTAAAACAAAAAAAAATCACATAAGTATTCAGAGCCTTTGCTCAATACAGTACTTTGTTAAAGCACATTTAGCACCAATTACAGCCTCAGGTATTTTTGAGTAAGATGCTACAAGCTTGGCACACCTATTTTTTGGGCAATTTCTCCCATTCTTCCTGGCAGGACCTCTCAAGCTCCATCAGGTTGGATGAGGAGCGTCGGTGCACAGCCATTTTCAGATCTTTCCAGAGATGTTCAATCGGGTTCAGGTCTGAGCTCTGGTTGGGCCATTGAAGGACATTCACAGAGTTGTCCCATAGCCACTCTTTTGTTATCTTGGCTGTGTGCTTAGGGTCGTTGTCCTGTTAGCAGATGAACCTCCACCCCAGTCTAGGGAACATATTTAACCCTTTGATCACCCCTAGTGTTAACCCCTTCCTTGCCAGTCACATTTAGTAATCAATGCGGTTTTATAGCACTATATAATGTGAATAGTCCAAGACTGTGTCAAAAGTGTCCGATATGTCCATCGCAATGTCACAATAAAAATTGCAGATCGCCGCCATTACTAGTAAAAAAAAAAAAAAATGCCCTAAATCTATCCCCTATTTTGTAGACACTATGGGCCAGATTCATGTACAATTCCGGCGGCGTAATGTATCCCATTTACGTTACACCGCCGCAAGTTTTCAGCGCAAGTGCTTGATTCACAAAGCACTTGCCTGTAAACTTGCGGCGGCGTAGCGTAAATCCATCTGGCGCAAGCCCGCCTAATTCAAATGGGGCGTGTATCATTTAAATTAGGCGCGTTCCCGCACCGAACATACGGCGCATGCTCCGTTTTGTAATTTCCCGCCGTGCTTTGCGCGAAATGACGTCGCACCGATGGAATTTTTTGAACGGCGACGTGCGTTTCGTCCTTTCCTATTCCCGGACGACTTACGCAAAAAAAAAATTTCAAAATTCGACGCGGGAACGACGGCCATACTTTAACATGGCTAGTCTAAATATAAGCCATTGAAATAGCATCCGTAACTATACGACGGGAAAAGCCGACGTAAGAGAATGCGACGAGCGCACGTAGCTTCGTGGATCGCCGTAAACATCTAATTAGCATACCCAACACGGAAAACGACGCAAACTCCACCCAGCGGGCGCCAAAGTATTGCATCCTAACATCTGAAGGCGTACGAAGCCGTACGCCTGTCGGATCTTACCCAAATGCCGTCGTATCTTGGTTTGAGGATTCAAACTAAAGATACGACGCAGGAAATTTGAAAATACGCCGGCGTATCAGTAGATACGCCGGCGTATTTCATCTGTGAATCTGGCCCTATAACTTTTGAACAAACCAATCCATATATGCCTTTTTGCGATTTTATTTATTTTTTTACCAAAAATATGTAGAAGAATACATATCGGCCTAAACTGAGGGAAAAAAAATATTTAAAAAAACATTGTGATATTTATTAAATCAAGTAAAAAATATTGTGTTTTTTTTTCAAAATTGTCGTACTTCTTTTGTTTATAGCGCAAAAAATGCAGAGGTGATAAAATATCACCAAACGAAAGCTCTATTTGTGGTGAAAAAAAACATAAAGATTTAATTTGGGTACAGTTTTGCATGACCGCGCAATTGTCATTCAAATTGCGATAGCGCTGAAAACTAAAAATTGGTCTGGGCAGGAAGGGGGTGAAAATGCCCTGTATTGAAGTGGTTAAGATGCCCATCTAATATATATTTTTTTAAACTATCGACACTCCCTGCTGATACCATTGCTTGTGGAAGGGAGTTCCACATCCTTGCCGCTCTGGCAGTAAAGAACCTTCTACGCAGTTTAAGGTTAAGCCGCTTCTCTTCCAGTTTCAATAAATGGCCATGTGTCTTTTTAAAACTCTGTACCATTGAAACATTGTTTCCCTATGCTAGGGTCAGCAGTAAGGTATTTGTATATTGCTATCATATCTCCTCTTGAACGTCTCTTCGCCAGAAAGAATAATTTTAGTGCTTGTAGTCATTCCTCAAAACTGTCCCTTTATTAAAATAGCGTGTCACTATTTCACAGGCATTGGCAATTATAAATCTTCAGATGTTTGGTATCTATTACTTGATGCAACATCAACTTTTATATTTTGCCCAAAAAAAAAAAAAAAAAGTATTATAAATTGCGTTTCTGTGCACTAAAATGCATTTAAGTGTATTTTTTCCTGAAAATGTGCATTTTACAAATTGCTACACAAATATGCAACATAGGAAATTGCAACAGCTCCCATTTTGTCTCCAAGGGCCTCTGCTTTCAGAAACAATATAATGTTTGGGAGTTATAAGTAATATTGGGAGTAAACATTCCTCACACATTCTATAGCCATTAAGAAATACAGCGATAGCTGTGATTGGTCACAGCTATCACATGGTACTAGGCTGCTGTGAATGGTCTGTGATTACCAAGCACAGAGATCACACAGTTGTAAACAATTATACCAGCAAATTATATCACTGTTTACTACTGTCCACGTGATCGCTGATTGGCTTCAGAAATTACATGGTACCAGGGCCACCCACAGCAGTGATCAGCATTCCACTGTGTCTGGTGGACACAGATCGCGATGCAGTATGCTCTCAGTGGCAGATGCAGGGGGACATATTTTTTACAATATTAAAATGCTATATGACAGTAACAACAAAAATATAATGACCGAGGTAAAAACATAAAATTCACACTTACTCAGAAATGTCATAAAAGTTACAGCAGTACAGCGAAATGTTTCCAGAAGTGCTCTGCAAATAGTTAAACAGAAACATCAATTAACGTATAGGAAATGGAGACATCTAATTTACACAGAACCCTCTACTATAACCTAAATGGCCTATCATATCTTCAAAAGAGAAGCACAAAAGGCTATGCAATAACATTCACTACAATACTTGCAATGTATGCTGCTGAACAGGAATGGGATTATTTCTCAACAGATAGTGATGGAGTGTCAGTGTAAACTGCTCAAATGATGCCCAGTTCAGTAATTGGAAATCGTAATTTGAAATAAAGCTGTATAATATTCATAGAAATCTTCCAGCGCTCTACAAAGTGTCTGTTTAATCATTAAACATAGGACATGTTCTAAGTGGCAGAAAGCAATACTACATATTGATGCTAGCCAGGCCATGCAGAGACCTTTAACAGATAATTTTTCAAGGAATAATTGCTTGCTTGTTTTTCGAGGGACACATAATAAGGGTTACTAAAAGCAACAAAATAAACAATGACACCAAATAATAGAGCTATACATTTGGGCTAACCTTGAAAACTTTTGCCCCGGGTATCTCTGCTACAGATTCTTCAACATAGGGAACATTTTGCTCTTCAAAAAATTCCTTTAATGCTATTTCCACGACATCAACCCCAACGATGTTATGTCCCATATCGGCCAACCTGTGATTAACCAAGGTTTTATTATTAACTCGTGCTGGAAAAAAAAATAGTCCCACACATTTTCATACAAACAAGAATACGGGGAATTTATAAGCAATGGGTAATATTTTTTTAATGTTTTATTGTTGCAGTGCATCGGGAAATTCATGATTTTTAACCTGTGGAAAATCCGATTGAATACTCCCATACAGACAACTTTTAATATTACTTAACAACATCTGTATGACATAGTTTTTGTACAAGAGAGGAACTAGGTCAAACACTGCCCTAAGGTCCTGAGGAAGAGGTTGCTTGCAGCTCCCTTACCATATGAACCCTGGCTATATGCCATCTTGGCAAGCAGTGGAGCCCTAGCAAGGGACCATTCATACACACAGGCTCCATTTATCCCTGTAAGGCTGTCCGCTGTCTATATAACCAGCTGGTGCAATATATTATGTGGCTTTCGACAAATACTGAGAATGTATTGAACAAAATGTAGAACTGTAAGGCCTCGTACACACGATAGGTTAACCAGAGGACAACGGTCTGATGGAAAGTTTTCATCGGTCCAAACCGATCGTGTGTGGGCCCCATAGGTTATTTAACCATAGGTTAAAAAAAAGCTAACTTGCTTTAAATTTAATCTATGGATTCCTAACCGATAGGTCAAAACCGATAGTTAGTAGGCACGACCATCGGTTAAAAATCCATGCATGCTCAGAATCAAGTCGACGCATGCTTGGAAGCATTGAACTTCATTTTTTTCAGCACGTCGTTGTGTTTTACGTCACCGCCAGGGCTCAAGTCCTGCGGGAACGCGTGGGAACGGAGTTCCTGCACTTTTTTCTCAGCAGGAACGCAGTTCCCTTTGCAGGACTAGAGCAGCCGAGCCACCCGAGCCAATCCTTCACTAAGCGGCGATGCCCAGCTCGAGTCACTGTCAGGGGCAGGCGAACCTTAGTAATCCTTTATGTTACCGGCCGCTTCCTGTATATAGATTCATCGGGTAGTGTGCGGGTATTCCGTCACTTCCTCGATCCCGCAATGTCTCCTGGGAGCTTTTGTCATTGTTCCCAGGAGACATTGCGGAGGTCTGCCGCGAGTTATCGTGGGATTTAGAATGAACTTGCTTAAAGAAAAACATGCGGTTTAGTAATTATGCATATGAGCGTATCATTTATTTTTTTTGGTGGGGGAGTGGATCTTGGGTGGGAGTTCCCATACTTTTTTCCCCAGGACTTGACCCCTGGTCACCGCGTTCTAAAACGATTGGTTATTTAACCGATGGTGTGTAGGTGTGACGGACCATCAGTCAGCTTCATCGGTTAACCTATGACAACGGTCCTTCAGACCGTTCTCATCGGATGGACTGATCATGTCTACGAGGCTTTATAGTAATTCGACTGTTTATAACATGTCTAGTAGGAATAAACTAGTGTACCATTTCATATCCACTGCTTTTCCACATAGAGGAAAGAAAATGTTGAGCTTCTCCCTGCCATTTTTCATTTCATCCAGGAATTCTGCAAAAAACCTGAAAGCAAGAATAAACTCCATTAAAATATACACTTTAAACCAGTTAAATGGTAAAGCTTGCTTACATCCTGTTTTAAAAGCAGCACAGCATGCCAGAATGACCACTTTTTAATGTATATGTTAACCACTTCAATACAGGGCATTTCACCCCCTTCCTGCCCAGACCAATTATTAGTTTTCAGAGCTGTTGATTGGTTTGTGCAAAATTGGTTTAAACACATGGAGCTGTAATAAGGTCTAAAACCACATTTTCCAAAAAAATATAAAAAAAACATTGGTTATTGACCTTTGCCCATCCGACTAAATTCTTAAAAAGTAAAAAAAAAAATACATACACAGGCCATTAATGCCTCGTTTCCACTGAGCGGATCGGTTCGGTACGCTATTTTGGGTGTTTATTTTATGAAAGTGTGCCATTAAACCGAACCGTACCGGACCATTCTGGGTCCTGCTTCAGCTGTGGGGCCATAGAAAATGGAACAGTTCCATTAGGGCGGAAAAAAAATACATTCCACTGATTGGTGGACGTGCTAGGCATTTTTTCTAAATCCTGTATGGTCCCGATGGTCCGATTTGCAGTGGAAACGCTCACGAGAATAGACCGGTCCGTTCTAAACCGTTCCAAATCTACTGACCCGAACTGTTCCGTTCAGTGGAAACAAGGCATAAATGTTCTGTTTGTGAGATAACATTTGCTACATGGACAGAATGAAGGGAGAAGAGACGTTGCTTTGGTGAAGCTTCAATTATTTACATGCAGATTGAATGCCAACATTGATGTGGATGCCAAAGTGATTGAACAGTATAAAAAGATAAATGCTGCATCTATTAACCCCTTTCTGCTGGTGTTACACATATGTGGTAGCACTGACTGGGCATTAAGCCGTGCTGCCACATATATGGTACTTTTGTTTGTGCTGGGAGCATGCTCAACCCCATTGAATCTCCAGCATTGAGACCGAGCTGTCCTCAACAGCTCCTAGTCTGGGACTAACGATCAAGAGCTGGAAGGAGGTGCCCCTGATCACATGAACACTGGAATAACCAATCACATTGATCATTTGTTTCAGGAGCCCCCTATATCTAGGTCTCCTCTGTGAAGAGAAAACTATGGGCTAGATTCAGCAACGATTTACGCCGGCGTATCCATAGATACGCCGCGTAAATTCAAAGCTGCGCCAGTGTATCTTCTTTCTGTATTCAGAAAGCAAGATACGCCGACATTAGCCTAAGATACGACTGGCATAAGTCTCTTACGCCGTCGTATCTTAGGGTGCATTCTCACGCTGGCCGCTAGGTGGTGCTTCCGTCGTTTTCGGCGTAGAGTATGCAAATTACCTAGTTACGCCGATTCACAAACGTACGTGTGCCTGGCGGTAATTTTTTTACGTAGTTTGCGTAAGGCTTTTTCGGCGTAACGTTGCTCCTGCTATTAGGTGGCGCAGCCAATGTTAAGTATGGACGTCGTTCCCGCTTCGAAATTAGAATTTTTTGCGTCGTTTGCGTAAGTCGTTTGCGAATAGGGCTGGACGTAATTTACGTTCACGTCGAAACCAACGACGTCATTTGGAGCTATGCACACTGGGATATGTACACGGACGGCGCATGCGCCGTTTGTAAAACACGTCAATCACGTCAGGTCATCACATATTAGCATAAAACACGCCCCCTTCCACATTTGAATTACGCGGGCTTACGCCGGCCCCATTTATGCTACGCCTCCGCAACTTACGGAGCAAGTGCTTTGTGAATACTGCACTTGCTCCTGTAAGTTGCGGCGGCGTAGCGTAAATACGATACGCTGCGCCGCCGTAAGAAGGGGCGCAGCTACCTGAATCTAGCCCTATATATTTTATTCTTACAGTTAGTCCCAGTCTGAAACAAGAACAACTAAGGACTGCCCTACTATGGGTAAAAATAAAATAAAAAATGCACACCTACTCTATGTGGTATCTGCATGCATGTTTTTGTGGTGGGTGATAGTAATGGCTAAAAATATACAGGTGAAATGGTTTTACTTTTTTTTTTTACTATTTTGGGACAGTTATCCTTTGATATAAATAAATAAATAAATACATAGAAAATATACCTAATATGTAACACCAAAAGAAAATCAAAATTTGTCCTGAGAGTGTTACTAAACCCAGGATGTATTCACTATATCTGGTTTTCCACAGTACACAGAACATGGAAATTTTAGTAAATATAAACTGCTAAATACCTTTTCTCATCTTTAGTATTTAGCAGCAGCATTGTGACTTCTATTAGTGTCTGGTTAAAGCTTGTAGGAGGACTTTTCATTCTACTCTGACTGTCCTTTGAGGCTGCAGGACCTCTGACCCACTGTCTAGACAGTGCTGATTGGCCCTGTGCTGATCACAGGCATACTCTTAAAAAAAAAACGCTCTAGCAATACACACAAATCTGAGCATTTGCAGAGTGACTCCAAATGCTCTGTTCTATCAGGAGATCAATTAGGGACAGTGAAAAAGGAGAGAAGACATGGTCAAACAGCCTTTTTACACAATGCACAGGATTAACCCCTTAGGGTCCACAGTGAGTATAACAAGTATGCTTTACTGCATATACAGACTGATTCTACTGTTGTGGGTTTAGTAACATTTGAAGACAAACAAGGTATAATTCACCTGGATACATTAGGTAGTTTCAGAGATATGTACAGTTTTAATAACTCCTGCCCAAATAGCAAAAGTGCTTTCAGGCTTTAAGATTTTATTTTACCTTTGTCATTAAGGGGTTCATTTTCAAGCACTATAGCAGATGACTAGAAAATAATTTGTATGATAAATATTGGTAGATGCCAAAGAATAAACATAATATGCAAAGACAATTATATATAGCAAAAATTCTTACGGGTGTACATCCTTTTCATGAAATCCAATTTGTCTGGTTTTCCATTTTTCGTTCCAGTCCATTACTGTAAAAACTGTGTCCTGTATTCTTTCAGTGACGTTTGGGCAATCAGACATAGCGTGGGTCTGAAAAGTAAAGAAAAAAACAATATCATGTAGTAAATATAAGGTAGAATTATTACTTAACCACTTGAGAGCTCTCAAGTGCCGGGTGGACGTCCCTGGACGTCCTGCTATTTACATTCCCCGCACGAGCCGCCGAGGGCGCGCAGTGGGGAAAAAACTGTGCCCGGCGTGTCACGTGATGCCGATGCGCGTGCCTGGCGGCTGCGATATCCGCCAGGTACCTGCGATCGGCAGTACAGAGCAAGGACGTGGAGCTCTGTGTGTAAACACAGAGCTCCACGTCCTGTCAGGGAGAGGAGACCAATGCTGTGTCCCTTGTACATAGGGACACAGATCGGTCACCTCCCCCAGTCAGTCCCCCTCCCCCACAGTAAGAATCACTCCCAGGGAATACATTTAACCACTTCCTCGCCCCCTAGTGTTAACCCCTTCCCTGCCAGTCACATTTATACAGTAATCAGTGCATATTTATAGCACTGTTCTCTGTATAAATGTGAATGGTCCCAAAATAGTGTCAAAAGTGTCCACCACAATATCGCAGGCCTGATAAAAATCGCAGATCGCCGCCATTACTAGTAAGAAAAAAAATCAAATGTATCCCCTATTTTGTAGGCGCTATAACTTTTGCGCAAACCAATCAAGATTTTTTTTACCAAAAATATGTCGAAGAATACGTATCATCCTAAACTGAGAAAAAAAATAGTTTTTTAAAAAAAAAATTGGGATATAATTATAACAAAAAATAAAAAATATTTTGTTTTTTTCAAAATTTTCTGTCTTTTTTTGTTTATAGCACAAAAAATAAAAAACAGAGTTGATCAAATACCACCAAAAGAAAGCTCTATTGGTGGGAAAAAAATTATAAAAATATAATTTGGGTACAGTGTTGTATGACGGCGCAATTGTCATTCAAAATGCGTCAGCACTGAAAGCTGAAAATTGGTCTGGGCAGGAAGGGGGTTTAAGTGTCCAATAAGGACGTGGTTAAAGTGGATTTAAACCCACTCTCATCATTTAGAAAGTACTGGCATAGTGCTGATTTATAAGGATATACATGCTTCCTGCATGTAACCTTACGTTTCAAATATCTCCCCCCTTCTGTATTTGGAGCCCTGCAAAACTCTGGATTCGGGGGGAGGTCTGTTGACCGGCACTTGGTGGGCAGAGTCATGATGTCACCAGACTCCCCGCCCACCTCAAAGTTGCACGCACAGGAGAGTGTTCTGGGAAGGAGCAGAGCGTGCTCACGGCCCGATGTCACTCCTGTGAATGTGCACATACACTTAGCACCTGTGAAGCTGGGAAAGGACACAGAATGTCTCTTTCACATTTGAGATGAGTAAATGACCTGTCAGGCGACAGCACAGTGGGAAGAAAGGGTGACTTGACAAAATAGGCAACTCGGCAGAAAATCAAACAACATTTTGTCAAAACAAGGGCACAGATTCCTCTGTGTTGGTTTTTATCATACTGAAACAAGATAAGAGGATTTCTCAGAGCTGGATTAACTCTTTGTGGCAAGACTGGGCACAGATGGCATGACAACCTCTGCTGTACAAGGTAGAAGTCTTAATTAAAAAAACTATTTGGGGTTTTACATCCACTTTAAGGGACACTTTCACCTGCCCATCCTTCCAGCAAGATATACTCACACATCCACACTCCCTTGACACTTGGGGTTTGGAGTAAGTTCCTGTGTTGGATGGTGAAAGTTTTTATGCCCTCCCCAAAAAGCCCAGTTTTATTAAAGCAACTAAATGAGGTGACTAGGTTTAAAACCTGGCTGGGGGAGTATACCTTGTGATGGGGGTGGGGAAGGACTATCAGGAGGCAGTGTTAATGGCACCGAACGGGAAAATGGTCAGTATCTCTTTAAAAGAAAAGTATGGGGTTGTTTTTTTTTCCTCCATTATACCTAGGTGGATGCAGCATCGGTCCAATGCTGCATCTGTCCCCCAGCGCCTCTATACTGAGAACCGATCGATCAAACATTGCCGATGGCTCGGTTCTCACAGTTCCCCAAGTGGAGAGCTGCTGATTATCAATCAGCAGCTCTCCGCTCTGCTCCTCCACACTTATTGGAGCGTTGAGCTGTGGAGGGACGGGGAGTGGCTGTCTAAGGCTCTTATTGGCTTGCTAAGAGCCTGAGACGGGCATCCGTCCAGGCAACTGGCAGATCCAGACTCCCATTGTTGGACTGGACTGATTCCTGTGATGTCAGCAGAGAGCGGACTTTAGTCCACTCTCTGCTGAAAATGGGTCACATGACTGCAAAATGAATTGCACTCCTGTGACCCATAGGAGAAGCCCAGCCAAACAAGCTTAGGCTGGACTTCTCCTTTAAAGTGGTTGTAAACAATCAGACAACTTAATCTGTTCAGATAGTAGATAACACATCCAGCTGATCGCTGCTGCCTGTGAAAGTGTACATACTGCTGTATTTTCAATGAAAATCATCTTTTACGCGTAGATGACCTAAAGTGTGCCGTTTCTGTATTCCCTGCATGTCGGGAAATTACTGTAAATGAGCTTCCCCTCTGAACGGCACAGAGGAGTCTTGCAATGCTGCACTGATTCTCTTGTTCCTGATACTCCCCCTTGTGACTGAAATAGATGTCACAGAGATTGAGGCTTGGTTACAGCACTACGGCGCATGCGCAAGATTTCCAAAGGGAAACAGAGTAAGGGCGGAAGTGACTTATGGAACAGATTCAGCAAACAACACTAACAATGGCGCGGCCAATACCCGGAAATGAAGAACAGACAAACACCCTAAATAAGGTATTTGCAGACCTCGTTTAAGGCCAATTTCAATCGATTATCCCTTTTAATGAGCTCCTGAATGTTAAAATTTAAAAAAAAGAAAAAGAAAAATCGGCCAGGGTTTACCTCCTCTTTAAACAGAACAACACATGGTGTAGCTTATAAAATAATCTGTATATGTAGCCTTTGACTATAAAGTTCAAAGCTTACCAATAAAAATGTATATATTTTCCCCTTATTAGTTTTAATTGAGGGTTGTTCTTCGACCTGAGTGTCCAGACAGTTGTTGCCTTGTCAATCAGCAACAATTTTTTATAATGATTCTTAAGGATGAAGGTTTTTTACCTTCATGCACTCTATGGAAGAAGGTAAAGAGCCTTCTCTGTATGCAGCCCCCCCCCTTCCCCCTAATAATTACCTGAGCCTGGTCGTGATCCAGGAATGTGCCTAAAAGTGGCTTTTCTCCTGGGTCTCTGCCTCTGTGATGGAGGATACTAAAATTCCTATTTTGTGTTAAGCTAATTATTTTATTAGAACCACTGAAATGTTTTCTCTTCTTATATTCTTTTAATTTCTTGTATATTCTTATATTGTTTTTATATTCATTATCTATATATGCATGTGTGAAAAATATATATCAGAATAGTGTTTGTTTTCCTTAAGAGTTTATATCAGATATGATGTTTTAAAAAGTTACAACTCAGCATTGGAAAAGGGACAAAGAAGAGCGATTCAGCTGCTATTTCCCCCCTTGCTCCAGATGTGTTCAAACCCCCCCCTTGTCCTTGTTTTACTGAAGGAACTTTGTGTCTCATGACAAGAGAACTGTTTATGCCAAATATGGACTTGCACAAGGACTCCTCCTCCTTCTCTCTCTCCGTATGAGCTTATATGGGTTTGAAGAGAATGTTGCCCCTGTGGGCTTCAATGGGAATCCCTGTTTGACACGAGGAGACTTTTATGCCACATGGAAAGAAGGATGTGTGCAGCATGCCCAAAAATGGACTTACAAGGAGAATGTGTGCCGTGTGCAAAGAACAGATGTCACAGGGGGGCGTGTAAAATGGAAGTGAATTATATGAGCTGACCAATGTGAATGCATATGTTTTGTGATGTCATATTGTTAATAAAGGAAGTCGCACTGGCTACACCCGTTCCTCTTTTGGCATTGGGAACGAAGCAAGCAGACTGTGTCAATTCTTGCTCTTACAATTTGACCCAGTAGGCAGTAAGGGATGTGAGAGTTTTTGTTCTGGTTTAAAGCCAAACTCAAGCTAATACTTAATTAAGTATCACTAAACCTGCATCGTAAAAAAAAAACTATCAATAAATGGTGTATTACATGCTGTTCATACTCAGCCGCTATGAGATTTGTTTTCTGTATTCTGAAAAAACCTGGTTGATCCTGCTTCTCTCTATCCTTTACAGCCAAGGAAGTTGCTTCTGTTTGATCTGTAACTGCCATGGTGCTGCACATGTGATCAGTTATGACACCAACCATCTGATGGTTTGACAATTTGGTTGAGGAAACAAGCAAATTGTCAGTTAATTTAATTCCTGGAAATGCTGGGAGTGCTGTTGTTTTAAACCATTAAAGTGATAGTTTTAGTTCCGCTTTATGATTTACTGCTGTTTAGGGGCTCTGGGCTTCAGCAAAATGGCAGCCTCCAGCAAGAAAAAACAGGAGCAATGCTGGAGGCAATTTACAACACACTCTGATTTTGGTAGCATAATTATCAATGTGGAATGTATGTTTCTTGCTAAAGAACACTATTTTTTATCAAGTTGTTATGAGTAAAGTTCCACTTTAACACTTAGTGGTAAAATAGAGTGGTTGTGGTGTCCTTATTTAAAGCTCTCCTTCCACCCACCAACATAACTGTCACATATTTTATCATCATTGACCTAAAAGCCATGTTACAAAAAGTGGCGGTTGCACTGTCAGGGTAAAAAATGATACCTCCTGCGCGAGACCGAGAGAACCCCAGCCACTGCTCCTCCAGCAGACTTTGTCACCAACAAAAAGCCAGCCAACAAGTTTGCAGTCAGAGGAACCAAGAAAGGCAGCAAGAAGCCATCCATTCCCAGCTTGTCTGAGTTAATTGTCAAAGCCGTGGCAGCTTTCAAAGAGTGCAGCAGGGTCTCCCTCAGAAATGTTCTGGCCGCCGAAGGATACAAAGTTGAATAGAAAAACAGCCGCCTCAAAAATGCTGGTGACTAAGGTGAGCCTTGTTCAGGTCAAAGGACATGGGGCCTCCAGATCCTTCAAGTTCAACCAGAAGCAGCAAGAGACCAAGGACAAAGCGGCGGCTACCAAGAAAAAGAGCAACAAGAAGCCATCTGCTGCGGCCAAGCCCAAGAAACCAGCTGTCAAGAGGGCAGTCAAGTCCCTGAAAACCGGCAAAGCCCTCACGGCAGCTAAGAGCCCCAAGAAGCCACCAAGAAATCGTCAAAGACTACTGCTGCTGCCAAGAAGGTGACAAAGAGCCCCAAGAAGCACCCAAGCCGAAAAAAAGCTGCCAAGAGTCCGGCTAAACCCAAGGCAGCCACGAGTCTGCCGAACAAGACAGCCAAGTTCAAAAAGGCTGCCCTGGAGAAGAAATAATATAGACTGAACTCCTTTCATCTACACACCCCAAAGGTTCTTCTCTGAGCCACCAAAAATAAAAGATACCTCCTGCGGGGCCACACTGCCGAGTTCTAGACTCTAGACTGCCACACGGTATTGACATCCAAAAACCCTGCTCACCTATCAAAAAAAAGGTGTTCAGGAATTATATATATTTTTTTTTTAAAAGGGGGGTTGCCATCTGGGGCCCTGGGGACCTCTGGGCCCTAAAAAAATATATATACAAAAATAAAAAAATAAACATTTATAAAAAAATAAAAAAAGGGGGTTTGCCACATGGGCCACTGGGGACCTCCGGAACCCTAAAAAAAAAAGGGGGTTGCCATCCGGGCCCCTTACAGGTGTACTGCCTGTACCCCCCCTGATGGCGGCCCTGTGTACACAAACCCTTCCTGGACATCTTGTCTGGCATGTAAACATACAAAAAAATATAATTGTTAAAAGAAAAATAAAAGAAAATACCGCTCTGAAAACTGCTGATCCCTCTGCTATTCTTCCGTCCCACTGAACCAAAAAGGGTGCTGGCTGTGCACAGGTCCTCTAGATAGAGAAAGTTCCTGGACTGCCGCACTCCTTGAAACGATGTCTTTATTCAGCAAAAAAATTCCAAAACACAAAACAACCAAAAACAGTGCAGTCAAAAAGGAGAGGTGGACAAAAGGAAAAGGGTGGCTGACATGTTTCACATCTTTCGATGCTTAGTCGTAGCTAGTGAGCAGTGACAAAATACCGTGTTTAAATAGAGGAGGGGAAGAAGGTGAGTGGGGCATTTCACCAATCAACCCGCAGGGGATCATTAATCATTAATCAAAAGTCAAAAGAACACTTCAAAACCCTTGATGTGTCACACATGGGGTACTATTGTATGTGAAATAGAAAAAATATATATATAAGACAGAAAGGAACCCCATGTGTGAAAACACATATGTGTCATAACCAATATAGTGAAAATAAACTTTTTTAAAGGGGTGTTTATATACTGTGACATAGAATGTTGTGAAATAAACATATATAAAAAATGAAAAAATTGGTGCAATCGACTCGTGTTAATAGTCTAAATGATCATTAGTAGATATCAAGTATAGAGCTTATTAAAATTGCAACATTTAAAATATGTAAGTAAAACACAAAATAGAAAGTATAAAAATATGGTGTTTGATTAAAAACAGTATATATGTGATTATGATACTATGTGCTATACCCTGTCGTTCTGGTTTAAGTGCCATTTTAAGGCATTTATATATCTCATAATACTTTACAAAAAAGGTTATTGATATTGTATTTGTTCCAAGAGACTTTTTGAGATATGATCAACAAACCAGAAATAACACGTGGTATGCATCAAGGGCAGAACTCTTTTTCGGCTCCACTGTCGTCTATCTTCCATTGATTATTTATATTAGGTTATGAAAACGTCACAAAAACATGTGCAAAAAATAAAAATGACAATAACAAATGGGAGGACAAAGAATTGCTTCGGCATTCCCAAAGATTCAAAAAGTCTCAAAAAGTGTCACACTATTGGAATTCCAATAGTGTGACACTTTTTGAGGCTTTTTGAGATGTTTTTGTGCCGTTTTCATAACCTAATATAAATAATCAAGGAGTGCGGCAGTCCAGGAATTTTCTCTATTTAAAAGAAAAATACTTATAATAAATAAGGAACGCATACCCAATATCTTCATTACAAATATTAACCACATAAAATAAATACAACAAATATAACAAATGTTTTGCTAAGCAAATGAATGTCTGCTGACAATGACATCCACTTCTCCATAGAGGAGACTGGAGGGTCCGATTGAAAAACCATGTGTGGTCTTGGTCTTCTGATTTTTTTTTTTACGGTCGAATACTGTGGTGTACTGATAATATGAAAATCATTAGTTCTGTCGGGAAACATTTTTCGCGTTTGTCCCTTCGGATAATTTCACATGAACTGTCGTGATCGGCACCCTAAAGCTGAGTTCTAACAATCAGATTATCCAATGATCACTCCGCAAGCAGTATTTTTCATCAGATTGTCTAATCGTGTGTAGTAGGCATATAGCCCGGTACACACGATCAGAAAATCGTACGAAAAATGCAGATTTCGGAGCGATCATACGATAATCTGATCGTTAGTACAGAGCTTTCGAGAGCTGATCAGGAGAGTTCATCCGATATTATTTGATCGGACATGCGCAAATTTTTTTTCGTACAATGCCAGATCGTACGACTTTCGTTTAATCAGTTTCGTTTCTAAAAAATGCATTACAACACATGACATCAATTTCTGAATTTTTATTCTGTTCTACGAGAATTTTAGTGACTTTAGTAAACTCAGCAGATTTGATCTTAGATTATCATGCAAAAAAAAAACGGACGATCATTCTTCCGATAATCTCATTGTGTGTACCGGGCATTAGACAGAAGTCATCCATACAGGGAGAACAAACATGCAAACTCCAGGCAGGCAGCGCTGTGGTTGAGGATCAAAAAAGCGACCCCAAGTGTTGCTAAGCGGTAGCGCTAACCACTTAGCCACTGTGAATAAGTCTGCCTTCTCTGTTTCTCTGACGGACAGTCCACCTCGTTTATTAATATTCTGCACTAATTACAAAACATAAAGTAAAGCCTAAAGTAAAAGTAAAAAGTCTCTCGCGCTACTATTTATTTATTTATTTATTAAAATGCTTATAAAACAACAGCGCAGTCTTACACACGTGCCTCGATGCGCTGGCGGGATAAAAACAGAACAGAAAAGGGGCAAAAACTACATCGACCAAACAAGTGACAATAAAACAATAGCAATCAGCGAACAAGAAAATATAAAACATACAAAGGTTAAATATATAAAATTTAGAGCTATTAGAATACATAAAATTTAAGTCACCCCGAAAGCCTGGATATATAACCAAGTTTTTAACAATCTCCTAAACTTTAGGAGATCATTTTCCAGTCTTATGTGAAGGGGCAAGGAGTTCCAGAACTGAGCCCCCCTGAACTTCCAGGGTCCTCCTGTGATAGACGTGAAACTAAAATGAAAATTTTATGTTATGATTAGAAATATTAAAGTGTATTTCGGTAATATTTCTTTAGTATATTGCTTATTTTCCTTGATAAGTTCTATCAGAGATTGTTTTAAAGGGATTTGATGTTTTGTGAAAAGCAGAACTGTTTTCCAAATTAAGAAGCAGAGGACTTTTCAAATGAAGCTTCCCCATCCCCCATTGTATTCACTCTTCCCTGCATTCCTGATCATTTCAAGAGGAAATTGTGACTTTGCTACATCCTGCCTTTTGGAGATGGAAAAGGAATTTGTAGCCTGGACTGTTTTTCCCTTAAAAGGCAACGTGCTGGTTTCCTGTGTATGGATTTCTAAATGGGCGATTTGCTGGAACTATTTCCCAACGAATATCCTTCCTCCTGTCCTGGACATGCCCCTTTCCAGCCCACCTCACTACATCCTTGCAGTTCTGATCGAGAGACCCCTATCATTTATGATGAAACAAAGACTTTGCCATGTGGATTAACAGAATGGGAGGGTAACTGGGTGGAGTAAAGGGTTATTGGGAGGGATTGATGGGTGTGTATTCTGTGACGACATAAGGAGAATAAAGCTAAGAATGAGAAGATTGCCATCAGCATTCTGCTCACATTTTACCCCCTGCATCTCTGTGTGTGTGTGTGTGTGTGTGTGTGTTCGTTTGTCTTTGCTTATTTCCACAGATTATAGCAGTGAATCATGGCAAATCTAAATCAATTGACGCTCAACGTGCTTCTTTTGGACTTCAAGGACAGACTTTGTGGACGCACAAGAAACTGGCTGAGAATTGAGGGACCGTCTACCATTGAAAGGGGCGTCATGAACCCCTAAACACGGTAAGTGTGAGTTTTTTTTGGCTCCCTTACACCGTGTTACAGGCTGGACGGCCTCTATTCCCATCTAGTTTGTCTACAAATTCCGAGCCTTTGAAACAGACGGTATAATTCTGGTCCAGAAGCGAACCCCGGTTTGTGCTGATTCACTGCTATTAATTTTTTTTGGTTCTTGCCTGTTTGTATGCTGTAAGGGTGAGCTTGTGGGTTGTTTGCTGCCTGTGAGTAGAAGGGTGAGCTTGTGGGTTGTTTGCTGCTGTTTGTGGTTACTGTGTGTGAAATCGGCCTACTAAGTTAAGGTACTGGTCGTGCATCGTCTCGGATTAAGCCGATGTGATAGAGGTTGTGTGCACGGGGAGTGCATGCTGGCTGGGATTTGAGCCTGGGTTCAGCCCTAAGGAAGCTGGCTGCGAAGATGTATATATGGGCTTTTGTTATATTTAGGCTTGTGATAAATATTTCAAAACCCCTTTTAGATAAATTGGGGTACATTGGGATACTGGGGATTATTTGTGTATGAATGTAGTGAGATATATGTGTGGAGTCAGATATCTCCCATCTGCCTTGCTTTGAATTTCGCGGGGTTTTTTGCTTACTAAGTTTTCCTCTGTAAGGAAAGGTGGGGGTCGAAAGCTGGAGGAGGTTGTTGCATGTGTCCTCTGCTAAGCTGTAAAGCTGTTTCTATTCTCGTATCTAAATTGTTTCTTTTCTTGCACTTCTGCCTTTTGTCACAGTTGGCTAAGCAATTAACTCTTGGTCTTTCTAAACTAGCATTCTTAACTCCTTCGTCTCTGGCTTCTTGCTCTGCTAACTGTGCGCCTGAAACCTTTTGCTTTTTGTCACAGCTGCATGCTAATTAAGGGTTTTCTGCCTAGCAGTCTTAACTCTTTGCAGTCTGAACAGGAAACTTTTTCATTTCTGTGCCTTTCCTAGTTAATTTTTTTTGCTGGGATGATCCTTTTGTCTTTCTCAGTATGTATGTGTTTTTATTATGCTGGATAACTGTGTTTGACTGAATAGAATATCTGTTTTTTTTTTATATATATATAAATCGACTGCTTTTGTCGCTGACTTCTGTTTTTAATATCTGGCTGAAGTTTGAAGTTTTTTCTCTCCTCCTTGCTTTGTCTTTACTTTTTCCTTGATTCCTGATTTCCCCCCCCTCCGCCATCTTCTTCTTAGCTCCTCCCTTTCTTCTCCAAATCCTTGCCGCTTTTTTTTTCATAGCTCCTCCCCCCTCTGCCATCTTTTTCTTAGCTCCTCCCTTTCTTCTCCAAATCCTTGCCGCTTTTTTTTTCCCCATAGCTCCTCCCCCCTCTGCCATCTTTTTCTTAGCTCCTCCCTTTCTTCTCCAAATCCTTGCCGCTCTTTTTTCATAGCTCCTCCCCTCTCCACCATTTTCTTCTTAGATCCTCCCGTCCAACCCTTTCTTTGCTGCCTACTACACAGCCCTCTAACTTCCTCTCCCTCTATGTAGCATGCCAATTGTACTGACTGTGCTAGAAGTGATTTGATTGCGTCTAATGGTACATTGTGTCTGTAACATATAACTTATGGTGTCTTTCTTTGCATGCACTTTTCGTTTGGGTTCTCAACTCTGTGCTGGAATCGAACTCTTTCTTTCTTATTTCTTTCTCCTTTCTTCAACCCTTTTTTTCTTCTTCCCATTGAAATTCATTGATCCCTTTTCCCAATTCCTTGTTGGCAAGTGGTGAATGAATTCTTCTTATTATTATTTTTGCTGTTTTTTTTTATATTTCTGGGATGCCTCCCTGATATAATATATACTCCTGCCCCCTCCCTGGTGGGGGGATAGAACTGGGTGTGTGAGGAATGTGGGAGGTCCAGACCCCTGCATCTGAGCTCTGCCACATTTGCAAGTTGGAGGATAGCCCCCCTCTCCCCCCCCCAGGGACGACAACCTAGGAGACAGTTTTTTTTGTAACACAGAGTTTTTTTTAAACAAAAGGTTGACTTGGGATATTGCAACTGTTTCTGTACAATTAAAATTGGTCTGAATATGCCTGTTACATTGTACGCTGATTTATCAGATAATTCGATTTAACTAGAAATAATGGGATATTTCTCCTGAGGTTTAAAAAATATGGAACAGACATTTGATGCACATAATAAGCAATTGTTAAGTCTTTATTTTACAGTTAAAATCTTCTACAGAGAATTAATTTAGGTGAATTATTTCGTCCCGTTTTTTTTTTTTTATCCTTTTAATCGGATAGATTGAATGCGTGTTCTGTGGGGACCTGTCCCATCTGGGTTGCCCACTTACACTTACACTGACGATGCCATGCACTGTATTTTGACTTGATACATAGAGGGCTTTTTGCCAGTTTTGAAATTTATAATGTGATACCCAGGGCCTGTTATTGTCTTTTCGTTTCCCTCATGTTCTGCCCACGATGCCTGCTGGAAGCATGGGCCCCGCCCGACTGCTTGAGGCCGTGCCCCTTCCTTCCCCTTACGTTCTGCCCAACTGTATGCCCCGCTGGAGGAAGCATGGGCCTGCCCGGATGCTCTTCCCTGCTGAAGGCTTTGCCTCGTTCTGAACGCATATGGTGTCGCCTCCTGCCCGCTGCCCGCTGCCCATACTGGATTCTGTGCCCTCCGGCCCACGGGCCTTCTTCTTCATGCCCTCCTTAGTCTGTCCAGGGGGGGGGTAACTACAATGCCACTTCGCTGGACAGACACGTAAGGGAGGAGAATGATGTAGATGGGAGTGGCAGACCTACCTGAAGGTAGAATCCGCTCATATGCTGTCCTGTGTGCCCCAACCTCAATGCCTTGACCTCATGGGGTGCCCAAAAAGCGGTAGAGAGAGTGTGTAAATCCTGGCGTTCATGACTACAGAAGCTGTGTTCACAAGTCACACATGAGGGATGAGGAGATTCTGGGTATCACATTGGAACAGTAGAACATTTTACATAGCACATTTAAATGGTTTTATTCCACATGCTGTGCCATGCCATCCTCAGGGTTAAGTGGGTAAGTGGCCCCAAGGGGGGAGCATTCAATACATTATCCCTTTCTGAAATCTTGTTTGAGACAGTCTCTAGATTAGATTGTTATGAGCTATGATTATGTGACCGCTTTTGAAAATAGGTAACTAATATTCGTGTACGAGTTTTTTCTCACATTTCTGATGTAGGTACCGATAATTACCAATATCCCCTGGGTGATGATTAAGAGGTTCCTTCGAAAATATTCTCTGGAGATGAGTGATATGATGGACTGTGCCCACAAATCTGAATGAAATTATATATCTTTTTTCAAATACATGGGATTGTAACCACTGGGGTTTGTGGGTTGGAATATCTCAAAGGGGGGTCCCGGTTACATGGGGTAATTAGTTAAATAATGTCAGAGTGTAAAGAAGTTCTCTAATGAGATAATTAAGTTTAATTCTGCCTGTAAATGTTTATGAATATGTTTACCCCAACAACTGAAAATGTATTATGACATGTCAAAACATGCATGGGATTAGAACAAAGGTTTAATGGGAAAATTGTTGATTGAGATTGTGTGAAGAAATTGTATACAATTCAGTCTATGGTAAACAACATGGTATTTTATATTTAACTGAAATCCTACAGATCTGGTTGTAAGAATTAATAAGTTGAGGTTTGAGCAATGTTTACAACAGATTCTAAACTTGGGTTTGGTTTATTATAAGGTTCCCCAGAGAAAAATATTAAAATATGAAAGTTATGTTCAATCTAAAAAAACTTTATAAAAAATATTATTATAAAAATTGTAAAAATAAAATTAAAAAATAAACAAGTGTTAAAAGTTATTATAAAATGACATTTCTGATAAAATATAGATTGTGAGTAATTATGAGTGACTTTATCAGTAGAAAACAATGGTCGGTTCATGCGCAGGGACTGGTCAGTGGATTTCATGAGATTTGTCCTCTAAGCGATCTTTTGTCGCTATTGGAAGTTAAGGAATGTCATGTTATAATGTGGTGTACATGATTTTTGGCAGATGTACAAACCAAATATGTTTTAAAATTTTTGAAAAAGAGTTAAAAATGAGAAAAACGATGCAATTCGATTGGATTGTATATGGTCTAAAACTTGTACAATCTGCTCCAAGCATGGGGGGGGACAGATGTTTTCCCTTAGAGGTCATTAACAGCAGATCAGGTTACAGGCTGTGGTGGTTTACAGGAGTGAGTGCTAGCTTGAAATCCGACTCCCAGTGTAAACATCCTCAACTTTGCCTAGTTTGAAGGGAAAAATAAATAAATATCAGAGTTTATGTTAAGTAAACTATAGAAGCGTATTATGAGGGTAAATCTTTCTTTTATAATAAAAGGTCATTAGAAGATCTGAAAGAAAGCCCTTATTAATAAAATATTCTTTTTCTCTCTTTCTTTTCCTTTCTTTCTCTCTCTCTCTCTTTCTTTTGCTCTTTCTTTCTTTCTTTCTCTCTCATTCTTTCTTTCTCTCATATGTTACTAAACTGTGGGTTTTTTGCACCATTTGGTTTGAAGAATACCTTACTTTGAGGGTGTCATTTTAAAGAGAATGATAATGGTGTGAATCTGCATAGCTTAAGAAAGTCAGTTAAAATAGTTTAAAAATAAAAATACAATATGGATAGATGATGCAGATGATGATGATTTATGGATTAAAATGTCACTTTCTAGGCTTCAGATTGACGAATGTATTAATGGAAGAATAATTGGTCTCTTATATTTGGATCCATGTAGGGGAACAATGAAACTTCTGTATGTTCGTTTATGCTGAAGGCTGCTATGTTTGTTTAAACAGACATGCGACAAGAATATTCATGCTGCATGATCAGTCCTGAAAACTAGTGTAATGTAATAAAGTTTCTTTAGGAAATAAAATATTTAGGACAGAGCCCAATATAAAATTAAAATGCTAATGAAGGGAAATATAGTAATTTGGTGGGAACGGATGCTTTTATGAAATTTAACTTAGTAATGTAAATGTAGATTGGATCAATTATGGTTGCTATGGTCAATAGAGGTTTGTTAACTATAAACAAGGATGCATTCCAGTATATTACTGAACACCTAGAGGCCACTTCACAAATGACTTTGTATAAAATTATGGCCTTATACAGGATATTAGGTGAACAAGGGGGGCATTTAGAATGTCACCTGCGGACAATATTTTGGGTGATAACACATTTGTACTCAAATAGGTATAGCAATTCTGTTTATATTGGTTATGATAATGTTTTGTTATATGGACCGTGTCCTCCATTACCGTCCTTGTCTGTTAAGAAATAACAAAGAGAATGAACTGATAAAATATTCATTTCAAGGGGGGGCTGTGATAGACGTGAAACTAAAATGAAAATTTTATGTTATGATTAGAAATATTAAAGTGTATTTCGGTAATATTTCTTTAGTATATTGCTTATTTTCCTTGATAAGTTCTATCAGAGATTGTTTTAAAGGGATTTGATGTTTTGTGAAAAGCAGAACTGTTTTCCAAATTAAGAAGCAGAGGACTTTTCAAATGAAGCTTCCCCATCCCCCATTGTATTCACTCTTCCCTGCATTCCTGATCATTTCAAGAGGAAATTGTGACTTTGCTACATCCTGCCTTTTGGAGATGGAAAAGGAATTTGTAGCCTGGACTGTTTTTCCCTTAAAAGGCAACGTGCTGGTTTCCTGTGTATGGATTTCTAAATGGGCGATTTGCTGGAACTATTTCCCAACGAATATCCTTCCTCCTGTCCTGGACATGCCCCTTTCCAGCCCACCTCACTACATCCTTGCAGTTCTGATCGAGAGACCCCTATCATTTATGATGAAACAAAGACTTTGCCATGTGGATTAACAGAATGGGAGGGTAACTGGGTGGAGTAAAGGGTTATTGGGAGGGATTGATGGGTGTGTATTCTGTGACGACATAAGGAGAATAAAGCTAAGAATGAGAAGATTGCCATCAGCATTCTGCTCACATTTTACCCCCTGCATCTCTGTGTGTGTGTGTGTGTGTGTGTGTGTGTTCGTTTGTCTTTGCTTATTTCCACAGATTATAGCAGTGAATCATGGCAAATCTAAATCACTCCCACCACATTTGTTTTTAGCAAATTTGGGGATGTTCAACAAAGCCAAATTCTCAGACCGCAGCGATCTGGTAGGCACATGTCTGATGAATTTTTCTCTGAGATAGCCCGGGTCCAAAACCATGGAAGGCCTTATGCACAAGACACCCCGTCTTGAACTGAGCCCGTTGTGCCACGGGCAGCCAGTGTAAGGCTTGTAGGGATGGAGTGATGTGATCGTACTGGCACACGCCCGTGAGTAGCCTGGCAGCCACATTCTGCACCAGCTGAAGCTTGTGCAAGATGTTCTTAGACACACCCATATACAGGGCATTGCAATAATCAAGTCCACTACCAACCATTGCATTGACCATAGAGATTTTGTCAGAGTCCTCGATAAAGCGAAACGTAGATCTCAGGAGTCTCAAGTGGAAGTGGCATACACTTACCACCTGATTCACCTGGCTACGCAATGCCAACTTAGAATCAAGGATAACCCCCAGGCAGGGCCGTCTTTAATATGTTTTGGGCCCTGGGCAAACATTTTTTTTGGGCCCCCCTCCAGCTGGGCCTGGGGACCTCTGGGCCCTTTAATAATTTTTTATTTATATAAAAATAAATTACAAAAAAAGGGGGGTTGCCATCTGGGAACTCTGGGCCCTTTAATAAAAAATAAAATAAAAAAAATATATAAACAAAACAAAAAAAATAAACATTTATATATATATATATAAAAAAAGGGTGTTTACCACATGGGGCCATGGGGACCTCTGAGCCCTTTAATAAAAACAAATATATATATATATATATATATAAAAAAAAGAAATAAAAAAAAATTATAAAAAAAGGGGGGTTGCCATCTGGGGCCCTGGGGACCTCTGGGTCCTTTAATAATAATAATAATAATAATAATATTATATATATATATATATATATATATATATATATATATATATATATATATATATATATATATATATATATGAAAAAGAAATATATAAAAAAAGTAATTTTTTTATAAAAAAAGATGGTTGTCATCCGGGGGGCCCTGGGGAACTACGGGCCCCTGGGGGCCTCCAGACCTCTAAAAAAAAAAAAGAAATTGGCCCTTTAATAAAAAATAAAAATATATTAAAAAATATATTTTTTTATTTAAAAATAAATAAAAAAAGGGGGGGTTGCCACCTGGGGCCCTGGGGGGCCCCTAAAAAAAATTGGCCCTTTAATAAAAAAAATATATATTTTTTATTTAAAAATAAATAAAAAAAGGGGGGTTGCCATCTGGGGCCCTGGGGACCTCCGGACCCCTAAAAAACAAAAAAAAACGTTTTTTTTTTTCAAAGGGGATTGCTTTGTGCCCCCAACAGTGACAGGGCCCTGGGCAGCTGCCCCTGTTTGCCCTATGGTAAAGACGGCCCTGCCCCCAGGTCCCTGACCTTAGAGACTGGTACCGGACTCGGTTTAAAGGAGTCTGGCCAGTCGGGCATCTTACTAGGGCAATCATGGTTACTGAAGATCATAGTTTCAGTTTTGGAGCCATTAAGCTTAAGGTAATTGGCTCCCATCCAGGTTCTAATCTCCTCCAAACAAGAGGCAAGATCAACTTGCCTCTCGTTGGTCCTGGGAAGGCGGAAGTATATCTGTGTGTCGTCTGCATAGACGTGGAAGAGAAGGTTATGGCGGCGTATGATGTACAACAATGGTCTCATGTAGATATTAAACAGGATGGGCGATAATGCCGAACCCTGAGGGACCCCACAGGAGAGAGAACTATCAGCAGAGTCATACGGTCCCAATCTTACCCGCTGAACTCTCTCCTGCAGAAAAGAGGCCATCCATGCCAAAGCAGTACCATCAGTGCCAGCCACAGTCCCTAGTCTTTCCAACAGTCTGGTATGATCAATGGTGTCGAAGGCTGCAGACAGATCCAGAAGTACTAAGGCCGAGGTGTCATTCCTATCCAAAGACCAGAGGAGATCATCCTGGACTTTAACCAAGGCCGTTTCAGGGCCTCTACCAGGTCGGAATCCTGACTGGAGGTCATCAAAGATGTTGTTAGATTCCAAGTGAGGCTGATACTGCCATACCGCTGCTCTTTCCATGATCTTAGCAAGGAACGGTAAGGTGGAAATGGGTCGATTGTTACTGAGCACGGAGTGCGGCAAGTTAGTATTCTTCAGCAGTGGTATAATCACCGCCTGCTTTAGAATACTTGGCACCACTCCAGATGAAAAAGATGTGCTTACAATGTCCGCTATAAAAGGGGCCATGGTCTCACAGGCATCCTTCATCAGCTGTGCAATGCAGGGATCGAGCGCAGAGGACGATGCCCTGAGAGACTTGAGGATGATTTTTATTTCCAGGGGGGTGACAGGAGAAAAACTGTCAAAACGATTGCCCCTATACACAGGTATAGACTCAGAGTAATTAATGTTTTCAATATTATCTCTAATACTCTGAATCTTATCCATTAAATAGTCAGCAATCACCTGACAGAAGTCACCCGACACTTCTTCGGGAGCTTGGGTACATGACGGATTAGCAAGAGCTCTTGCGATCCGAAAGAGCTCTGCTGCCGAGTTATTCGCCTTTTTAATTTTTCCGGTAAAAAATACCTTTTTAGCCTCGACGATTCCTAATTTATAGATTTTTAAATTAGTGTTGTAGGCCACCTTGGACTCTGGGGTAGGGTTCTTCCTCCATTTTCTTTCGCTATCTACTAGTGAGTAGATATGAATGTGGGGAAGTCTAAGACCCCATTCACATCTAGGCGTTTTTACGCCTGTAGCGCTACGCCTCTGCCGCCAGAGGGCTGGAAATACATGTCCCTCTATGGAGATGGTTCACATCTCCACGCCGAACGCCGGACGCCTGTCGCCTGCGGCGTGAAAAAAGGTCCCGGACCTTTTTTTCAGGCGTCTTCGAGCGTTCGGCTAGGAGATGGCAATCATCTCCATAGAGGGGGTCATCTTGGGACACATCTAGGCGGACAATACCCGCGTTTTGTCGCCGCAAATCACGGTACAAAACGCCGCTATTTTTACCGCGATTTGCGGCGACAAAACGCCGCGATTTCGTCCGTCTAGATGTGAATGCAGCCTTAGGCCTCGTACACACGACAGAACATGTCTGCTGAAACTGGTCCGCGGACCAGTTTCAGCAGACATGTTCGGTCGTGTGTACGGCCGACCGGACCGGATTCCCGGCCGAGCAGACAGGTTTCCAGCGGACAAATGTTTCTTAGCATGCTAAGAAACATGTCCGCTGGAAGCCTGTCCGTCGGACATGTTCGGTCGTCTGTATGACTCACCGGACATGTCCGCTCGGCCGAAAGCCCTCGCATGCGTCGAAGTGATTCCACGCATGCATGGAAGTATTGACCTTCCAGGGTCGCGCACGTCGCCGCGTCATCAGCGCGGCCACGTCACCGCGTATCCTGTTCGCGGGAAATTTGGTCTGATGGTGTGTACAGCCATCAGACCAAATGATCCCAGCGGACATGTCCGATGGAAACGGTCCGAGGACCGTTTTCATCGGACAAATCCGCTGGTGTGTACGAGGCCTAAGAGACAGAAGCTGCTAGATCTGATGGTGTTCACTGTACACTTAAATAAATATGTCTAAAAGTGATCTTGCGCTAAAAGTGTAAAGTCGATACATACAAACTCCAAACCGGTGCAAATATGTGATAGGGTGCTATCTATGTAATACCAAATGGCTCATATAAAATTAAAAATAGAAATTATATAATAGATAATAAATAAATAAACAATGCACCTACATATGTTGACCCACAAACAGATACTGATACAATATTCAAGAGTGATCAAATATATATATATATATATATATATATATATATATAAAGTGTCACTGTGCAGATCAGACAAAGGTGCAAAAAATGACAAAAAGTGCAAAGCTGCAAAAAAAGTGCAAAAAATGCAATAAGTGCTAAACGTGCAGGAGTGTACCAATGTACACAATATGAATGGTTCAATAATGTAATGTGCAAAAAGATGTGAAAGAATGTCAAGTTAATAAACGTCCCAAATAATCAATAATGGGACGAATCCTCCAATGGCCCAGATTCAGTAAGCAATTGCGCCTGCGTAACCATAGGTTACGCAGCGCAATTGCTGACTTGCGCCGACGTAACGAGTTCTCCTGATTCAGAGAACTCGTTACGCCGTTTTAGGCTGCATTCTTGCGTTGACCGCTAGGGGGCGCTCCCATTGTGGTCAGCGTATAGTATGCAAATTGCATACTTATGCCGATTCACAATGTTGCGCGGGCCCTGCGTACGCAAGGTACAGAGTTTCCGTACGGCATCTTTAGCGTAAGGCTGCCCCTTCTAATAGTAGGGGCAGCCAATGCTAAAGTATAGCCGCCGTTCCCGCGACGTGAAATTTGAATTTCACGTAGTTTGCGTAAGTGATTCGTGAATGGCGCTGGACGCCATTCACGTTCACTTTGAAGCAAATGACATCCTTGCGACGTCATTTGCCGCAATGCACGTCGGGAAAGTTTCCCGACGGAGCATGCGCTCTACGCTCGGCGCGGGAGCGCGCCTAATTTAAATGATTCCCGCCCCCGGCCGGCGCGCCCTGGCAATTTACGGAGCTACTGCTCCGTGAATCGAGGGCAGCTCAAAATATTTGCGTGGGCGCAGGGCAAAATCGTTGCCCTGCGCTTCCGCAGATCTCTTTGAATCTGGGCCAATGTCTCCAAATTCTTCATGAGAGTGTTTCCTTATTTGTGTTATTGAACCATGGTGTCTCTCCTTCACCAGTCTCTCAGAACTCTCACCTTACAGATATAAAAAAACAGGCACATCAATTGTTTCTCTTCCACTCCTTTCTGATGTTAAGATACCAGGATTAATATATCACTACTTCTCTCCTTTGTCCCCTGCGATCTTTCCGTCCTGCAGCAAATCACTGGAAGAGGGGAGGGGGAGAGAACTCCAACCCGTGTCCAGGGACAAGCAAGGAGGAGAGAAGACTCCGATTAACACACATACATGTAGACTCTTACAATGAATAAAACAATAACAAGCCTGTAAGGGTAAACTGCAGCGTTGTCCGCTGTCTTACTGTTCCCTCCGCTCTTTCTGGTATGCGCTGGCCTCAATCTCCCTACAGCGGTACGTCACGCACCTTGTGACTTCTTCAGGGGAACCTGATTGGTCACTGAGACATCCTTAATATACTGCTCTAAACTGGAAGTATACGATCTGCCATTTTCTCGGAGATTGTAAACAAACCTCATGGAAGACGCCATTTTCCCTATGGGGCAGGAAATAGCGGCGACTCCATTTTCTTGAAGTCCTGCTTATCGGTCTGACTGATCATTGGTCAGGATTACAAGGCAGCTCCACAGCCATATCAAACCCACACATTAGGCTCACTACTTAGCCATATGTCCACATTTATGGGCATATCGGATCGAGATATATATTTTAAAACAATGGGCCAGATTCACAGACGACTTACGCCGACGTATCTATTGATACACGGCGTAAGTTGTGTGATGCAACGTCGTATCTATGCGCCCTATTCAGGGAACAAGATACGCCTGAATTTTGCCAAGATACGACCGACGTAAGTCTCCTACGCCGTCGTATCTTGGGCGTATATTTACGCTGGCCGCTAGGGGCGCTTCCGTTGATTTACGCGTCGAATATGCAAATGACCTAGATACGCTGATTCACTAACGTACTTGCGCCCATTGCATTCAGCTACGCCGTTTACGTAAGGCTTACGTCCGGCGTAAAGTTACCCCTGCTATATGAGGCGCAGGTAATGCAAAGTATGGACGTCGGAACAAGCGTATATTTTTACGTCGTTTACGTAAGGCGTACGTGAATGGGGCTGGGCGTAGGTTACGTTCACGTCACAGGCATTGAGCCGGCGTATCTTAGGGAGTAAATTTGACGTGATTCTGAGCATGCACGCGCATGTGCCGTTTGTTCGGCCATGCATTTACATGGGGTCACGGTTAATTTAAATACAACACGCCCACTGCCTTGTTACTTGAATTACGCGGGCTTACGCCGGCCCATTTACGTTACGCCAGCGCACATATGGGAGCAAGTGCTTTGTGAATACAGTACTTGCCTCTCAATGTTACGTCAGCGTAGCGCATATGACAGGGCTTGACAAATCCCGGTCGCCAGGTCGCCATGGCGACTAGAAATAGCGTCATGGCGCTTTTTTTTTGAGAGCTGGCGCCATCTGGTGGTAAGCCGTCGGTATTACAAGTTATTACCACCAGATGTGTGAGCTGGCGCTATCTGGTGGTGGCCGTTGGTATTACAAGTTAAGCATTACAAGTTAAACAGCAATTCTAATGTAATTTTTCTCAATTTTTCACTATTTTCACTGCCATTTTCTTCCCTCTAATTAAAACCCCCAAACATTATATATATTTTTTATCCTAACACCCTAGAGAATAAAATGGTGTTCGTTGCAATACTTTCTGTCACGCCGTATTTGCGCAGCGGTCTTACAAGCTTACACTTTTTTTAATTAAAAAATAAGACAACAGTAAAGTTATCCCCATTTTTTTTAATATTATGAAAGATAATGTTACGCCAAGTAAATTCATACCCAACATGTCACGCTTCAAAATTGCGTCCGCTCGTGGAATGCCGACAAACTTTTACCCTTTAAAATCTTCATAGGCGATGTTTAAAAAAATCTACAGGTTGCATGTTTTGAGTTACAGAGGTTGTCTAGGGCTAGAATTATTGCTCTCGCTCTACCAATCGCGGCGATACCTCACATGTGTGGTTTAAACACCGTTTACATATGTGGGCGCTGCTCACCTATGTGTTCGCTTCTGCGCGCAAGCTCGTCGGGACGGGGTGCGTTTTCTGGCTCCTAACTTTTTTAGCTGGCTCCTAGATTCCAAGCAAATTTGTCAAACCCTGGCATATGAGATGCGCTACGCCTAACTAAAGATGCACCCGTCTCTCTGAATCTGGCCCAATGTGTGTATATACTGCTTAAACAATAATTCTGGGACAAACCACATATTTAACCACTTAACCCCCGGACCATATTGCTGGTCAAAGACCAGGCCACTTTTTGCGATTCGGCACTGCGTCGCTTTAACTGACAATTGCGCGGTCGTGCGACGTGGCTCCCAAACACAATTGTCGTCCTTTTTTTCCCACAAATAGAGCTTTATTTTGGTGGTATTTGATCACCTCTGTGGTTTTTAGTTTTTGCGCTATAAACAAAAATAGAGCGACAATTTTGAAAAAATTAATATTTTTTACTTTTTGCTGTAATAAATATCCCCCAAAAATATATAAAAAAACAATTTTTTTCCTCAGTTTAGGCCAATACGTATTCGTCTACATATTTTTTGTAAAAAAAAATTGCAATAAGCGTTTATTGATTGGTTTGCGCAAAAGTTATAGCGTTTACAAAATAGGGGATAGTTTTATGGCATTTTTCTTAATATTTTTTTTTTACTAGTAATGGCGGCGATCAGCGATTTTTTTCGGTACTGCGACATTATGGACACTTTTGACACATTTTTGGGACCATTGGCATTTTTATAGCGATCAGTGCTATAAAAATGCATAGATTACTATAAAAATGCCACTGGCAGTGAAGGGGTTCACACTAGGGGGCGAGGAAGGGGTTAATCATGTTCCCTGGGTGTGTTCTAACTGAAGGGGGGGTGGACTGACATGGGGAAATGACAAATCAAGGGGGGGTGGACTGACATGAAGAAATGAAAAGGGGATAACACTAGGGGGCGAGGAAGGGGTTAATCATGTTCCCTGGGTGTGTTCTAACTGAAGGGGGGGTGGACTGACATGGGGAAATGACAAATAGATAGGTAATTTCCCCCCCCCCTGACAGGACCTCTGTAACGAGCGATCGCGGGTGCCCGGCGGTGATCGCGACCGCCGGGCACACGCGTCGGCGTCAGGGGAGAGCGGCGGCGCGCGCCCCTATTGGCTGCTGGGAGAGGTGATGTATAGCTACGTGCTCTCGCCCAGCAGAGCCGACCTGCCGCCGTATAACTGCGGCGGCTGGTCGGCAAGCAGTTAAAAAGGGGGCCCATGCGGATACATCTTGATCCGCAAACTACTTGTAGCGCCCCCTTACTTCCAGTATGGGCACTACGCTAAAGTTAGTGGGGAATGGGAGAGTTATTTTTGCTCCCATTCACAATTTGTCAAATTTGGGCTGCTGTCATTCCAGAAATGTCCTGTAGGCCAGCCTGCGCTCCAGGGGTGTTGTTTCCACCCCTGGGCGACAGGTGGCGCTAGAGGGGTTCTGGCAGAGCCACTTTTCCCCAGCAGCCAATTAGAGGAGTTTTCCCTCGCGGAGCATGCTGGGGAGGGGTATATCTGTGGCAGACGCCATCTTTATTGGTTCTTCCCACGGGTTCTAGGTTCCAGGTGCGGCATCCACCTTTAGGGTGCGCGCATCCAACGAACCCCGGCGGGAAGGGAAGGAGTCTGTCATAACCAAATGGACTCCCGAAGCAGAAACAGCTTTTTAGGCTTTAAAACAGGCCTTATGTAGTCAACCAGTTTTAAATTCGCCTGATTTTTCACGGGACTTTGTGGTTCAGACAGAAGCGTCAAATGGGGTGTTAGGAGCTGTACTGTCCCGGGTTATTAAGGGGGAGGAACACCCTGTTCTTTACCTCAGCCGAAAGTTGAAGGCCCATGAGGAGAATTATGCCACCATTGAGAAAGAGTGTTTGGCGGTGAAATAGGCTTTGGATTCTCTCTCCGGTACTACCTCGTGGGTAGACAGTTTGAACTGGTGACGGATCATGCCCCATTGAAGTGGATGGCACAAAACAAGGAGACCAATAGGAGAATAAATAGGTGGTCCTTCAGGAATTTAGTTTTGTCGTAACACATCGCCCCGGTGTTAAAATGGGGAATGCAGATGGTTTGTCCCGAGTACATGCGTGCCTGGCAACCTGTGTTCCAACCCTATGGTTGAAACAAGAGGGGGGGGGGGGGTATGTGACAGGAAGCCAGGTAAATCTGGGGGTGTTGTCACAGACGGTAGATACATTTGTGCCTTGTTTAGAAAGTTCACCAATTACTATCAGGTGTCGGCTGCAGATGTAGCCAGAAAGGTTTAAGGACGTTGTATAGCTTCAGCTGTTCAGAATGAGGAAATTAAGGCCTCTATAAGTTGTCCAGAGGATTACTGCTCAATGCTGCATCCTGAGGCTTGTTGAGTGGGGAAGACCAGCAGTGTCTGCCCAGCAGAAGGCTGTGCCAGACTCCATAGGTAGGTTCCTGTGTTGTGAAGGTAGACGGCCCAAGTGGCCAGGGTTTATTTTATGTTTTGTTTTGTTTATGCTGTTTGGATGCTTGCACTTGTTTCCAGCAATATGGAAGAATAAACCATAACCCTTGTTTTTTCAACCACCCACGGCTGCCTCTCTGTATAATTCAGTGTGTAGTGAACCCACTCAGGAGGTCACACACCCCCGCTACCGAGCTAACCCCCTTACAATACACACATTGTTTTAAAATATACATCTCAATCCGATATGCCCATAAATGTAGACATATGGCTAAGTAGTGAGACTAATGTGTGGGTTTGGTATGGCTGTGGAGCTGCCTTGTAATCCTGACCAATGATCAGTCAGACCGCTGTGTCTATTGCGGCATGGAGGAGGCACCATAGTTAGGTAGTGACCCACATATTTATCATCATTGGCTGACAACAGCTTAGTTCAAAATTGAGGGAGATAAGCAGGACTTCAAGAAAATGGAGTCGCCGCTATTTCCTGCCCCTCAGGGAAAATGGCGTCTTCCATGAGGTTTGTTTACGATCTCCGAGAAAATGGCAGATCGTATACTTCCAGTTTAGAGCAGTATATTAGGGATGTCTCAGCGACCAATCAGGTTCCCCTGAGGAAGTCACGAGGTGCGTGACGTAACGCCGTAGGGAGATTGAGGCCAGCATACCAGAAGGAGCGGAGGGAACAGTAAGACAGCGGACAACGCTGCAGTTTACCCTTACAGGCTTGTTATTCTTTTATACATTGTAAAGTCTACATGTATGTGTGTTAATTAAAAATTTGTATTCAAAATTACTACACCATCGGAGTCTTCTCTCCTCCTTGCTTGTCCCTGGACACGGGTTGAAGTTCTCTCCCCCTCCCCTCTTCCAGTGATTTGCTGCAGGACGGAAAGATCGCAGGGGACAAAGGAGAGAAGTAGCGATATATTAAAGTGGAGTTCCACCCATTTTTTTATGTTTGTCTGTGCTGCATGCTCTAATCTCATAGTGTTCAGAATGGACAATTTGTATTTAATTTGTTACTTGTAAATACCTTTATTTTGTAGTCCTTCATTACTTCCTCCTCCTTATTTGCCTAGGCTATTTGCAAGGGTTTCTGGGATAGGCATCATGTTTCCCAGTAGTCCTTGCAAACCTGACTGAAACCTATTACATTGCTTGTGCACTGAGCATGTGCGAGATATGCAAAGTTGAAATCCAGGAAGTCATACAGTCTGGCTTCATGATGTCCACTCGTAAGATGGCCACGGCCTATTTCTAGATTATAAACTATCTAAATGCTGTAACAACCTAACAAAACAGACCTTAGTTTACAGACTAACTTTACTAGAATACATTAAGCTTGTGTATTACAGGGGTATTTATATTTAAAAAGTGAAATTGTGGGTGGAACTCCCCTTTAATCCTGGTATCTTAAAGCGGGGGTTCACCCTGTTAAAAAAAAAAAAAATGTTTTTTTTTATTATTCCATTACTTTCGGCATCGTAGCGCGAGCTACGGTATGCCGGTCCTAAATTTTTAATCCCCGTACTCACTGTGCTATCGTTGATTGAAGATTCCGGGGAATGGGCGTTCCTATGGTGAGAGAAGGTGATTGGCGGCCGGCCCTGGCACGTCACGCTTCTCCGGAAATAGCCGAAATAGGCTTGGCTATTCACGGCGCCTGCGCATAGCCTGTGCGCAGGCGCTGTGAATAGCCGAGACCTACTCCGGCTGTCTTCGGGGAGCGTGACGTGCCAGAGCCGGCCGTCAATCATCCTCCCTCTCCATAGGCACGCCCATTCCCCGCGGGAGTCGGATTCTTCAATCAACAATAGCACAGTGAGTACGGGGATTAAAAATTTAAGACCGGCATACCGTAGCTCGCGCTACGATGCCGAAAGTAATGGAATAATGAGGTGAAGGAGGGTGAACTACCGCTTTAACATCAGAAAGGAGTGGAAGAGAAACAATTGATGTGCCTGTTTTTTATATCTGTAAGGTGAGAGTTCTGAGAGACTGGTGAAGGAGAGACACCATGGTTCAATAACACAAATAAGGAAACACTCTCATGAAGAATTTGGAGACATTGGAGGATTCGTCCCATTATTGATTATTTGGGACGTTTATTAACTTGACTCTCATTCACATCTTTTTGCACATTACATTATTGAACCATTCATATTCATATATATATATATATATACATACGGTATATATATGTTGATAACTCTTGAATATTGTATCAGTATCTGTTTGTGGGTCAACATATGTAGGCGCTTTGTTTATTTATTTATTATCTCATTTTTATTTTTCATTTTATATGAGCCACTTGGTATTACATAGATAGCACCTTATCACATATTTGCACCGGTTTGGCGTTTGTATGTATTGACTTTACACTTTTAGCGCAAGATCACTTCTAGACATAAAGTAAAGCCTGCTTTCCATTCATACACACTACAGCAAACAAGAGCTCCAAACAATTACAAGTAGTGAAAGGAAAACTCACTGCACTGCAGAATCACGAGTTAGAACGGTACTAGGTCTCGTGCTGTGAAGCCTGGCGTTCCCCTCAGCAAATATGGCCGCTCCGACGCTCAGAAATAGTCCAATTCGCTGCCGTCCAGCTGATCACGTGCACAAACGCAGCGTGCACTGCACAGAAAAAGGAAGGCCGGGGATTAGGTGTGGCGCATGCGCACTGGCCGTTCTGTTTCCCGACTGTCTCTTTTGCTGTAGCTTTCCTGTACAGAAGACCCTGGAAGAGAAATAACAGGAAGGAGAAAGAGCAGGTCGTGTGTGTCATCTCTGTATACTCTTCCAGTTCTCCTGTGTCTCCTCATGACACAGCTGCCAGGTGGGGAGCATGCATAGAGGACTAGTCTGGGGTTTCTTCTTCTCTGGGTAGCATATAGTATATACAGTATACCATATAAATATTTATATAGTATAATATACTGCATAAGAGTGGCTGAGGTGAAGGTAGACCTTGGGTGGGATATGGCTGATAGCATTGTCCTGTTATGAGGACAGAGAATGAAGTTTTTATTTGACCATGTCTGTGTATTACTAGAATAATGTACTTTTCCTTTCTTCATTCCATAGAGATGTTCATTTCTGCTTTTTTTTTTATTAAGAAAGAAGACATTCTTTGTGTGCCTATTTTTATTAGAGGATGCATTGTGTGGTACTGCTACTTTACACCTTTAGATCCTTTACAGTCCCTGCATAATGGAACAAATGGCAGTCGTATGGTTTCCCGGGGGTCACATGATGTCATCGCTGGTGCCCATGATGCAATGTTTAGCTATATATACAGGAAAGCATAATAATGGGTCAGTGGAAGCTTTAATGAGCACCAGTCCTCACAGTTTGGTTATAACTTTATTTGACCATCATCCATTTATTACCATTGGTGACCCTGTCACCAGATCATTCATTTCAACAAAAACCAAACCTTCCCGTGATCTTATATGTGCATTTTACAGATTTTATGTGTGTTACTTCCCTGTACAGGCCTCCTTTGTGTAGACCTCCAAAAGTCCTGAGGCAGCTGCTGGGCGCCACCGTCAGCGACTGCATTTCCTAGTGCACTTTCAGTGCAATTTCAAGTGTACTTTGCACTTGTAGTGCAAAGTGGATTTGCCTTTCGTAAATAACTTAGTGTTCTGGATTGAGACAAGTACACACTATATAGGGATATGCTTTGTTCATATTTCATGTCTGAGGTTTACACCCACTTACATGATCTTCAATGGCAAGTGTTTTGATAATTAACAATGTAAGTATTTTTTAATAATGCAGGTAACTTGAAAGTATGTCTGGAAATAAAGGGAGAACAAAGAAAAAGCCAATTGCAATCGACACTTCGTCTGACGGTCTTCCTGTACGGTCTTCAGTGCGGCAGGTATCAAGTCTATCAATGCTGTTCAGTAAACTATATGTGAGCCATCAGAAATGTAATTCTAGCAGCGATCTGTACTCACCAGTAATGTGAATTGGAAGGACACTGTTATACAGTATTGCATAATATTGAAACAATGTTGTAAATCCTATATTAACTTTGGAAACATTCCCCAATGAACTCATAAACCAGCATATAGAGCAGAACTTGTAACTACTTGTGGAAAATGTGTTCTGGTTCATTTCTGTTAAGGAATGTGGGAAAACATATCCAGCAGTTTGGGTTATATAGAAATGCAGTATCTAGCTTCTGCAGAAGGCAGTGAACCAGTGGTGGCCTGTAATGCAGTCCGCAGGGGCTCCCCCTTAATCTATGCGCCTGGCCTGAGACCCGTCACCTGATTGGTCGAGAGGAGAAGCGATCCTATTGGCCGCAGAGGAGGCGCAGGGGAAGCCACCATGAATCACCAGGAGGAGGGGAAGCGGTGCCAGCGACCTAGATGAGATAAGTTCTCCCGGGCTGGTGCCCCCCCAAAAATATACTACCAGCCGCCACTGCAATGAACAGCAAGTCATTGGAGCACCCCGATGAACGCATGCGCAGGGAGAACAGCTGTTATTTGTCTGGTTTCAGAGATCGTTGTCTCCTTTCTGAATCTTGACAAAGAACACTGTTGAGTTGATTTACTTAGACTACTTTCACACTGAAAGCATTAGCAGTAAAGCGCAGCTAGTTTTAGTGGCGCTTTACTGTCCTTTTTATCCCCCCTAGTGGCCGAAGAAAGAGTTGAAACCAGCTTTGCAGGCGCTTCGAATAATGGATCTATGGGTCTTGACAATCTCAGTTTGGGTATTATGTAGCATACAGGTGTGTTTGTCAGTGAGCCTCACCTAATGTATTTTATGGTTAAAGGATAAGTTCACCTTAATACACATCTTTTGCAGGTTAAAACAATTGGCATTTCTTATTTTTTTTTTCTAAGGAGCCCACATAACCTTAAACCCGTGATCATCAGATCCTGGGTGCAATGCCAGGCTGTTGCAGACTCTCAGTCTAACTTCTGTATAGGCAGACAATTACTGAATTGCATGAAGATCAATGAACTACGGGAGCGCTCATCAGCACCCTTTCAGTTCATTGAGAACTACAAGCCATCAACCGCAATGGCTGATGGTACTTGTAGTATATTCATTCTCAGGAACTATGAATAAATGACGTGCAATGTGGGCGGAGCCTTGCACAGCCGCACTGTTTTCAAATTGTGACAGCGGGTGCGGGGAGAGGATCCTCCACCCTCTGTCACAGGGAAGGGGGGGATTGGGGGGGAGAGAGGGTGCATGCTGAACATGTTACACCCTAAATACTGGTATAACATGTAACATGTTCAGAAAGGTGAATTTAGCCTTTAACACAATTATATATTTTATAAAGTGATTCAGCAATAAATGATGTCTAGAGGTAATCTCCTTATTGTGAACATACAGAATGTGTATAATGTACGTTCATTTTCTATTCTCCTGTTTTCAGGTGAAGAAGAAGGCAAGCGAATCACTTGATGAAGATGATGATTATTACTTAGAGAAGAAATACAGGAAATGTGAAAAGGCAGGATGCACAGCAACATGTCCAGTTTGCTTTGCTAGTGCGTCTGAAAGGTGGGCAGACTTTTGTTTTTATTTAGGTATTTGTGATTAAATTTAAATGAGTATTTACCATTTGCAGCCAGTGGGTGGTAAATACGTTACAACAGAGCCACCTAATTGCCAGGCTGATTTTCTGTCATTCTGTGAATAGCTTATGTGGTGATTATGCTTGTATAGGTTATATACACACAGCTGAATGAGGTGGGAAGCACCCCTTGTTTCCCTTCTTTTCTCCCCGGTTGTACTAGCTTGGATTTTCAATTTATCGGAGCAGTCTACCAGTACAGATGTGATACTGGTTTCTCATTAGACAGGTCATCATGTTCTGCAACACTGTATTATGGAAGCACCCTGTATTAATTATTACCCTGTTTATTTAACATAGATACCTTTTATTTGTATATATGTTTGTATAAGATAACAGCACTGAATGATACCACCATTATGAGTTAACAGCACCAAATGTTAACAACAATAAGGCCCCTTTCACACTGGGGCGGGAGGCGCGTGGCGGTATAGCACCGCTACAAATAGCGCCGCTATACTGTTGGAATTTTCCGCGGGATACGGCCGCTAGCAGTGCGTTATTAACCCCCGCTAGCGGCCGATAAAGGGTTAATACCGCCCGTATTACTGCAGTTTCCCATTGTTTTAAATGGGAAGGAGCGGTATACATACCGCTCCTCTCACCGCTCCAAAGATGCTGCTTGCAGGAGATTTTTTTATCTCCTGCCAGCGCATCGCCTCAGTGTGAAAGCCCTCCGTCTTTCACATTGAGGTTGCTGGGCAGAAGTTTTTTAAGCGGTATAACAGCGCTATTTTCTGAAAAACTCCTCAGTGTGAAAGGGGTCTAATAGCTAGATTCACAAAGAGTTAACCCGGCGTATCAGTAGATACGCCGTCGTAACTCGGAATCTAAGCTGTCGTACTTTTAAGTGTATTCTCAAATTGAGTTACACTTAAATGTAGCTAAGATACGACGGCCTGCGCCGTCGTATCTTAGCTGTCTAGTTCCGCCGGCCGCTAGGGGCGTGAACGCTGATTTACGCCTAGAATTCGTAAATCAGCAAGATGCGTTTTCAGGCGTAAAGTTAGTCGAACAAATAGCTGGCCTAGCCAATGTTAAGTATGGCCGTCGTTCCCGCGTCGAATTTTGAAATTTTTTTACGTTGTTTGCGTAAGTCGTCCGTGAATGGGGCTGGAGGTAATTTACGTTCACGTCGAAACCAATATGTCCTTGCGGCGTACTTTGGAGCAATGCACACTGGGATATGTCCACGGACGGCGCATGCGCCGTTCGTTTAAAACGTCAATCACGTCAGGTCAAGAATCATTAACATTAATCTTTTTGGTTAATCCAATTTATCCAAGGGGCCCACAAAATATCATATTTGTGTAAAGTATTTTGGGATAAAGCCAACAAACGTTCATACGACATATGGAGATTTGTGAGATCAATAGCTTCAATCACAGATGGAGGGCAGGGATCTTTCCATCTTCTGGTGATTGAAAGTCTAGTGGCAAGAAGTAGGTGGACAACCGAATTGCGTTTAGTGGCCTGAATATTTTCCACACTAAGGGATAATAAAGCCAACGCCGGATTAACCAAAAAGATTAATTGTTCACTTTGTTGTTCGAATTTTGAAAATTTCACTTTCTTTTCTTAAATGGAGTGCTCTTACTCGGGATATAACAATTGTAATAACAAAGACATGATAGGTAATTAATTATAGTACTTACTTATCCTTTTGACTGTTAGCTATTTTTGTTTATTATTGTATCTCGTAACGGCAATAATTTGATATACTACCTTTATATCTGATACCTCCTTTCTTATGAGGAATCAACCTTACAAACTACTTGCATAGTGACTATTTATTGTATTTCTTAGATACATAGAACATTGTGTGTTTTTTTATGTTTAAAAAAAAAAAAAAAACTTACACCTATGATATACTCATATGTAAAATTTTGATATACCAATAAAAACTATTGAAACAAAAATAATCCAGAATCAGGTGGAAACTGATTACTGGGGTCCGCTGATGGACACTGGAACTACAACCCTTCTGTCCAGGTAACCACAGTGCCACCAAGTCCTGACACATGTACAATACAAATAATAAAAAAAAATGTTTGCTTGCAAAAAAAAAAAAATACAAAAAAAAGAATCATTAACATAAACCTCCGCTTTAAAAGTTAGCAGCTACAAAAACTGTAGCTGATAACTTTTTAAATAAACCGAAACTCATCTGTTCCACAATCCAGTGATGTGCTCACCCGACCTATCCTTTCCATCACTCTTCTGTCCCCGGCGCTGGCATCTCAACCGTGGGCAACCGGCTGTGACAGCCTGCGGCATTACAACCCGGTGTCTTATATTATTATTGCATGATCTGCATGCCACAACACTGTAACAAAAAAATGTACCTCAGTTGATAGTAATTGCACCAGTTTAATTTCAGGTGTGCTAAGAATGGTTACACATCAAGGTGGTATCATCTTTCCTGTGGGGAGCATTTCTGCAATGAATGTTTTGACCATTACTATAGGAGGTATGTGCCATGTTGCATTTTTCTGTTATTTTTTTAAATTTTTGCATAATACATGTGTGATTAAAAAGCTTTGATTCATTGGATATTGCTGCTGCCTTGTGGTAATGGGTGAACGACTTTGGTATATACCACTGCTGCAGCAATGAGGCCTAGCACAGCACTGCAGTGTGCTTCGGTAAAATGCAGTCATGCTGCATTTTATCGCAGTGCATCGGCCTGAATCGCACTGCAATGTTGGGTATCACAGTGCATCGCACTGTTCAACATTGCAGTCAATGAAGTGTACATTTTGTGCATGTGAAATAAATCTTCTACAAAACAGAAAAAAATTGAGCCGTTTAATGCGCCGAATCACGCATCACAACTGCCATCTAGCGCAGCCGGCAGCACAGAGCTACCAGAGTAGTGAATCGCTTCTGCTGCTCTGCGTTGCATGAATTGGCCCTAATTGTTTGCTATGTGAATTGGCCCTAATTGTTTGCTAATATCTGTGCTGCTGTAGAGTAAGCCACTAGATTGCATGGTCTAATATGTCAGGGTTGATATAAATATTTTAGTGTACTGTTGCAAACTGGTCAGTGCCATTAAAATAAATGTTTTTTCAGTACAAATTTCTATTTTTTATTAGATACTCCAGTGTATGTTGTTTTTATAGCTTTCTCAGGCCACGCAGGTTGTATTAATTAGTGATTGTTCTGCTTTGTCTTCTTGTTTTAGTCACAAGGATGGTTATGACATATATGCTTCTTGGAAACGAATTTGGACAAGTAATGGTAAAAGTGAACCAAGTCCCAAAGCTTTTATGGCTGATCAGCAACTTCCTTACTGGGTAAGGGTTACTTTGCTTAAATTGGGAGTAAACTCCCTTTTATGATTTTTACTTATACCTATAATAAGCCTTACCTATAGGTACAGTAAATATCTCCTAAATATGCAATGTTTAGGAGATATTTACTTTGGATGCAGCCGGTGACGTCACCGGCACATGCGCTCTAGAGGAACGGCATATCAGTGACTCCCGCTCGCATATGCGGGAGTGACGTCATCGCCGGCTTGGCCATTCAGACTGCCAAAGCTCGCAAACCTGGAAAAAAGACCCGCTGAAGATGTAAGTTCCTTCAACAGTGATAGCGTGCTGCTAGAGGGCTTCGTTTTCAGGGAAGTTTGCCATAACGTGCTAGTATGCAATGCATACTAGCACATTTTGACCTTAACTGCCCAGTGCCTATTTTTTTTTTTATGCGGTTTACTACTACTTTGAAGGCATACTCCAGTCAAAATGATAAAACCCTGAGACAAATTCAGAGGGCATAAGCTAACCGATGGCTAGCTCAGTTTTTATCTAGGTGTTAAGCCTCGTACACACGCATGGTTTTCTCGGCAAGAAAACTGCTGGCAGAGCTTTGTTGCCGAGTAAACCGTGCGTGTGTACAAGGCTTTGAGGTTTCTCGTAGAGAAAACTGCTCAGAATCTAGACGAGAAAAATAGAGAACCTGCTCTCTGTTTTCTCGTCGTGATTCTCGGCAGTGTTTTCCTGCCGAGAAACCCGAGTGTCTGTATACTTACCTGTCTCCGTGGAAACCCGCGCATGCTCGAAATGACTTTGACAGATTCGCGGTAGCTTCCAGGGCAAAGGTAGGGTGAAGGAAGATGGCGGGGACGGCGTCAAATGTGACGAGTGCATGCTCGTCGTAGTCGATGACATCATCGCGTTCGTGTCATTCAAAAGAACGGTGGTTCTTTTGAATCGTACGTCTGTACACTTGGCCGGCAAGAAAATCTTGCCAGGAATCTCGTGAGGAAAAACAACGTTTTTTTCCTGACGAGAATCCCGGCCGTGTGTACAGGGCTTCACTGTACTAATTTACCCCACTCATTTTTGTCTGTAATCTGGTGATCCTGAAGCACCCCTGACTTTGATGCTAGAACACATAAGATGATGTTTGCCACACTCCTAAAAATCCTGATATAACATTGCTGGCACTAAGATGTTTATCAAAGCCCTGAATCCGATCCTTGGAAGTTTGAATATGTTTAGTGATGTGAAGTAGAAAGAAAGAGAGGATTTTGCGTAAATAGAAAAAGTCCAGTGCACCCGATACAACAATCCGACCCAATTATAGAAGTGCGCTTTTGTAAAATGGCGGATGGAGTCCTAATCCAAGATTTAACCAGCACACCTTGTTTAACCTCCCTGGCGGTATGATTATTTCAGATTTTAGGTGCTGAAAGCGGTACCATTATTTGCAAGGAAATTTGGCGTTTTTTACTGTAGGCCTGTAATTCTTAGGAATAACTCACTTAAATCTGTCCAAACAAGATTCTAGTAGACATCTCGGGTATGATAAAGTTTAAAAAACAAAATCATAAATTATAATAAAATAAATAACTATAAATAATTATAACAAATAATAATGTAATTATAATAAAAATTATTCAATAATGTAATCAAATCAAAAACACTGAAATTTGCTCAGTTGCAGAATTGTCGCTGTCATTACTTTTATTTTTTTATGACGAATTTCCCCACAAATCGCTATCGCACAATTCAGCAAGTGATTATAATTTATTATCGCTGTTTTCTAGCTGCTCTAAAGCCACTTTTGACATACAGGGACACTTTTGATTGCTATGGACAATCTACAGTTTGCAGGCAGAAAGAACAGTTTTTATTTTTATAAAAGTACATGTAGGGCACTGGGCAGACCACTAGGGACAAAGGGGGGGGGGGTGTATTTTTTACATACAGTACTGTAATCTATAAGATTACAGTATACTGTATGTAATGTGTTTATTTACTTTTTGGAATTTGGCGTCGTTCTCCCCGCCCCCGTGCGTCGTAATGTTGCAGGGAACGGAGATCGGCGGCACACAGGGACACTGTGTGAATCAAGCGAGGACGCTGCTCGCTCACACAGCGGGGATGCATTGCAGGATCCAGGGACAAGGTAAGTAACTTTGTCTGTGGCTGCTGCAAAGCGAGCCCGAGTCTGGCTCGGGGATACCGATTTTAGTAAAGAAATCTTACCCAGAGCCAGACTCGGGAATACCGCCAGGGGGGGGTTAAACAAAAATTGTCACCAACAAAAAAACTAAACCTTTGAAGCCACACATTACCTCCTATCCAGGCGGCAGTACCAGGCTGTCACTTATGCCTAGGGGAAGAAATCCTTTTTGACCTTGGGGCATAGAAGCGTACCAGATAACTGCATTCTATTTTATCTGTAATCTAGTGATTTTAGAATGTTCTTGCTTGTGTTCCTGGAACACTCAGGCCTCGTACACACGGCCGAGTTTCTTGGCAAAAACCAGCAAGAAACTTGCTGGGAGATATTTTTTTGCCGAGGAAACCGGTCGTGTGTACATTTTCGTTGAGGAAACTGTCGAGAAACTCGACAAGCCAAAAAGAGAGCATGTTCTCTATTTCCTTGACGGGAATGGAGAAAATTGGCTTGTCGAGTTCCTTGACAGCCTGACAAGGAACTCGACGAGGAAAACTATGTGTTTCGCCCATCGAGTTTCTCGGTCGTGTGTACGAGGCTTCACTGAAGGCCTCCTTCTGCCTCTTTCATACAGAAAGCCTAGTGTAAAAATTGTCAGTAGCCCGCGATGCCATTCTCCTGATGCTACTTATGTCCATATGTTTTGGGCCTGTTTCATACTCTCAGACTATTGGGCTGCCATTTTTTACTTTATTAATGTCCGTCTGCATTTAGATATCCTGGTTTATGTTGCTTTGGCCTTGCTGGGGATACAGGATGATGACCAGAGGCCACGATATACTAAGCTTTTATTGTCAATGTTGCTCTTTTATGCCAAAAAAGTGATTCTGTTTAAATGGACTTCCAGGGCACCACCTACAGTAGGGGCCTGGATGGACTCGGTTAATGCTGCTTTGCCTTTGTACAAACTGACATACATCAATAGAGGGTGCCCATTGAAATATGAGCGGGTGTGTGGACCTTGGATTGACCCCACTTGATCCTGACCCTGTAGGGATTTTCCCCTATGTAGTTGCTGGCTGCGGACTTCCCCCCCCCCCCCCTTGTCCCCGCGCCCCCTCCCTTAATTTCCTAGGTTGTATTTTGCAGTTTGTATCTAGACTGGATGTATATTCTTTGGTGCACCCTGTGGATTCTCCCCTGTCTCATGTACATTGTGTATCATATACTCTGTTTCCTTGCTTCTTGTACTGTGTCATGTACCATTTTTGCATTAATAAAGACCAACCTTGTTTGTTAAAAAAAAAAAAATTGTCAGTACAATAGCCAGAAAATTTATATTTGCAGAATAAGAAGTCCGTAATACCTTCCTCTTAGGAGAGAGTTCTTTGAAATTAACAATTAATTGTTGATTCGGATTTTTTTTTAGGTACAGTGTACAAAACCTGAATGTGGGAAGTGGCGTCAGTTGACAAAAGAGATTCACTTAACAATACAAATGGCCAAAACATACAAATGTGGCATGAAATTAAATAACTCAATGAAGGTAATGGTTCTTTATGATTTGGTATTTATGTATTAATGTTGAACATGCCTTAGGATTTGAAAACTTTGAACTGGAACATTTTAACCGGTTCCCGCCTAGCCTATTGCATAATGACGCCAGCAGGAACCTCTCGTCGATCCGAGCAGATGTCATATGACATCCTCCCAGATCAGGGCCATGCAGCAGCTTGATCTGTCATCGGCTGCGTCCACTGGACACAGCCAATGACTGATCACTGTACCGACCCGCTACCAGTACCATGTGACCGCTGTAACTAATCACAGTAGGTCACTTGACAGTTGTAAACAATGGATGGCTTCCTTTTAAGCCAGCCATTGTATACAATTGTGTTGCTAGCTGTGATGGGTCAGTGTGATCACATGGTACAGACTGGGCCAATCACAGCCCATCTGCAGCTTGTGATTAGCTCTGACCGATCACAGCTAATCACAACAAAAAAAAACTGAATGAATCGATTTAATTCAGTAAAATGCTTGCATATAGCAATGAAATGCACTACTATAGGCAAACATATTTAGCTAGATTCAGAGAGAGTTACGGCGGCGTATCAGTAGATACGCCGTCATAACTCTGAATCTACGCCGTTGTAAATTTAAGCAAATTCTGGAAACCGGATACGCTTTAATTAGGCTAAGATACGAGCGGCGTAAGTCTCCTACGCCGTCGTATCTTAGGGTGCATATTTACGCTGGCCGCTAGGTGGCGCTTCCGTTGTTTTCCATGTTGAATATGCAAATGAGCAAGATACGCCGATTCACGAACGTACGTGTGCCCGTCGCAATTGGTTACACCGTTTACGTAAGAGATACGCCGGCGTAAAGATAAAGCTGCTCCCTATGTGGCGCAGCCCATGCAAGGTATGGACGTCAGAACAAGCCTATCTTTTTACGTAGTTTGCATAAGTCGTACACGAATAGGGCTGGACGTAATTTGCGTTCACGTCGAAACGGCCTACTTTGGAGCAATGCACACTGGGATATGTCCACGGACGGCGCATACGCCGTTCGTTAAAATCGTCAATCACGTCGGGTCACGAGTCATTAACATAAAACACGCCCCCCTGTTCCTCATTTTAATTAGGCGCGCGTACGCCGGCCCATTTACGCTACGCCGCCTTAACTTAGGAGGCAAGTGCTTTGTGAATACAGCACTTGCCTCTCTGACTTACGGCGGCGTAGCGTATATGCGATACGCTACGCCGCCTCAAAGTTAAGCCAATCTTTCTAAATCTGGCTAATAGTGTTTACATCGTAATCAGCTGTGATTGGACAAAGCTGATTATGTGTTAAAGAGCTGATGGGATTGGCTCTTTACACCGATCACAGAGCACGCTGGATGCATGCTGCAGCAGGAGTGCGGGGGGCACGGTTCTGGTAGGACGTCAATATATGGGCTCCCAAAACTAGATGACCGGGCTATAGCTGTCATTTGGCTATAGCGCAGTCAGCAGGTGGTTAAGACCAATCCCAATCAGTTCAATACAATTCAACCACATTTAAAAATAGCTACACCCACTGAAGCCAAGCCACAATTCGTTTGGTCTCTAAAAAATGAAGGTGGTTTTATTTAGAGGCTAGATATTTTTTGCCTATATGCCTATATGTATTCTCTGCATTGTGTTTAAAAATATTCCAGTAGCAATATTGCTCCCTCAACCCTAAATTCTTGAGTCCTCACTAAATCACTAAATCCAGCTCTGTGCCCATCTGTAGCGTCTCTCTCCCTGCTCTCACAGACTTTGCTGAGGTAGTGGAAGCCATTGGCTCATGCTGCTGTCATATAAAACTTGTGAGGAGGGAGCAGGGGTAAGGACAAGCCAACGCTGTGTGTATCTATGGACGCACACACAGCCCGCACATTTGCCCCCATAGCAATCGGTTTGCTATGGTGGCATATATATGAGAGGAAGGACCGAGAGGGCCTCTCTGTAATACAACTTACAATACCATTGTACAAAGCAGGTAGGTGTAACATGTTTATTAATTGACGAAAAAAATCCAGCCTTTACAACTGCTTTACCACTGTTCTGTTTGATGGAATGTGATGTTGATGCATGCCCACTTGGCTGTAGCCTACTTTGAAAATGTTATCTTCTTGCTGTTATCTTGTTTGTTGATTTTCTTGCAGGCTGAGGGGCCAGATCAGTGCTCCATGCCAGAAGACCTGGTAAGTTAAACTTTACATTTTACAAATAAATAATGACCAAACATGTTCTCAGTAGATCTTGGAACATGCAGCATATAATAATTTATAGTGTGTATATTAAGATGCATAAAACATGTCACCTTGGTAGCATAAATGAAAACTATAAGACACCTTTCACACTGAGGCGCTTTACAGGCGCTATAGTGCTAAAAATAGCAACTGTAACGCACCTGTAAAGCGCTTTTTTTTCACTCCAATGTGAAAGTCCGAGGGCTTTCACATTGGAGCGGTGCGCTGGCAGGACGCTTAAAAAGTCCTGCAAGTAATATCTTTGAGGTGTTGTAGGAGCGGTGTATACACCACTCCTAAAGCGCCCCTGCGCATTGAAATGTAATTTGTACAGTTCTTTGAATATGTCAGAAAGCCACTGATGCATTCTGTGTTTGCTGTCAAAAGACTGCAATGACTATTAAGCGCTACTTATGTAAATAAAGGTCCATAGCTGCATACGACCGCCCTTACCCATTCATGTTTATGGGAGACTGTATGCAGCTCCAGGGCATCCCCAGCACCAGAAATAGTTAGGATTTTTTACGTTGCACAGGCAAATGCGCCCATGTCCATGAAGCCCCACGCTTTTTTATGTTTTTATTTGTATTGTTTGGTAATTTGTTTATTTGAAAATAACTTTCATAGTTTATGCCAGAAATTGTATTTCAGAGTCATTATAATAGGGACAAATTATATAACAAAATGTGCAGTGTTTATTTACAGTGACAGTAACCTATTTTGAAAACTAACAGTCATCAAAATAAATACATTTTTCTATGCAATCTATAAACAAAAATCCTAAAGATCACGCAAGGCCATATTTAAAAAATATATTTAGTACATCTCTGGAATACAGGCACATTTGCCCAGGTTTTAGTCCTTTAAATTTGCTGCAGGTACAGAAAAATAAGCGTGGTTAGGCCTGAAATATGGTATGTTCCTACCCTCCTCTTTGAGATGACAACACGTGATGTCAACCGTGATTTCTGATGGATTGCAATATACACAGATCTCTCCTAATCTAACCTGCTACCTTCATGATCTCCCTACCCCCCCCCCCCCCACCCCCCAGCACAAGAAGTTATGACCAAGCCCTGGTGGGCAGGGTGAAATGTATCAGAGTGTGTGGTGTGGTGGAGACATGTAGGCTGAGGCTGCTTCTTATTGTTTATTCACCTTGGCTGATTGGGAGTAGCGACAATCTTTTCCTCTATACACTTATTGGCCTTCTGGATTGGTATTAGGATAAGCCTACTCTTCATGTTCTGGGACAAAAGGATATGCTTTCACCTCTACTTTAAGTGGTGCTAAAAGCAATATAACAGGTCACAGCTCAAAATATGTCTAAACAGGTATTTCTCTTATCGTCCATGGACGGACACAGCTCCTTAAATCTTGACAAGTGGGTTATGTTCCCTGTTTACAGGAGAGGACTAGACAGAAACATGTTAAATAGTTAAATACATGTTACATTAACAGAGTTGAACAGCCCCGCCCAGGGGGCGGTCCCTCCAGACATAACCCTCCTCACTGCAGCTTGCAGCCTCAGTTTCGTTCTGCCTAGCAAAGGAGAAGGACGTATGGCTCCCTTTGGGCCCAGCGCCCTGAGGAGAAATTTTATTTTATTTTACTTTACTTTTTCTTGAAGAATCTTCTTTCAACTGTTGGCTGAGAGACAGGCTGGATAATATAGATCCTTGTAGTCTACTCAGTCCGACCAGCAAGCGTGGGCACACCTTTGCAAAGAGGCTTGGTCTGCCACGCCATACCTCATGACTCCTGAGGTGGCCGGTGAGCTTTGCTCCGAGGTCCACATATGACTGGGCTGTGGTGTTGTCTCACTCACAGTGGACCGGGCTGACAGCTACCTCCATTTCGGTTGTAGTTCTGTCAGGAATGCGTCAGCGAGTCCTCGCTTGGACGGGTAAGTACAGTCCCTCCTGCTTCGGTGGGTTGGTACAGCTGGGCATTCCTGGGGTTCGGGGGTCCCTTCCCCTTACTTCCCTGCTCCTTTCCCTTGCTGCATTGCTAACATTGCCGCTGTCAGGGGGGAGGGGGCCTTCCTGAGGGGACTGTGTTATCTGGCCTGTGTTTTTTCTTTTTTGTCCTACTATTTTAGGCGATCAGGCTATGCTTCTCCTTGTGGTCGACCGATCTGGTTTCAGCCGGACAACGCCACGGCCGTGGCTTCAGTCTACCATCAGGTATGCCGGCAGGCAGACTACTGGAGTCGCCAGATGCTGGACCAGGGCGACTGGTCTTTGTGCTTGGGGTGTTTCGGCTCCCTTGCAGGAGGTGAGCCTCACATGGCATGGATCTCCTGGCAGCTTGTCTCCGCCGCAAGGGTGAATTGGGCTTTCCTGTGAGGGGTTTTTCACTGTTCTCTTTTGTGTCGGTGTCTGGTCCACAAAAGGGCCTGGCGGTCTCGTCGACCACCATTTCTCGGTGGATCGGGCAGGCCGTCATACAGGCCTATGCTCCTAAGGGCGGGCCCCCCTTTCCGGTCACGGCACTTTCGACCAGGGCAATTGGTGCTTCCTGGGTTTTTTTTTTTTTTTCCCGACATCATGCGTCGGTCTCACAGGTGTGCGAGGCGGCGATTTGCTCGTCCGTTCACGCTTTTTCCAGAATTTACATGGTTGCTGTGAGTGCATCTTATGATGTTTTTTTCAACCGCTAGTTTTTGCCAGCGGCTGTTTAAAGTTGCACCTCCTCCGTTGAGGAGCTCTGCTTGTTTTGGGGTGAAGTTAAAATTGTTTTTACTGATATATTTCCCACCCCTCGTTTTTTGACACTGCTTGGGGACGTCCCACTTGTCAAGATTTAAGGAGCTGTGTCCGTCCATGGACGATAAGAGAAAATAGGATTTTTTGTACTCACCGTAAAATCCTTTTCTCTGAAGTCCATGGACGGACACAGCTCCCACCCCTCCTTTTTAGGTTTGTACTGCTTGTTACGAACTGAGGCTGCAAGCTGCAGTGAGGAGGGTTATGTCTGGAGGGACCGCCCCCTGGGCGGGGCTGTTCAACTCTGTTAATGTAACATGTATTTAACTATTTAACATGTTTCTGCCTAGTCCTCTCCTGTAAACAGGGAACATAACCCACTTGTCAAGATTTAAGGAGCTGTGTCCGTCCATGGACTTCAGAGAAAAGGATTTTACGGTGAGTACAAAAAATCCTATTTTTTTGCACTTCAAAAAAACAAAACATTACTAATTGTAAATTTAGCAGACCAAAAGGGAACAAATAAGAGAAGATTATTGTTAAAGTAGAAATCCAGTCAAATACTAACTAAGCTTAAACCTGCTCTCAGCCTATTCTATATCTATTCTAACTACTCTTTAAAGGAAAGATGCTTATACTTACCTAATCTGAGAGAGCTCCGGTCCAGTCACCTGAGCTCCTCAGCAGCCGGCTTCAGTGAAGAGGAGAGATCGCCTACAACAGCTGCAGTACCTATGCAGTGATGTCGCCCATAAGCTTACAATGGGGCACCCATTGTCAGCGGTCAATCCTTTATGCTGAAGCCGACGCTGGGAGCTGATCATGTGACTGGACCAGGGTGCCCTCAAAATAGTTAAGTGTAACGAGACCCTGTCTCGCTCGCTTCTGCTCTCCTGACACTCCTCTGCTACTAGTGAGTCAGCTTGCAGATTGCAATGTCTGATGGTTCGGTCATCCAAGGCTCCGGGATCCGAACTACAGCTATGTGCCGTTCGGGATCCATTAGAACAAACACCAGGCAGGCTGTATGTAAGTTCAAACAGGAAGACCTTTATTGGAAGTACACAACACACTTTTAAACAGAATTTGGAACATCCCGCCCCCAACAATCGCTTTCCTATTGGTCAATTGTAAAGTACATCAAGTTCTCCTTCAGGTCCTCATAACCATGCAAATGAGGGCTTGAAAATGAGTCAGCCGGGATTGGTCCGATAGCTTGAATGGAGGGACTGTTATGTGTATTGAGACAGAAGCCCCAGGGGGCAATCAATGTACACAATGGCCAGACACAGAACAATGGAGCCGTCTGGCCTTAAGACAGAGAAGAAGACCCCCCACTGTGTAACAGATTTCAAAGAGATACCCTTCAGCATTCCAAGGTCCATGACAGTAAGTATACACATCTTTCCTTTACAGGGTAGTTAAAATAGGCTTAGAATGGGGGTGGGAGCAAGTTTAAAGGATAAGTTCACTTTCAGAACATGTTATTTGTTTCACCTGTTTTTTGGGTGTAACATCTTCCAGCTCTTTCAGCTCACCCCCCTCTACCTGTGATGGCAGGCAGGGGTTCTTCTCCTCGCAAACACCGTCACAATTTAAAAAACGGCATAGCGTGGCTCTGTCGACATGGTTGTGTCATTCATTCAGTTTCTTAGAAGTTTTGTCAGCCATTGGACGGCTGGTAGTGCTCAATAAGATACCAGGGCACTGGTGAGAGCACTCTGGTAGTCCATTAATTCTTCCTGCCCTCAGGTAACTGCCTGCCCATACTATGCTTAGAGTCTGCATGAGACTGAGATTGCCGATCTGCTGATTGAGGCAATGCTCTACAGGCTCTAGAAAAAAAAATGCATGGCTCAATTTTGGAAAAGGGCATTGACAGTAAGACAACTAGTGTTTTCAGAAGGAGAATGCTGTAGCTATTATTGTAGCCTGCATTTTTCTTTCATAATAGGTTTCCATAACACATTATGGGGTTGATTTACTAAATGCAAATAGAATAGACAGTTGCAATCTGCAAGAGGATTTTCTCCAGAGCTTAGTAAATGAGCAGAAGCTCTGCTGATTTCCATCATCCAATCACGTGGAAGCAAAAATATAATTTTTTTTATTTTCCTTGCACATGATTGGGTATGCTTTGCAAAGTGACACTTTACCTCATTTACTAAGATCTGGAGCAACTGCACCTGCAGAGCGAAACTGCACTTTGCCAAGTGCACATTCTTTTTACCTGTAGTAAATCAACCCCTCTGTCATGCTGACATATGTTGTAAGCTGGATGTAAATTGTCTTTCTTTTTTTAATTGTCAGAGAGTATCTGAAGTATCAACTCAGCAGTGGTATTCGATGCTCATTCTTCCTCCATTGCTTAAAGAAAGTCCAGCAGCTGCATTGTTGGCTGCTTATTACCCTGACTGTGTGGGCATGAGTCCATCGTGCACCAACACAAATCGTCTTCATATAGAAGAAAAAGGAGAGCAAAGCAGAGGAGTCGGTTCTAACTTAGCTGGTGAGTGCTTCAAGTCTTATCACTAAATGTACCATGTTGATAATTACAGTTACGTAATGTTCCCCAACAGAGAAAATTGTTCACTTGTTTTTTATTTATTTTCAGCTGCAAGAATAAATCCATATTTTCAGCCATTTTACCAGCCCAATGAATGTGGGAAGGCATTATGTGTAAGACCTGATGTAATGGAACTGGATGAGCTCTATGAGTTTCCAGAATACTCTAGGGATCCCACAATGTATTTGGCTATGAGAAATCTTATTTTTGCCCTGTGGCACATAAACTGTAAGGTGTGTAAAAATGCATTTCCAAAGATATTCACAATGAATTAGGGTGCAACTGCTTTCCTAACTTCGATGAGTGTTCTGCTGATTTTAGCTATGAACTGATGATTATATAGAGCAGGGGTCTCAAAACTTTCTAAACAAAGGGACATTTTATTGTTCTTCAAACTTTAGGGGGGCCAGACTGTGGTCAGTGGGAGTAGAAAACATTAAGGTGTCTTTGGAAGTAAACAGTGTCCCCTCTTTGCTATTCGGGGGAGGAATAGTGTTCCTTCCTTGGTGTCAGTGGGAGGAATAGTGTCCCTTCCTTGGTTTCAGTGGGAGGAATAGTACCCCATCATTGGTGTCAGTGGGAGGAATGCAAAAGTGTTTGACACAATTTCCTACAAACAACTAATGTGTAAGGTAAAGTCTACAAACTTAGAAAGATGAGTCTGTAAATGGATAGAAAACTGTCAAAAAGACAGAATTCAGAGAGAAGTGGTTAATGATTTTTATGCTGGCCATACACTATATGAAAAATTGGCTGAACCCATTTTTGAAAAACAAACATTCGTTGTGAGAGCAAACGATAGTGCCATCATGTAATGACCGATAAATCCTTCAGTGGACAAAAATGTATCAATTTTTTGTTCGATTTTTTTTTTTTTTTACATATACCTAGTCCAAACAGTTTAGATGGGAAACACATTGTTCAGTTGGCAGAAAATTTCCAAACTTATAAGTTTTTTTTTTTGCTCAAAAACGTCCCAGTGATTATGGAGTATGTGCAGCTACTGGATTTTCATTTTTGCAGTGGTGGGCGGACCTCCGCTTTAACACAATAAGGGCAGAAGATTTAACAGATGGAAAGTTGAAAAATGACTAAAGGTCCGCTCTTATTAGTTGCATGCAATGCCAAGCTGTGGTTTCCAAAGCAAACAAAGTCCTTCTTGTATTGAGAGGTATGGACTCCAGAGAGAGAGATATAATTTTGCCCCTGTACAAATCATTAGTAAGACTTCATCTGGAATATGCAGTTCAATTTTGGACACAAAGGATATTTGGGAGCTGGAGAAAGTGCAGAGAAGAGAAAACTGATAACTGCATGGAGGAGCTCAACTATGAATACAATTAGGGAAACTGAATGTATTCCCTCTTGAGAAGAGGAGATTAAGGAGGAATATGATCAACATGTATAAATTCATAAGTGGTCCATATAGTGAACTTGGTGTTAAGTTATTCACTTTAAGATCATTACAAGGGACAAGGGGGCACTCTACATCTGGAGAAAAATAGATTTACTCTCCAAATACGGAAGGGTTTCTTCACAGCAACAGCTGTGGAAATGTGGAATAGTCTCCCTCAACAGCTTGTTCTGTCAGTAGGAGGAATAGTGTCCCATCATTAGTGTCAGTGGGAGGAATAGTGTCCCATCATTGTTGTCAGTGGGAGGAATAGTGTCCCATCATTCGTGTCAGTAGGAGGAATAGTGTCCCATCATTGGTGTCAGTAGGAGGAATAGTGTCCCATCATTGTTGTCAGTAAGAGAAATAGTGTCCTATCATTCGTGTCAGTAGGAGGAATAGTGTCCCATCATTCGTGTCAGTAGGAGGAATAGTGTCCCATCATTGGTGTCAGTGGGTGGAACAGTGCCCTGTTATTAGTGTCAGTGACAGGAACTATGCCCCACTGTTGCTGTCCAAAAGGCCAGAAAAAAGCAAGCAAAGGACGGCATCTGACCCCCAGGGCACAGTTTGGAGACCCCTGATATAGAGGATCTGCTGTCAAAAAGAAGCAAAGCCCCTGATAGTTTTTTTTAGTTTTACTTGTAAACAGAATATGGAAAGGATAGATTCTTTGTAGAGGTTTTATTTGTGGTCCTGTGTTCTTTCGGGAATTGCCCTTACTTCATGTTAGGAAAGGAAATGATGGATAATCTATGTAGTGGTAATACAGATTTCAAATTAAAAAGCTTATAGACATTCTATCCCCTTCCCATTATTGTGGGGGAGAAGGTTGGAAACCTCTGTGAGGTTATTACTATTGTCTGTGTCTTCCTGTCCCAGAGACAACCGACTTTTTATATTTTTTTTTCCTGGCAGTGAACTTTCCTCAATGGGATCACGGGCAGCAGTAAAAACTTGAGGAGTATGTACACTTCCCAGATCTATCCAAAAATGCAAACTGTGTTTTGTAAATTACAAATTGCACAAAGGGAGAACACACAATGAATGAGCTCTATGGGGAGAATTAATAGAAAGTGTTTGAGATACGTTGTCTCAACCTTGTCTAAGCTGCAGCACAGCCAATCAGATTTTTTTTTTTGTTTCAAAGCTGTGTTGAAAAAATGCACCATTTGAGATCTTGTCTCAGACACTTTTTATTAATTCCCACCCTATCAGTTTCCATAATACTCTATGGATACTGTGTTAGACTATGAAAACTGATTTTGGTCCTTTGACACATAAACTGAAAGGTGTGTGATGTCTCTGATTTTGGTGGAGGTCCAAAAGAACTATAATATCTTGTAGGCTAAAAGGAGGGGTTTTCAAAAGAAAGCACACTGTTAATTGTTAATCGGCAGAGGCAAACACGTATTGTAGTAAGCAATCCGAAACTAAAAAAGCAGGTGCCCTGAGTTAAGCTAAAGTTTAAACAGCTATCTTTTTAACAACTTGCTCAAATACTTTTGCATTATGTATTCTAATCCATAGGAGGCGCTCACAACACAGACATGTGCTCATCATATAATGGTAAGGGGCCTGATTCGCATCCGTTGTGTACAGGAGGTGGAAAGGATTCTCTACTTCATGATCAGGAAAGGACTGGTTAACACAGGAGTTTTGTCTGTTGCGCCTGGCCAGTATCTACTACCTAAAGAATACCACAATGTGAGTGGACAGGGAACATTTTAAGCCTTGTGACCTAGAAATATCTACATAATCTATAAAATCCATCTGTATTTTTTCTTAATGTTACAGAAGTCTGTGATTATCATTGGGGCAGGACCAGCAGGACTGGCTGCTGCTCGAGAATTATACAACTTTGGAATCAAGGTATGCAAAAAGACTTATTTTTTATGTCCCGCTATATTGTTTGCTTTTCTGGAAATTCTATTCTATGTTGAAATGAAGACATTCATTTAAAGACACACAGCCACTGTACCCATTCAGGGAAAATGTGACTTTGTGTAAAGCCCCCACCCTGAACATTATACTTAATTTTCCAGCACTCCCCCACCACCCCTTATTCATTGGCCATGAATGGAAAATACTAGGTGCTTCTGGGTATTTGTGTATACAGTGGGCCTGCAGTGAAGTTTTCTAAAATCATTGCAAAGTAGAAGAAATGACTTGTAGAGGTTTACCTTTTCTGCCTGCAACCTGTATTATGTGTGGAATATAGTCAGTCAATGGCCCTTAACCACTTAAGGACCGCCTAACGCCGATATACGTCGGCAAAATGGCACGGCTGGGCACAAGCACGTACCTGTACGTCCTCTTTAAGTGCCCAGCCGTGGGTCACGCGCGCCGCGGGTGCACGCCCGTGACCGCGGCCGCGGGACCCACGGACCGGATCGCCGCCGGAGTCCCGTGATCGGTCACAGGAGCTGAAGAACTGGGAGAGGTGTGTGTAAACACACCTTCCCCGTTCTTCACAGTGGCACTGTCATTGATCGTCTGTTTCCTGATATAGGGAAAGGCGATCAATGATGTCACACGTACAGCCCCGCCCCCCCTACAGTTAGAAACACATATGAGGTCACACTTAACCCCTTCAGCGCGCCCTAGTGGTTAACTCCCAAACTGCAATTGCCATTTTTACAGTAAACAATGCATTTTTATAGCACTTTTTGCTGTGAAAATGACAATGGTCCCAAAAATGTGTCAAAATTGTCCGATGTGTCTGCCATGATGTCGCAGTCACGAAAAAAATCGCTGATCGCCGCCAATTGTAGTAAAAAAAATATATTAATAAAAATGCAATAAAACTATCCCCTATTTTGTAAACGCTATAAATTTTGCGCAAACCAATCGATAAACGCTTATTGCATTTTTTTTTTACCAAAAATAGGTAGAAGAATATGTATCGGCCTAAACTGAGGAAAAAAAATGTTTATTTATATATTTTTGGGGGATATTTATTATCGCAAAAAGTAAAAAGTATTGCATTTTTTTCAAAATTGTCGCTCTATTTTAGTTTATAGCGCAAAAAATAAAAACCGCAGAGGTGATCAAATGCCACCAAAAGAAAGCTCTATTTGTGGGAAAAAAGGGATGCCAATTTTGTTTGGAAGCCACATCGCACGACCGCGCAATTGTCAGTTAAAGTGACGCAGTGCCAAATCGCAAAAAGGGGCCTGGTCCTTTACCTGCATATTGGTCCGGGTCTTAAAGCGGGAGTTTACCCAAAAAAATAATAATTTTTAATTGCATCTGGCAGAGCCAGCATACTAAGGACATTACATTTCGGCAGTTTTTTTTTTTTTATCTCGGTACATACCTTTATATCCTGATGTTGTCCAGGGCTTCCGGGTTCCGATGACTGCGTGACTGGGCGTTCTTATCCTTCCGTTCGATGATTGACGTCTTGTGAAACAGGTGACCTGTCGCACAACGCGCATCACCAGACGTCAGGAAAGAGCCGAGCTGCGAGTCGGCACTATACGGCGCCTGCGCAGTCAGCTCTACACGTCGGGCGCAGGCGCCGTATAGTGCCGACTCTTAGCTCGGGTATTTCCGGAAATCTAGTGACGCGCGTTGTGCGACAGGTCACCTGTTTCACAAGCCATCAATCATCCAACGAAAGGATAGGAACGCCCAGTCCCGCAAGCATCGGAAGCCTGAGGCAGGGATAGGAACGCCCAGTCCCGGAGTCGTGGACAAAATCCGGATATAAAGGTAAGTACAGGGCAAAAAAAATAAAAAACTGCCAAAATGTAATGTCCTTACTTTTGTACTTTTTAATGTAAAAAAAAACGTTTTTAGGGTGAACCTCCACTTTAAGTGGTTAAAATAGTCATGTTTAGCTAAAGAGAAAAGTTATCATATAGCAACAGACAAAGGGTAGTCAGAAATCTCTATTGAATATTGGCTCAATAGTTGCATACATTGTTTTTTATAATTATCATTTTATTTCTGGTGGTTTTATACCTACATTTTGTGTTTGTGTTTTTTTAGGTTTTGGTCCTAGAAGCAAGAGACAGGATCGGTGGTAGAGTTTGGGATGATAAGTCCTTTAAAGGAGTCACCGTGGGAAAAGGAGCCCAGATTGTGAATGGGTGCATAAACAACCCTATTGCATTAATGTGCGAGCAAGTGGGTTTCTGTTGTCTTTGTGTTTAACATTTAGGATTGTATTTGTTAAAGCTAAGTTCCAGGCAGTTGGATAAAAATACAGATGAAATGTGCATAAAGGAACTGTTTAACCTGCCCAAAAGAATCTATATTTCAGTAAATCTGTAAAGCCTTGTACACATGCTTAGATTTTCGGACAACTGAACGTCTGATTTTTGTGGCATACTAGTCTCATGTCGAAAGTGAAGCGGTTACTGAAAATATGAAAATTTTCGGACGACAGAAGTGTCATAATGTGTTGACTATTTTTTTATACCGTCATTTTTTTTGTTTCTGAGCATGCGTAGTCTTGCAATCGCATTTTTTTCATACGAAAACTGTACTAATTAAACGAAAATCAGATGTTGAGTTCACATCTGACAAAAATGTTATAATCTGCACATCCAGGTTTTGTCTGATGAAAAAGCAAAATCGGCTGTCCAAAGCACCGTACTAACGATCCGAAAATCGTCAAACAGCTTGTCGTATGAATTTTCCCATCTGATTTTCGTATAGTGTACACCTTTAATCAGTGCTGAGATTTACACAGCCTTGCCACACAGCACAACCCTGTCTACCAGACCAGGAGACCTGTTTTTTATCTGCTGCAGTTACTAACATTAACAGGTCTTGTTTCTTCCACAGCCTTACTGGATCAGTAGGGAACTCATCAATTTGTCACTCTCCTTGTATCCACATGTCCTTTACTGGCACATGAGCTCAGCTGACTGGCTCGCCATACTGCTTCTCTCTTTTCTAGTGTGAGCTCTGCTTTACAGAGACTGAAAGAGGCTGATACCAAATCAAATTCTAGTACTTACATTGTTTTTAAAAAAAACAGTTGGAGCAAAAAATACAGAACTTAGAGCCGGTTCACACTGGGGCGACTTGGGATCCGACTTGAAGTCGCCTCAAGTCGTCCCAAGTCGCGCTGTCGAGAAAAATAATGCAAGTGAATGGGAGCGGTGTTAATATACACGACTCGAGTCGCTCCGACTTCAAAAGAAGTTCCTGTACTACTTCAATCCGACCTTTAGGCGATTTGTACCAATTGATTTCAATGGAAGTCACCTCCAAGTCTGATCCAAGTCTGATCACTGTCTTAACTGAAGCGACTTTCCAGGAAGATAACATACATTTCTCAGGCAAACCTCTCCCTCCCCCTCCCTCCCCCTCCTTCCCCTAGAGCTGATTGTTGTTTGATTGGCCACTGGAAAGTCTCCTGTCCTGGAGACGACTTCAAGTCGTGTTGTAAATCTCCCCAGATCGCCCTGTGGTTCATGCTCAAGTCGTGTCGGAGTCGCCTCTGAAAGTCGCGCTGGAAGTCGTGTCGCCCTAGTGTGAACCGACTCTAAATGAGTTTGTGTCCTTTATATCTGCCTGGAATTTAGTTTTAAACATAAAAAGATTTAGCAGTAATAAGTTGTAGAAGGACATTTGGAATGTGTTGTGATAATAAGTGGGTTGAAAATGGCGGTTTTGGGATTGTCACTTTGGACTTTATATATTTATTTGATTCTGTAATCACCATTTGCCTTTTCACTTTTATTTTGTATGTTTTTAGCACCAACACCTTTGCATTTGATTTTTTTTTCAGTTGGAATGTGTTTATTTACTTTTGTTTCTGTCTATCCCACTCTTATAATCACTACATGGCTGAAATACAATAAATCTGGAAGCCCAGAGGTCTCTAGAAGTGCATGTATTGGGCTACCTGAATTTATTTTGGCCACATACAGAAGTGGTGCAACCAGTGTTGTATTACCTGCCTTATATTATATGTGTAGATGTCCTAAAAATGAATCAGACTGGACAAGTTCCTAGGGTACTACTCCCAACCTCGACAATAGCCCTGCTTGATGTCAGAAATGATCCACTTGTTATGACAGCTTTCAAATGTCTTAGCTGGTCATATTTCATACCTGGTACAGGCCATACAAAAAGTGTTCATTTTTTGGATGATTAGTCATTACCTTCCAAAGAGTTTCTCATTTGGCCTGCAAATCCACTGTTCAGGGTATATGCGGCACTTTCTTCTTTGGCAGTAGCACATACCATCAGCTTATCTCTGTGTAATCAGCAGAGAGCAGTAGAAAATCAGTTAAACATTTTAGGCCTGCTATTAGGGTTGTCCCGATACCGATACTAGTACTTGTACTCCCGCCGATACCGAAATAGAATACTTGCACCTCCCGCCGCCGCTACGCCGCATCCCCGCTGCCGCCGCGGCTTGGTTAATACGGGCAGGGAACATTACAGCATTCATTTGAATAGCTGTAGTGTTTCCCGCCGCGCCGCGTATATACACTCCTCCTTGCTCGGGTGAACTGTCCAATCCTGAGCAAGGGGGAGTGTCTATGCGCGGCACAAAAGACTACAGCTATTCAAATGAAAGCTGTAATGTTCCCCGCCCGTATTAACCAAGCGGCGGCGCGGCAGCATGTACGGTAAGGGGGACATGGCTGGATATGGGGGGGACATGGCTGCATATGGGGGGACATGGCTGGATATGGGGGGGACATGGCTGCATATGGGGGGGGCATGGCTGCATATGGGGGGGACATGGCTGCATATGGGGGGACATGGCTGCATATGGGGGGGACATGGCTGCATATGGGGGGGACATGGCTGCATATGGGGGGGACATGGCTGGATATGGGGGGGACATGGCTGGATATGGGGGGGACATGGCTGGATATGGGGGGGACATGGCTGCATATGGGGGGACATGGCTGCATATGGGGGGGTCATGGCTGGATATGGGGGGACATGGCTGGATATGGGGGGACATGGCTGGATATGGGGGGGACATGGCTGGATATGGGGGGACATGGCTGCATCTGTGGGGGGACATGGCTGCATATGTGGGGGACATGGCTGCATATGGGGGGACATGGCTGGATATGGGGGGGACATGGCTGGATATGGGGGGGACATGGCTGGATATGGGGGAACATGGCTGCATATGGGGGGACATGGCTGCATATGGGGGGGTCATGGCTGGATATGGGGGGGGGGGTCATGGCTGGATATGGGGGGACATGGCTGGATATGGGGGGACATGGCTGGATATGGGGGGACATGGCTGGATATGGGGGGACATGGCTGCATCTGTGGGGGGACATGGCTGCATATGTGGGGGACATGGCTGCATTTGGGGACACATTTAAGAAAAAATATCGGTATTCGGTATCGGAGAGTACTTGAAAAAAAGTATCGGTACTTGTACTCGGTCCTAAAAAAGTGGTATCGAGACAACCCTACCTGCTATATCTCTGACACTGTGATGATGAACCTCCGTGATATTCTGTTACAGTCATTAACTTCCTGTATGTGGTGGCATTGTTGTACAGTGAACCCATTGCATGTTAAAGTTTCCTCTTTTTTTTTGCATTGTTGAATGACAATCACATGAACTGCTATAGTTTCTGTTTCTGTCTTCCCTTTAATTAGTTATGTAAAATCAGAATTTTCTTTGATTGCTATGTTTGAATTTATGAGTGATCGCAATGCTTCTTTGTTTCTAACTCATGTTTTTGATGTCCCCCTTTATTTATTCTTTATTATTGAACTCACAGCTTGCTATAACAATGCGCAAACTAAGGGAAAAGTGTGATTTGATACAAGAAGGTGGAAGGTTAACAGACCCATCTATAGACAAACGTATGGATTTTCATTTTAATGCTATACTGGATGTTGTGGCAGAATGGCGTAAAGATAAGGGTCAGCAACAAGATGTTCCACTTGGAGGTATCTATTAACTCAATATATTTGATACAGTGTTAGTGAATACTAAGAACATACCTACCATCAATGTGCTGATTATACACTCGCCGACCAGCCGGCGTCATTATACTGCGGCAGGTCGGCACGATCCCGCGAACGTCAAAGCTGTACGTCGGTCCCTTTAAGCGGGATAGCAGACTCGGAGGGGCCGATGCTCATGGCCGGCTGTCGTGGGCATGAAAGGCAGAACAGGGATGTAAGTGTTTGTAAACACACACATCCCAGTTCTGTGAGGAGAGGAGAGGGAGATTGTGAGTTCCTACGAGCTGGGAACCACGATCTCTCATCGCCTATAGTCAGTCCCATCCCCCACAGTTAGAACACACACATAGGGAACACAGTTAACCCTTTGATCACCCCCTAGTGTTAACCTCTTCCCTGCCAGTGACATTTACACAGTAATCAATGCATTTTTATAGCGCTGATCGCTGTATAAATGCCAATGGTTCCAAAAATGTGTCAAAAGTGTCCGATATGTCCGCCATAAAAATCGCAGATAGCCGCCATTACTAGAAAAAAAACTATAATAATAAAAATGCCTTAAATCTATCCCCTATTTTGTAGACGCTATAACCTTTGTGCAAACCAATCAATATACGATTTTTATCACCAAAAATATGTAGAAGAATACATATCGGGCTAAACTGAGGAAAAAAATTGCTTTTTTAAAAAGAAGTTGGGACTGTTTATTACAGCAAAAAGTACAATATATTGTGTTTTTTTTTTTCTTTTTAAATTGTCGCTCTTTTTTTTTGTTTATATCACAACAAAATAAAAACTGCAGAGATGATCAAATACCACAAAAAAAAGCTCTATTTGTGGGTTTGGGTATAGCGTCCCAGGACCACACAATTGTCAGTTAAAGCGACGCAGTGCCGTATCGCAAAAAATGGCCTGGTCATTGAGCAGACAATTTTTCTGGGGCTGAAGTGGTTATTAACCAATGACCTTAAAGTGGAGGTCCGCCCACCGCTGCAAAAATTAAAAGCCAGCATATACACATACTGCAGCTGCTGACTTTTCTCGTTCAATATTTTTATTGAAGTTTATAGGGAGAACAGAAAAAAGAAAGGGAGGGAGGGTACAATGTCAACCTTTCAATGGGATATAGGGAGTGAGGTCATACAGTAGGTTTGGGAATAAATGGCAAAACAGTAGTAACAAACCTGTGTAGACAATATAAGAGTTGAAGGTCAGGGGGATTTCCAACACCCTCGGACACCCCATCTGGGAACAAGCTCCGTCGTGACGGGGAGACCATTCTGTTGACCTTTAATCTAATGTTCAAACATTTTAGTAGGAAAGGGGAATCGGTATATGATGTAGAGGCAGAGGGCAGGGGAACTCCTCACAGGAGCAATGGTAGTGGGTGGAACATAGGAGAACCATGGAATCAGTAGAGACGTAGCCCAGGTTTTGAAGAAAGTGGTAGCAGCAATAGTACAGTGCATTCAGAGCCAGCGAGCGATGTAACATATAGTCAATATACATCTAGTCAGTAGTGAGGCATAGATCTGGGATTATCTGTGGGCTGCTTATGTTAGTGAGAGCTAGGTAGAGCAAGTCTTGGGAATGAGATGGGAAGAGGATCATGCCAAATACGAGGAAGTATGAGTATCTGATCATGGTTTCATGGTAGATTTGTGTATCCTGGGGGGATAGCCCATTGAGGTGGATGAGCCATTAAGGAACGGAGAAAAAGAAGATGAGATAAAGGGGGGAAAGAGAGAAAGAGAGAGCAAGAGCGAGAAGAGGAGTCGCCGGGGAAGGAGGAGGGAGTCTTTCGGCTATATATACTTAGGAGAGAAGTGGCTTAAGGGCAGAGTAGGGAGCTATCAAGAAAATTATCTACTCAGGGTGGCCAAAGTCTTTCAAATTTGGTGACTTTATCGAAGAGTACGGCTTCGATCTTAGCGTGGATCATCGCTCTAGCGATTCTATGTTTAGTTTCCAAAGTGTTCAGATGGGGTGGTTTTCCAGGCCTTTGCAATCGTTTGCTTCACAGCTGTGGTGACCTGCAGGAGTAATTTGAATTGGGGGCAAGTCGGGTCTAGAGGTTTTTTATTAAGTAGGACAATGGAGGGGTCGAGGTCAAGGGTGATGTCGTCGACCAGTGTAGATATAATGTGGAAGATTTTGGTCCAAAATGTTTGGGCTAGGGGGCAGCTCCACCAAATGTGGAGGTGCGTGCCTCGTTCAGTACAGCCTTCGGAAACAGAGGAGAAGGATAGGAGGTATTTCGATATCTGGGCAGGGACTAAGTACCAGTGCATTAGTACCTTATAGTTGGTTTCAGAGGCTACTATATTTTGGGAACCAGTCTTTTATCTCAAGATGGAGGTCTAAATCTGATTCTCATTGCATTGCATAGCGGTGGGAGGTGTGTCTGGGGGGATCTAATATCTGGGTGTGAATGAGAGATATTAGGCCCTGAGCGCGAGGGTCCTTATTAAAGATGTGTTCGAAAGCTCATGTCTTGGAGGAAGATGTTGGTGCACAAGCAAGGGGTAAAGAAGTGTTTGAGTTGGAATTTCAAAGTTAGGAAGGCCATGGGACTTGCTGTGAGTATAGGGAGCGTTTTGAAGGTATCAGGGATAGTAAATGAGTAGGGTTAGATAAGATTAGCGAACGACCATCTATGGAAGGTAGAAGGTGAGGACCATGCTGGGTAGAAAGCAGAGGGTTGCGGAGATAGGATAAGAGGGGATTATGTGGGGATTTGAATCCAAATTTGGTTTTGAGATTGTCCTAGATTCGTAGCGAGTGGTGTGTAGTAGTTTTTTTTTATGTCTTGCGATCACATGGACGGAGCCACAATAGTTTGGCCACTGAGAGAGGGTCACAGTCCACTGATTCTAGGGCAACCCAAAGGGGTATTTCCTATGTAATGTGGTATTTTGGTAACTTGGCCAGCTGGGCCGCCTTGTAATATTTGGCGAAGTGAGGGAGACCTAGTCCACCTTGGAGCTTGGGAAGATATAGGACTGATTTGGGTACACAAGGTCTGGTTTTGCCCCATATATAGGCGAGAGCTCTACGTTTCAAGATTCTGAGGAAGTGTGAGGGGATGGGGATGGGCAGAACCCGGAAAAAGTAAAGGATCTTCAGGAGAATGGTGATTTTGATAGCGTTAATACATCCTAACCAAGCTAAAGGCAGTGTAGACCAGGAGGAGACATAAGGCTGGTGAGGTGAGATAGCATGGGGGGGGGGGTAGTTGGCAGAATATAGGGCTGCGGAGTCTGCTGTTTAATGCCTAGATATGAGATATAGTAGGGGGACCATGAAAATGGAAGGGCATGTTGAAGTTGTGACAATAAGGTTGTGGCAGGAAGACGTAAAGGATATGTGATTTCTGTGGGTTAACTGATCTAATGTGGAGAGAAGATTTGGGGAAGACGTCAGCAGGGAGGTGAAGAAAAGGAGAATGTCGTCAGCAAACAGATAGAGTTTGTGATGGTGGCCACTTAGTTTGAGTCCTTTAATGTCTGGGTTGGGTTTAATGTCTGGGTTGGAATGTATTGCCTGGGCAAGGGGTTTAATGGCAAGGGCAAACAAGAGTTGAGATAAGTGGCAGCCTTGTCTGATTTATAAACGCAGAGGCAGGAGACCCAAGAGAGGAAGTGAGGCCCAAATCCCCATTTTCGCAGTATAAATTGTAGTTAGAGCCAGGAAATTGCTTTTTTAATATCTAGGGACAGAAAGCAAGTTGGAATCTGGCAGGAACGTGCTGCCTGAGCTATCAAAATTGCTCTAAGGACATTATCTCTAGCTTGTCTCAGAGATGACCTTGACCTGGTCTTTATGAATGAGGGAACCTATAATCCAATATAGGCGAAAAGGAGATGATTTTAGCCATTATTTTAGTGTCCAGGTTCAATAGTGAGATTGGGCAGTAATTCATGAGTCCTCCCTTCTCTCAACAAGATGGGGGTGATGAAGAACAAGTCAACCAAGATGGCCATTTTCATATTTCATGTTTGGCCAGCTTTACAGAATCAAAGCTTTACTTTTATTTAGTTAATGTGTACTATATTATTTTATCTGGGTATCCATTCATCATACCTCCCCTTGCTAAAAATATAAATTCAGTTTATAGCTTAATTAAGGTATTATTTAAATTCTACATGTTACTGTTACTGCAATGTAATGGATACCCTTTTTTTAATTAGATAAGATACAAGAGATCTACAAAGCATTTATACAGGAATCTGGCATCCAGTTCACAGATGTAGAAGAAAAGGTCTTGCAGTTCCACCTTGGGAATCTGGAATATGCTTGTGGAAGCAATCTACATAATGTGAGTTCTTGGTCATTTTTGCACATTTTTCTGTGTAAATTATTCTTTTTGAATTGTTGTAAAGTTGTACATTCCCATTGATTTTTGTTAAATTTTTGGTTTAAATATCTCTTTCAACTTTACATACACATTTCCCCACTTACTGTGGGAGATTTACTAAAACTGGTGCACACAGAATCTGGTGCAGCTGTGCATAATAACCTTAACCTGCCTGGCGGTATTCCCGAGTCTGACTCGGGGTTAGATTTTCATGCTGCGAGCGGTAACCCCGAGTCAGACTCGGGCTCGCCTCGCTGGATCCACAGGGAGTGTTTACTTACCTTGTCCCTGGATCCAGCGATGCCACCGCGCTGTGTGAGCGAGCGGGACCTCGCTCGATTCACACAGTGCCTCTGTGTGACGCCGATCTCCGTTCCCTGCGACGTTACGACGCACAGGAGCGGAGAACGGCGCCAAATTCAAAAAAGTAAATAAACACAATACATACAGTGTACTGTAATCTTATAGATCACAGTACTGTATGTAAAAAATACACACCCCCCTTGTCCCTAGTGGTCTGCCCAGTGCCCTACATGTACTTTTATATAATAAAAACTGTTCTTTCTGCCTGGAAACTGTAGATTGTCCATAGCAACCAAAACGTCCCTTTATGTCAAAAATAGTTTTAGAGCAGCTAAAAAACAGCGATAATAAATTATAATCACTTGCAGAATTGTGCGATAGCGATTTGTGGGGAAATTCATCATAAAATAAATAAATAATGACAGCGACAATTCTGCAACTGAGCAAATTTCAGTGATTTTGATTTTATTACATTATTGAATCATTTTTATTATAATTATATTATTACTTGTTATAATTATTTATAATTATTTATTATATTATAATTTATAATTTTGTTTTTAAAAAAATGTCATACCCGGGATGCCTACTAGAATCTTGTTTGGTCAGATTTAAGTGAGTTATTTCTAAAAATTACAGGCCTACAATATAAAACGCCAAATTTTCTTGCAAATAATGGTACCGCTTTCAGCACCTTTTTTCTGAAAGAATCATACCGCCAGGGAGGTTAAGACCCCTTTCAAACTGAGGGCGTTTTGCAGCGTTAAAAATAGTGCCTGCAATACGCCCTTAAACAGCTGCTCCTCACACTCCAGTGTTAAAGCCCGAGGGCTTTGACACTGGAGTGGTGCGCTGGCAGGGCGTCAGAAAAAGTACTGCCAGCAGCTTCTTTGGAGCGCATTAGGAGCGGTGAACTCACCGCTCCTAATGCGCTCCTGTCCATTGAAATCAATGGGCAGCGCCGCCGTACCGTCGGCAATACGCTGCTGTAGCGGCGCATTGCGAGCGGTATTAACCCTTTCTCGGCCACTAGTGGGGGTTAAAAGCGTCCGAAATGCGCAGCAAATCCGGCGGTACAATATTTTACCGCCGACGCTATGGGCGGCACCAGTGTGAAAGGGGTCTAAGTCTTGAGGAGGGTAGTGTTAAGGCCTGTACACACAATCGGATTTTTCCGACGGGAGTTGTGTGATGGCAGGCTGTTGTCGGAAAATCCGACCGTTTGTATGCTCCATCTGACAATTGTTATTGGTTTTTCAGCCAACTAACGTTGGATAGCATGCTTTAAAATTTTCCGCCAACAAATGTGTGCTGTCGGATTATTCGATCATGTGTACACAAGTCCTTTGGACAAAACTCCAAAGTACAAACACACATGGTCAGAAGCAATGCTAACCATAACACAACATTAGCAAAAGTTGCCCAAAGGGTGGCGCTAAAGAGCTAAAAAAACACGTTGTTTTGTGTTTGTTGGCCAACAATTGTGTGCTGTTTGTATACAAGACAAATTCCTGGCCAATGCCCTTTGGACAAAAGTACTATGCTTTGTCTGCGTAAAATCCAATCGTGTGTACCAGGCTTTAGACTAGCAGATTTATATGGACTGACCAATAAATTGAAGCTGAACACCAACTAACACTTTATACGCAATTACAGCAAACAGTTTTTTCCCATTTGGGATAAAGATTTTACATGAATTAGTAAAAGCTGCATATTGTAGGCACACCTGTCATCTTCATACTGTCAGGATGGATGCAAATGGTGGCATATGGATATGTCCTAGAAACATCCCTCTCCCCAAAAGAAATAAATTGGATAAAAAATAGCTTTTTCTGTTGTTCTTAAAGTAACAAAAATATGCTTATGAACTTTTCAGTTATTCATGTTATGAAGTATTTAGTTAAACAGATCTTCTGTATATTTTCATTATATACTATTATGTAAGTGCTTTTAACTAAAAATGATACCAATATTTTTTTCTTCTGTTGTTTTTTTCAGGTATCTGCTCGTTCTTGGGATCACAATGAATTCTTTGCTCAGTTTGCTGGGGATCATACAATGATAACTGCTGGTTACTCAGCAATAATAGAAAAACTGGCTGATGGACTTGATATTCGACTCAGGTCACCTGTAAGTTCTACAGAAAAACGAATACATACAGTATCTCACAAAAGTTAGTACACCCCTCACGTTTTTTCTAAATATTTTATTATATCTTTTAATGTGACACGTTGCTACAATGTAGTCAGTGTACAGCTTGTATAACAGTGTAGTTTTGCTGTCCCCTCAAAATAACTCAACACACAGCCATTAATGTCTAAACTGCTGGCAACAAAAGTGAATAAACCCCTAAGTGAAAATGTCCAAATTGGTCCAAAAGTGCCACCATTTTTTTCCAGCACTGCCTTAACCCTCTTAGAAATTGAGTTCACCAGAGCTTCACAGGTTGCCACTGGTATCCTATTCCACTGTTCCATGATAACATTACGGAACTGGTGGATGTTAGAGACCTTGCGCTCCTTCACCTTCCATTTGAGGATGCCCCACATATTCTTAATAAGGTTTAGGTCTGAAGTCCATCACTTTTACCCTAAGCTTCTTTAGCAAGGCAGTGGTCATCTTGGAGGTGTGTGTGGGGTCGTTAAGTTGGAATACTGCCCTGCGGCCCAGTCTCCGAAGGGAGGGGATCTTGCTCTGCTTCAGTATGTCACAGTACACGTTGGCATTCATAGTTCCCTTTGTATCCCTCACCTGGTTGTCACCACACACGCTTGACACCATCTGAACCAAATAAGTTTATCTTGGTCTCATCATACCACAGGACATAGTTTCAGTAATCCATGTCCTTAGTCTGCTTGTCTTCAGCAAACTGTCTGTGGGATTTCTTGTGCATCATCTTTAGAAGAGGCTTCCTTCTGGGACGACAGCCATGCAGACCAATTTGATGCAGTGTGCAGCGTGTGGTCTGAGCACTGACAGGCGGACCCCCTTCAACCTGCAGCAATGCTGGCAGCACTCATACATCTATTTCCCAAAGACAACCTCTGGATATGACGCTAAGCACGTGCACTCAACTTCTTTGGTCGACCATGGCGAGGCCTGTTCTGTGTAGAACCTGTCCTGTTAAACCACTGTATGGTCTTGGCCACCATGCTGCAGCTCAGTCTCAGGGTCTTGGCAATCTTCTTATAGCCTAGGGCATCTTTATGTAGAGCAACAATTCTTTTTTTCACATCCTGAGAGAGTTCTTTGGCATGAGGTGCCATGTTGAACTTCCAGTTACAAGTATGAGAGAGTGAGAGCGATAATACCAAATTTAACACACCTGCTCCCCATTCACACCTGAGACCTTGTAACGAGTCACATGACATTGGGGAGGGAAAATGGCTTTTTGGGCCCAATTTAGACATTATTACTTAGGGGTGTACTCACTTTTGTTGCCAGCGGTTTAGACATTGATGGCTGTGTGAGTTATTTTAAGGGGCCAGTAAATTTACACTGTTATACAAGCTTTACACTCTTTACTTTACATTGTAGCAAAGTGTAATTTCTTCAGTGTTGTCACATGAAAAGATATAATAAAATAATTACAAAAATGTGAGGGGTGTACTCACTTTTGTGAGATACTGTGTATATATAACAAGAATTTTAGAAAACTTTATTAAGGAGAACCTTTCCACTGTTGCAGTATGTGAGCCGTATAAAGAACAATTAATGTTATGTAATTTAAGGTTCATGTCAAGGTTATGTTACAAGTTAGGGATTTGGGCCATATCCCAGATAGCGAGGATAACTTGCCACAAATTTGTGAGTGTTAAATTGTAAGTCTTGTTAACTTGCTGTACATTTTCAATGGCAAGTTCAATTGTAGAGCACTTGAAGCACAAGTTCTAGTTGATACTTTTCCAACTTGTAGAGAATTTGCGAGGCAAGTCTCTAGCAAGAGCAAAGTTGCAGTGGTGAGTCTACAGCAAGAGCTCTGCAAGTCTGCAGCAGGGAGCAAAGATGGAAATTCAGCCACAGTGACCCCTCTGGCGGGATGACTATTGCACAACATAACTGAACCCGAACTTGCAGCAGACTTGCAGAATGTTTGCAAAGAAAGTTGACCTGGAGTCATGCAATGAGGACTTGCTGCAATTGTGCAACACACGTGTGAAGCCTGGCAAGTCTAGCAATAGCTTTGTAAGTAATTTTCAAACTTGCAGCTCAATTACTTGCTGTCTGGGAATTTACAGGAAGGGCTTCAGTTATTTTGCAAGTGTCTGAAGGTGATGGTCACTGCTGTGTAATTCTCTTCACAAATTTTCAGATTCTCAAGGTTTCGATAGGGATTTGGAGAGAAGCAAACAATAAGTAAATAATGAAATGACTGTAAGTCTCCATAAATCTTCACCATGCTGCCTCCTGTCTCAGCTCAGCATTCTAGACGGAGATCTTACACCCTTTCCATCCCAGTTTGCTCTTAGCTCTCATAATTGTCCTGTACCCACCATGCAGCCTAGCACAATCTCTGCATTCTGTCACTAATGACTAAGAAATTAGCACATACTTTTACCACCCCAACCTCCTCACCAATTCTCTCTTTTCTAATCTCTTAGCCCCCACCCCTCCTTCACATTGAAGCAATTTGTCATGCAGTTTGACAAGTCACATCCTATTGCCAGCAAGGCAGTGTTCAAATCAATGCAACGCCAACTTTGAGTCACTGCATCAATTTGAAAAAGTAGTACATGCGATTTAGGGTGCGACTTTAATGGACATCTGTGAATGAAGCCACACAGATGTCTTCAAAGTCGCAACCCAAAGTCACACTGAGATGCGGCTCTAAAATTGTGCCATTTTCAGGTTAGGTCGCACAATTTCAAAGCCACAGTCAATGTGAACGGGGCCCAATAGTAAATTCACACTGGTGTGCTGTGATCTGGCCACAGTGCGATTGTATATGCAGTTTACCTACAGTTTTAGGTGCGCTCCCATTCAATTCTATTAGACTGTTTTCATGAAAGCAAATCAGACTTGCATGCTGCATCTTTGATGTGCAATCAGAAAATACACAGTCCACTAGAATTCATCAGGAGCACACCTAAAACTGCAAGTAAATCACACATACAATCGCACCATGGTCAAGCCACAACGCACCAGTGTGAAACCGCTGTAAGGCTAGGTTCACGCGCAGTCAGGATCATGCACAAAATTGTGCCGCTTCATAGGAGTGAATGGAGGTTCCGATCAGGTCCGCCTGAAAAACTGACAGACAGACCTGATCGAAAAGCCTACACTTATATATCTTTTTGTCACTTTGCTTTTTTGAATAAGCTGTGTTAGCAGCTACCATTATCGCACTATCGGCAGCGCAGGGTATTCACTTTTCTTCGAAAAGCCTGGGCTCAAGTTCGAACCGGGGGGGGGGGGGGCGCACTTTGCCATCTTCGCCCTGGGTGCTGGATGACCTTGTCCCAGCACTGGCTGTGTGATAATTGTGGCTGCTGATTTTTTTTGCCAGTGCTCCAAAATGTTATTAAATTAATGACTTTTAATACATAGGGAATTCTCCCATCCTAGGCTGCTCCCAGTGACACTTGAGAATGTGGAGCAACCCTGGCATCTAGGGCTCTGGAGGATGAGCTGTTCTCTGCCCCCCGCTCCCTCATTGTCAGCTGCACGGGCCTCTGTCTGACATCTGGGGGGAGTGTAATGACAGCAGCTGTATTGCCTCCTTGTACAGAGCTTATACTAAGGTGATGGAAAGGATAGCAGCAGCGGTAAAGGCAGTGGTGCATCCAGCCTCTTCACTCTAGGCTAAAGCCTCGTACACACTACCAGTTTTCCCGTCGGGAAAACTGCCATGACAGCTTTTGGCTGGGAAAACTGGCTGTGTGTATGCTACATGGCAGTTTTCCCAACAAGAAAACCACCGGGAATCGCGGCGGGAAAAATGAGAACATGTTTCCTTTTTCCGGCGGTTTTAACCCGGCAGTTTTCCAATGGGAAAGCCTGCGGTGGAGCATACACACGGCCAGGATTCCCGAACCAAAGCTCTCATGCATGACAGTTTTCCTGTCGGGAAACCTGGCCATGTGTAGGGGGAAAGACTGACCAAGCAGGTTCTCGGGTTTCCCGGCGGTAAAAAGTCAGCCGGGAAACCCGTACGTGTGTACGAGGCTTACGTTTACTTTTTTTTTTAATCCAGCTCCTCTATGTACCAATATATCCTTAAAGCGGGGTTCCGACCACAATTAGCATTTTTTAAATGTAGGTCCTTTCATCATGCGTTTTTATAATATAAATCCGGTCACTTACTATTTTAAAATCTGCCGCCGCTCCGCATAGTTATTGAAAAAAGATAGTTTATAAAACTATGTCCACACCGTTGTCATTTTGCTTGTGGGCATTGTGAAGCCCACAAGCTCTTACTTCCTGGAAGTCTTGGATGGGGAGTTATAATGGGGAAGTGCACTGCATCCTGGGAAATTATGACACACATTTCCCAGGAGCATTAGCGTGCTGAGGAGCTGAGGGAGATGATGTCAGAATCCTAGGTGATTCCGAAGGCAGATTTTGTGGGACAGCATAGCAACAGGTATTTCCAGGTGAGTGATGACACAGTGGCTGCATTTGATGGGCACAGTGAGGCTGCAATTTTTTTTTTCATTTGCGCCCCCCCAAAAATTTTGAGCACCAGCCGCCACTGAGCAGATTATTGTACACCACTGCCCTTTGCACTCTTTTTTATGTGATCTAAATTGTGTTTTCTGTTATTTGTTTCACCTCTCATATAATGTAATCTTAATTGTATAGTACAGAACACAGGCAAAATATTCATAGATCCTGGCTCATACTTTAAGGTGATTGTACACTGGCCAAGTCTTTTAGGATAAACCTGCTGGGTGCCTCCTGTATAACCATAGCTCCCAACTGTCCCTGATTTGTAGGGACTGTCCCTGATTTGGACCAATGTCCCTCTGTCCCTTATTCCTCCTCATTTGTCCCTCATTTTGGTCTGATCTATATAGATGTATATAAAATGCACTTTTTATCTATTAATCTGATTTCTAAATTGCTGCATTTGTAAATTCCAAAAGCCAATATAAAGGAATAGTAGCGGTAAAAAAAGCCGTTGTGGGTTCAACCAATCTTGTTTTTTTGTACAATTCTTATTTAAGGGGGCGTGGCAAAGTGGTGTGTCCTATGCCTGCATACTTTTGCTGATAGGTGTCCCTCGTTCCCATCTCAAAAAGTTGGGAGGTGTGTATAACTCTACCCCACTATGTTAATCAGTTTTTTGCTAGTGTCCTAAGATGATGGACCTCTTCTCCTTCACGGAGAAATCACTCTTTTTGTTTTTAATTTTTCTTTATTATTTTATCTTCAACTTTTTTTATTCACTGAATCCAAAAACTTAATTCAGGAACTTTACATATTTTTGTACTGTATGCAGTGTGTTTTTACATAGCAAAACATCAAATTCCTGTTTATTTCTTACAGGTGAGAAAAATTGATTACACTGGTCCAGAAATTACTTTAACAACATCAGATGGGAAAACATACAGTACACAAAAGGTAATTTTCAATATCTGTATTAACTTTCTAGTAAGTTTTTGGAGTTATTTTATACAGTTTATTCAAGGATGACTAATTCATGTTGGAAATAACAAACGGCACAGGTAACTAGGTATGTTTTATAGCTTTGTGACTCTAATGCCCTGTACACACGATAGGTTAGTCTGATGAAAACGGTCTGATGGACCGTTTTCATCAGACTAACTAACCTATCATGTGTGGGCCCCATCAGTTTTTTATCCATCAGTCAAAAAAATAGGAACTTGTTTTAAAATTATCTGATGGATAAAAAACCTATAGAAAAAAACGATCGTCTGTAGGTATGTCCATCGGTTAAAAATCCACGCATGCTCAGAATCAAGTTGACGCATGCTTGGAAGCATTGAACTTCATTTTTTTCAGCACGTTGTTGTGTTTTACGTCACCGCGTTCTGATCATCAGTCAGCTTCATCGGATAACTGATGGAAAAATCCATCAGACCGTTTTCATCAGACTAACCTATCGTGTGTACAGGGCATTAAGCCTCGTACACACGGTCAGACTTCAAACAAACTTTCACTTGGATTTTTGTCCGAAGGGAGTTGTCCGGTCACACCCATAGCATACACACGCTCTGACTTTTTCGGCAACAAACACGAAAGTAGTGACGTTTCAACGTACTGACGAGAGTTCAAAAGAGGAACTTCAATTCTCCGGCGTCACCCTTTAGGCTCCTTCTGCTAATTGAGAGTTAGTAGAGGTTTTGTCTGTGTGGATTCGCGATTTTCAGTTTCGTGCAATTTAGTTAGTTTCTGAACGTCCGTTCGTCAAGCAGACATGTTGCGCAATGGGGTTGTGCTAACTTGACCCACAAAATAATATAGAAATATGTTTGACTCATATAACCAAAGTACACTAATCCAAAGTAAAGACATTTGTTTTTACTCCGTCAGTATCACCAGCAAAGCAGCTTTTAGTATTATCACATTATAAAGAAGAAGAGAATGTGCGCTGCTTTTCTTGATTGCAGAACTTGCCGCGTCACGAATGTGCTCTTTCAAATACGAACGCTAGTTTTACCAGACAGAACGCTGGTCCTTGCTTCTGAGCATGCGCATTTGTATACTTTGTACAAAAGTCCGATTGCTTGCTGTACACACGGTCGGACTAGGCACCATCGGACTCTTGTTGACGTAAAGTTTGTCCGTGTTACGTACCTGAGTGTGAGCCTGAAGCGTGGAGGAAGACCTCCCGTACAGCCCCGGCTTAGAGACCGCTGGAATGGGGACAGAGGTCTCTGAGCACGGTGAAGTAAAGGGTGCCAGATCTGGTGTAGCTGCAGAGGAAGCTGGAACTGCTGGATAGGGAGCAGGTGATGCAGGTCGCAGAGTAGAGGATGCAGACAGCAGGTGCAGGTCAGCAGAGTGGCAGGCGTAGTTAGAAGAGTCAGACAAGCCGGGTCGTACACTTGGAAGGGATCAGCATGAACAGTAGGCAGAAGAATAGTCGGAGTCCAAGCCAGGTTCAGGTAACGGGTAATCAAGCAGGAGACAGGCAGAGTCGGCAAGCCGGGGTCAGGGTTGGAGAAGGTAACGGAGTCAGCAAGCCGGGTCATACACTGGGTCAGGATGCAGAATGCAGGATGCAAAACAAGAATACAGGAACACATGCAGATCAAGCCGCAATATGCCCCATTCAGACAGTGTCTTTTATAGGCAGCAGGACGCTGCGTATGACGTGCGCCAAACGTGCGCCTAACGTGCGCGCATGCGCACAGATGCGGGCAATGGCCGTGTTGCACGCATGCGCACAGGCGCGCGCCCGCGCATGCGCGCAGGCATATGCCCACGGAAGCGAGCAGAACGTTCATGACAGTGCCCCCCCCTTAAGGGCGACCTCCGGGTGCCAAAGAGGGCTCTCTTCTGGGGATGACTTTGAAAAAATGCCTGGATTAATTCTTGGGCGTGAATGTTCCGTTGGGGTTCCCAGGAGTTCTCCTCTGGACCGTACCCCTTCCATTTAATCAGGAATTGAAGCTGGTTTCCCCTTCTTCTGCAATTCAGGACTGCCTCCACCTCGAACTCCTCATTGCCATCAATGACTACAGGTTCAGGTGGTCCTGACCCCCTGTCTGGGAAAGGATCGGGTACCGATGGCTTCAATAAGGACACATGGAATACCGGGTGAACCTTCATTGACTCAGGTAGGGCAAGTTCATAGGAGACCTCGTTTAGCTTCCGTTTCACCGGGAAAGGACCGATAAACTTGGGTGCCAGTTTCCTTGTCGGACAAGCCATCTTAAGGTTGGTGGTGGATAGCCATACTTGATCGCCTTGCTGTAGGCTTAGTTCTCCTCTTTTCTTCAAATCGAACATCCTTTTACTGGCTGCTTGCGCTTTGGTCAGAGCTTCCTGTAGGATCCTATTGTTACGGGTAAGGAAATCAACGGTATCTTGGACTGCCGGGACTGTTGTATCCGAGACAAGGTCGGGTAGAAAAGTCGGGTGGAACCCATAGTTGGCAAAAAACGGGGACTGGCCCGTGGCTGAATGACTGGCATTATTGAAAGCAAATTCTGCCAAGGGTAGCAATGCTACCCAGTCGTCTTGAACAAAAGAGGTGAAGCATCGGATGTATTGCTCGAGGGTCTGGTTAGTCCTCTCGGTTTGCCCATTGGTCTGGGGGTGGTAAGCTGAGGACATAGACAGTTCAATCTTCAGAACCTTGCATAACGCCTTCCAGAAACGGGAAGTGAACTGCACCCCTCTGTCTGATACAATATCCACGGGGACCCCATGAAGCCTTACGATCTCCTTAATAAAGACCTGAGCGGTCTCCATGGCAGAGGGCGTGCCTTTCAACGGGATGAAATGAGCCATCTTAGATAGTCGGTCAACTACTACAAAAATGGCTGAGCAGCCTTCTGACGGGGGAAGTTCTACTATGAAGTCCATAGCAATCATTTTCCAGGGACGGTCGGGAATTGGTAAAGGCCTGAGCAGGCCCCAGGCCTTGCCTCTGGTGGTCTTGCTTCGGGTACAGATGGTACATGAACTGACATAATCCCTACAGTTCTTTTCAAGATCCGGCCACCAAAATGTGCGTTGGATCAGTTCTAAAGTCTTATGCATCCCGAAATGGCCTGCCAAGGGATGGTCGTGACATAGGTTTAACACTGTGGCTCGAACTTCCTCTGGCACAAAGATCCTGTCGTTCTTCCACAGTAATCCCTCTTTGGGAACAAGAGTGATGCCAGGGGGTTCAGACACCCCTACAGAAGCTTGTTTCAGGTTAGACATCAGGCTAGTTTGTAATAATAAGAAGTTACCTTCTGATAGTATGGTATCTGGTGCTGACATTTCTTTCGGATCATCAAACATGCGGGACAGGGCATCTGGTTTGGTGTTTTTGGAACCTGGTCGATAAGTAATATGGAATGAAAACCTAGAGAAAAATAACGCCCATCGTGCCTGGCGTGGTCTTAGACGTTTCGCCGCTCTCAAGTACTCCAGGTTTTTATGGTCTGTGTAGATGAGTATGGGGTGTGCTGCCCCCTCCAACAGGTATCTCCACTCTTCAAGGGCAGTCTTAATGGCCAGGAGCTCCCGATCCCCCACATCATAGTTCCTTTCGGATGGTGTAAGCTTACGGGAGAAGAAAGCTATTGGGTGTATCAAGTCCTTGAGACCCTGGCGTTGGGAGATGACAGCTCCCACTGCTGTTTCTGAGGCGTCTACCTCGAGTAAGTAGGGTAGGGTCGGGTCGGGGTGACTCAGAATGGGAGCAGTTGTGAAATGTCCTTTTAGATTCGTGAAGGCGGCCTGTGCCTCGGGGGACCAACGGAACCGAACATGTTGCTTCGTTAACTGAGTGATTGGAGAAATAATAGCGGAAAATCCCTTAATGAACCTTCGATAAAAATTAGCGAAGCCCACAAAACGTTGCACCCCTTTCTTATCTGAAGGTGCAGGCCAATCCAGAATGGCTGAAACCTTCTGTGGGTCCATCTTGAACCCCTCTGTCGAGATTACTAGGCCGAGGAACTGGATGCTCTGTTGCTCAAACTCGCATTTCTCCGGTTTTGCATAGAGTCCATGTTGGCGGAGACGACAGAGTACATTCTTGACGTGTCTTCGGTGCTGCTCAATGGAAGAGGAGAAAATCAAAATATCATCTAGATAGACAACTACGTAAATGTCTAGACAGTCTCTGAAAACATCATTAACGAGGTGCTGAAACGTTGCAGGGGCGTTGCACAAGCCAAAAGGCATTACTAAATATTCGTAATGGCCAAACCTGGTACGAAAGGCCGTCTTCCACTCATCCCCTGAGCGGATGCGAACCAGGTTGTATGCCCCCCGCAGATCTAACTTGGTAAACACAGAGGAAGTCCTGAGTCTCTGGAAAAGTTCGGGAACCAAGGGTAGGGGGTACCGGTTTTTAACCGTAATTTTATTTAATTCCCTGTAGTCCACACAGGGTCGGAGGGAATGGTCCTTCTTTTCTACAAAAAAGATCCCTGCCCCTGCTGGGGAAGTAGAAGGGCGGATGAAACCCCTCTTTAAGTTCTCATCAACGTATTCTTTCAGCACCTCTAGTTCCCGCTCCGACAAAGGGAAAATCCGTCCGAACGGAATTTCAGCACCGGGCAGAAGTTCGATTGGGCAATCGTACGGACGATGGGGCGGCAGGACTTCAGCTCCTCTCTTGCTAAAAACGTCCAAAAATTCATGGTATTGCTGAGGTACTGCAGCACGTATCTCTGGGTCTGGTTCCAGGCATAGTAAGGGACCAGTGGTGCTAGGACGCAAGGGCTTGCAGTGCTGCTGGCAGTAGGGAGACTGAAATTTAACTTGTCCGGTTTCCCAATCAATCTGAGGATTGTGTGCCTGGAGCCACGGTAGGCCCAAAATGACTGGAAACATGGGAGAAGCGATGGCATCCAAACATAAAAGTTCCTTATGACCCGTAGAGGTGATGACAGGCAAAAAGGGGGTTTCTTGAGTTACTACTCCAGACTTGATTTGGGACCCATCCGCCAGGAAGATGGAAAGACCCCGGGTCTTGGGTTGAAGTGGGATGTGTTGTTGAGCTGCAAAGTCTAAATCAATAAAACAACTACATGCCCCTGAGTCTACTATTGCGGTAACTGGTATAGTTCTTTCAGGTAATTGGAGCAGGATAGGTAAGTCCAGATGGGTGGCCTTGGTAGGAGTCGGTGCAAAACTGGGGGAGGAGATAGCCAAAGTCTTACGCAACTTAACAGGACAAGTGGAAACATAGTGACCGGCCCTTCCGCAGTACATGCACAGACAATTCTGCTGCCGGCGAAGTCGTTCTCTCGCGGATAAGGAATGTTTAATCAGTCCAAGCTGCCCGGGATGGGTGGTAGCAGCAGTCTGGTGAGAGGGTGATAGTCTTCCCGGAACTGTATTATCACTGGCAGGGTAGACAGGAGCTGGTATCCGGGGAAGCATCCACGCCGGGCGGAGTTGCGGAGTTGACCGTTCAGCTTTGCGTTCCCGTAGTATTCGTCTATCTGGATGGACAGGGAAATTAAAGACTCCAAGGCATCAGGAACACCAACTCGGGCTAATTCATCTTTCAGGCTCTCGGAGAGACCAAGACGGAACTGATGCCGAAGTGCTGCCTCATTCCACTGAGTATCCGCGCTCCAACGTCTGAAGTCAGTCACATAGTTCTCGACGGCTCGATGGCCTTGCTGGAGCGCGTGTAGGGCAGCCTCGGCAGTGGAAGTTCGCTGAGGGTCATCGTAGAGTCGAGCCATTGCACCGAAGAAGGATGACAGAGAGTCCAGAGCTTCATGGCGAACTTCAAGTAAATGGTGAGCCCAAGCCTGGGGTTCCCCTTGCAGCAGGGCGATAACGAAACCCACTCTGGTAACTTCAGAAGAGAAGGTCCGCGGTAGCAGCGAAAAGTATAGTTCACATGCGCTGCGAAACGCCCGGAATTCACTTCGGATCCCAGAAAACTTCTCAGGGAGAGGAACCCTGGGTTCAGGGAGTGGCATCACTGGTGATAAGTCTGCATGGGTAGCCTGGGTCTGTGTCTGTTTATCTTCCTGGACACGCCGATCCTGGAAAGAGTTCACAACTTGAGTGAGGGCTGAAAGATGTTGCAAGACATAGTCCATCGGTGAGGTCCCTCCTTCAGGCTCAGACATGGCGGCTTGATACTGTTACGTACCTGAGTGTGAGCCTGAAGCGTGGAGGAAGACCTCCCGTACAGCCCCGGCTTAGAGACCGCTGGAATGGGGACAGAGGTCTCTGAGCACGCTGAAGTAAGGGTGCCAGATCTGGTGTAGCTGCAGAGGAAGCTGGAACTGCTGGATAGGGAGCAGGTGATGCAGGTCGCAGAGTAGAGGATGCAGACAGCAGGTGCAGGTCAGCAGAGTGGCAGGCGTAGTTAGAAGAGTCAGACAAGCCGGGTCGTACACTTGGAAGGGATCAGCATGAACAGTAGGCAGAAGAATAGTCGGAGTCCAAGCCAGGTTCAGGTAACGGGTAATCAAGCAGGAGACAGGCAGAGTCGGCAAGCCGGGGTCAGGGTTGGAGAAGGTAACGGAGTCAGCAAGCCGGGTCATACACTGGGTCAGGATGCAGAATGCAGGATGCAAAACAAGAATACAGGAACACATGCAGATCAAGCCGCAATATGCCCCATTCAGACAGTGTCTTTTATAGGCAGCAGGACGCTGCGTATGACGTGCGCCAAACGTGCGCGCATGCGCACAGATGCGGGCAATGGCCGTGTTGCACGCATGCGCATGCGCATGCGCGCAGGCATATGCCCACGGAAGCGAGCAGAACGTTCATGACAGTCCGTTTGCAGAGCGAACTTTTTGTCCGATAGAAACCGAAAAAGTTTGTCCGATGGAGCGTACACACTGTCGGATTTTTTTGAAATTTGCTCATTTTGAAGTTTGTTAGCAAAAAGTCTGACCGTGTGTATTAGCGTTTTTGATTTCTGGTTGTGAAATACATGTTTTTATACATGATCAGCTCTGGGCTTTTTCATTGGTTACAATCTGGTCACAGCAGAGTGTGGATTGCTTGGCATTGTACACGCCTTCGTTTTTTATTTAAAGTAAATCTAAGAGAATCTTGGAGGCTGACATCGTTGACTTTTAAAAAAAAAGTAATTGCCTGGCTATTGTACTGACCCTCTTGTTCTAATGTTCACTGTGTTCAGTTGCTCAGTGTTTCACTAGTCCAGATAGGTATACAGATCAGTAAATTCTGAAGTATTTATCTGCTTACTTGGGGGTATATAATATAATATGATTGGTTATAAAGGTATTAAAGGCATTACAGTAATAAACCTTTCTAAAATAACTTCCCCCTTCCCCTCCAAATACTCCCCTTAGCCCAATCTCGATCTAGTGCTGTGCACTTTGGCAGCAGCTCTTCTCACCTCTGCCTGCTCTCACAGGCTTGACTGGAGCCATTGGCTCCTGCTGCTGTTAGTTAAAAGCTGTGAGCAGAGGGCTGGGGGTAGACACAAACGCAAACAGCCTGGCTCAGGATCGAGCACGCAAGAGTGCCCCCATGGAAAGCAACTTCCTGTGGGGGCGCTCTGTAGGGAAGAAGACCCAGGAGCACCGGCAATGGACCCCAGAAAAGTAGGATCTCGGCTGCTCTGTGCAAAACAATTTCACAGAGCAGGTAAGTATGACATGTTTATTATTTTAATGAAATAAAATGTAAAGCTTTACAATCACTTTAAAGTGGAGTTCCACTAAAAAAAAAAAAAAAAAAAAGAACCTGTAAAAAGAAAAAAATTTCTTTACTTACCAGAAATGGCGGTTGCTATGCGGAAGTTCCTAATCTGCCTTTTCCCATACCGCGGCAGGTCTTCTTCCTCCTGCGTTGTCTTCTGGGAAATGGGGCACGCTGCCCTCTGGGTACAGTGTTTGTAGCTGCTGACTTTTAAAAACAAAAAAAATCGTGGGTGGAACCCCGCTTTAACTCTTTCGCCGTCAGAGCTGTTTTTCTGAAGTTTTTTTGCACACTTGTTTAAAATTTCATTTTAGACCCAAAGATTACATAAAACTCTCAAAACATTATATATTTTCTGAAAGAAGCACTCCAATTTTTATGTTATATAATATTACCACAAAGGTTCAGTAAAACACTAAAGTTGATTCTAGGCCCAAAACTTTACAGATACTGGGAATCAATATTTAGGATGATTAATGGTGCTCTCTCTACTGCTATACCTCTGGACCCTAAGCCCCGCCTTCTAGGCATACTGGAAGAGGTGGTGCAGGATTATGGAGGCAGCTAGCAGGGCACTGTTCCAGGCCAGACTTATTTTGCTGCATTGGATCTCCCAAACTGTACCAACACTGCAGATGTGGATAGACCAAATGGGCACAATACTTAGGTATGAAAAATTGATATATGCGTATAGAGGTAACCCTGACAGGTAAATTTGCCAATGTATGGGGGAATTGGTTGCCTGTACCAGGCCTATCTCTAGTAGACTTAATACTGGAAAGATTATTACTGTGATGTGCCAGTAGACCATGTAAGTAAATCAATATCACTGGAGAACTACCCGGTAAGGGATAAGGAAGGGCAGTTGACATGGATTTGCTCTGTAAGATAACGTTCTTTTCTTGTTATGGTGCATGTGAGGTAAATGACTATAGCTATTCTGTATTGCTAAATGTAATCAGATATGACTTTATACTTCATTTGAGATGGTATGGTTTAATGTGCATGGACTCTCTGGAACGTTCTTTTCTATGTTTTCTGTGGTTTGTTGACTTTCTTCAATAAACTTTTACCTGATTAAAAAAAAAGTTGATTTTAGGGCACACAAACGTGATATCGCAATGAACATGTGGGGGTGGGGAGGCTCAATTTTTTTGGGAGTTTTTATATGCTTGAGTGTAACTTAAATTTTTTACAATTTAGAAAAAAAAATTTTTTTTTTTTACTTGCCTTATTTTTCATCACGTATGGGACAAAAACACCTCTATGTGAGTATTGGGGACAGGTTCTCCTTAATAAGACATCTGGGGTCTAAATGACCCTGGGTGTCTCCCTTGTGCTTTACTGAATGTAAAGCAGTGTATATCACAATGCATTACATTCTTTCCCGCCCAGGGAAATGGACAGGACACACACCGCTCTTGGGTCAGTAGGAGAGGAGAGCGGTCTGCTCAGCTCACTCCCACCTACCTGGTGGCACCCAGTATGCTAGTCCTGGGACTGCAGGTGGACAAGCAGAGCCCGGCATACATGATGGGGGGGCACGTTACTGGGGGTGTGTGAAAGCAATCCGGCGCGGAACTGCTTTCATCTGACAGACGCCAGTCATATATACTCACACTGCTGCTGGCTGTATTGTGTGTAAAACCCCCCACTGCCAGGTCTGTACGATGTACAGGCCTGGCAGTGAAAGGGTTAAAATGAGCCAGAGGGGTAGTGTGGCAATCAGAAAACTAACATTTGCAGAATAAGAAAATCGAATAAAAGCCACATCCACGTAGCTTTACAGTGGTTGCAAAGGCTAAAGATTCTAGCTCACCTCCCCGTCTAAATACTTTACTTAGGCAATTCTGCGCTGCTCTCTTTCCCTTCTCATTGGACTCAGTAGGAGCAGTGGGAGCAGTTTGCTGGGGGTGGGGGTACTCAAAGGTTGGAGCCAGAAGCGCCAGCGGGGAACCCCAAAAGAGGAGGGTCAGGTAAGTATACAAGTGCAAAACCATTACACAGTGCAGGTAGGTATAACATAAAAAACAAGACTTTAATATCACTTTAAGGAGTGGAATAAGAAAAATATGGGAACTGCCATTGCAGATTTCTGCAGGCTCCAGAGGCGCTCTTGGTCAATGACTCACTTAGTAGTAAAGCATAGATAAAGAAGACAGTTCTGGAGCACACACTTTGAAATCGAGTCAGCAGTGATCACTTCCAGATTTTTTACCTGATATAATCTTTAAAACATTTAATAAAAAAAAAAAAAATCTGAATTTAGAAAGAGTGAAATTATTCTAAAAAGTCATATGGAAATGTAACTAGTGTACCTTTGTAAAGCAGCAGTTTTTATATACTATATGATGTTTGACAGATTTGAATTTGCTCATATTTACCCTATAAAAAAATGATTTTTTTACAGGTTTTGGTCACAGCACCCTTGACAATACTTCAGAAAAATGTTATTCATTTTAATCCTCCTTTACCAGAGAAAAAAGTTAAGGCCATCAACAGTCTAGGAGCCGGAGTTATTGAAAAGGTACAGTGCTTACAAGGAAAATGATTCTGAACTTTGTGTGGCTAAATTTAAAGGTTATTTGTGTATTTTACAGAGTAGCACATCAGTTGTGGCTAGATAAAGATATCATTGATATAATTTACATAGGGTTTAACTGCAGGTATTCTGACCCTAGCCAGGGCCATCTTTACCGCGGGGTGAACGGGAAATCTGCCCAGGGCCCAGCCACTGTAGGGGGGCCCCAAAGCAGCTGAGATGCCCCTGGAGCCGGCGCTGCCTGTCGTTTGAGTTCCGCTCCGGCGCCTGTCACTTGCTAGCTCAGCTGCTCGCTACTGTCACTTGTTAATACAGAAGTTCTGCTTCCCTATTTACAAGTGAAAGAGCTCCTCTCCTGGCTACCGTTCACATCCCTCTCTCTGCTCTGATGGTTTTTAGGTAATGGAGTATGGAGGTGGGGGCGGGTGGTAGTGGTGCTGAGGAATGGTGTGTAGTGAAAGAAGGGGGAGGAGGCGGTGGAATAGTGCAGAGGAATGCTATATATTGAAGGGGGGGTTTAAACTGGAGTCAGGGGGAGGAAAGCTCTGTTCTTGTGGGCTGGGCGACGACGACTTGGATGTACACAAGACACCACTAAACCCTGCAATCTGTATATAGCGCACCCCTCAATCTTGGACTCTGTACGTAGCACACCCCCTCAATCCTGCACTCTGTATGTAAAGCACCCCTTAATCCTGCACTTTGTATGTAACGCACCCCTTAATCCTGCACTCTGTAACGCACCCCTCAACCATGCACTCTGTATGTAACGCACCCCTTAATCCTGCACTTTGTATGTAACGCACCCCTTAATCCTGCACGCTGTAACGCACCCCTCAACCGTGCACTCTGTATGTAATGCACCCCTTAATCCTGCACTTTGTATGTAACGCACCCCTAAATCCTGCACTTTGTATGTAACGCACCCCTTCATCCTGCACCCTGTATGTAACGCACCCCTCAACCATGCACTCTGTATGTAAAGCACCCCTTAATCCTGCACTTTGTATGTAACGCACCCCTTAATCCTGCACTCTGTAACGCACCCCTAAACCATGCACTCTGTATGTAACGCACCCCTCAACCCTGCATTCTGTACAGAGCGTACCACTCAACCTTGCACTCCATACACAGCGCACTCCTCAATCCTGCACTCTGTATGTAGCTCACCCTTCAACACTGCTCTACTGCAGGCGGCATGACCAGTCATTTATTTCTGGGAGCCTGTCCTCAGGGATACTGCTCACATTGGACTCATAGTTGTGTGTACTCTGCTCTGCTCATTGCTAATATCAAGTTCTAGGAGTTTTATGTCTATTAATGGGTCCCCTCACCTCCCCAGTCCATGGTGTGCAGACAGTGGGGAGATGATGTGCTGTAACCTTTAGCAACCAATCAATGAGCTGTATTGATGTGCTGTAACCTCTAGCAACCAATAAGTGGTAATGATGCACAGTAACCTCTAGCAACCAATGAGTGAGCAGGAATAATGTGCAGTAACTTCTAGCAACCAATGAGTGAGCAGTAAGCATTTAACCTCTAGCAACCAATCAGTTAGCAGTAATGATGTGCAGTACCTTCTAGCAACCAATCAGCAAGCAGAAATGATGTGCTGTAACCTACCAACTAATCAGTTAGTCGTAATGTGTGCTGTAACCTCTAGCATCCAGTCAGTGAGCGGTAATGATATGCTGTAGCCGTTGGCAACCAATCGCAATCACTGCCTGATCTGCTACAGTAAACTGATTTTGAGTCGGGGGGGCCCAAAGAAAATGTTTGCCCAGGGCCCAATCAATATTAAAGACGGCCCTGACCCTAGCCTTAGACATTAAGTCATGGTTAGATTTTTATTTATTTTTTATTGTATTTAAAGCCCAAACCTTTTCTTTTCAGTTGTGGATAGAGTAGCGAATGATTAAGACATCTGACAGTTCTTTTGCTTGGACTTGTTCCTGTTGGGAAGATTTCCCTTCACTTCCTCAGAGACACAGAAGTAAGAAGAGATCTCTCAAAAGTGAGAAGTCTACTCTTGGACATTTATCACCAGTACAGGTGTTTTCTAGCAATGTTATAGATAGGCAACTCCTATCGTCATATTGAGTAGTGGTTCCAAATTAATAACTACTAATATTACAATTGTACTTTTATGGTAACATAGGCAGACTAAATTCTAATCAGGACTTAAAAGAATGCAATAAAAACATTAGTGTCGTGTGCACAGTAAGGGCAGTATGCAATACATAGGCAAACATACAAAATAGAATACAGTTATATGCCGAATTTACAAGGTATCCCCATTTGAAAATATATCCCTACCTTCTGTTCCTGTGCCAACTGAAAATTTGGGATTTCCTTTCACTTTCTTTAATGGAATCATGGGTCATCAGACCCAGGAGGGAATGGGGTCACACCATCTACACAGTTTAATAGGGAAACATTTACAGCTGAGGCTGTCACAGTCACAGGCTATGTGTTGGCGCTCCCCTCAAGATTCTGCCTCAAGATTTTTCATAATTTTAAAGATTGAGAAATGCTTTATTAGATCATGTACTGTTAGGCCTTGTACACACGGGCAAACATGTACGATGAAAACGGTCCGCCAGGCCGTTTTCAGCGTACATGTCTGCCCGGGGATTTCTGTATGATGGCTGTACTCCACATCATACAGAAATCCGCGCGTACTCGATATGCGGCGACGAGGCCGTGCCGTCGCCGCGACGATGACGCGGCGACGTGCGCGGCCCTGCCAGTTCAATGCTTCCACGCATGCGTCAAAGTCATTCGACGCATGCGAGGGATGGCGGCCGCTCTGACATGTACGGTAGGTCTGTACAGACGACCGAACATGTCCGAGCGGACAGGATTCCAGCGGGCTGTTTCTAAACAAGTTTGGAAATATTTGCCCGCGGGCAAATGTATGCTGGAATCCTGTCCGCTCGGCTGTACAGACGACTGAACATGTCTGCTGAAACTGGTCCGCGGACCTGTTTCAGCAGACATGTTCGGTCGTCTGTACGGGGCCTAAGTGATCATGCATTAGAAATGATGAATGCTGTACAACCCCATTTCCAAAAAAGTTGTGACACTGTGTAAAATCTAAATGAATCCAAACTTACAGTGCTATCCTATACAAACACCCTCTAAGTGCTATGAAAAAATAGATGCAATCAGTATTAATCAAACATCCATAAAGTGCTCAAAAATCCATTAAAGTTCATAGTGTCCTCAATAAATATGTAGTTCAGGCGCTCCAGTAAAGTGCATGTGCCCAAGTCACACACTCCGTGCAGATGTGCAATTCCACTTCTCTTCACTTGTCCCAAAATCTGTGCTGTGCTCCTGAGTGTTTACACATTCATCGGAGCTTATGGACTCTTTGCCCTAGGCATTAAAAGTCATAAGCACTTGTCACCAAGTCCGGCATTGATAATGGCACTCTCTCTCGGTCTCCTTACTCCTTTCTAGCTCTCTCCCACTCCTCCGATGCAGTGTTAGTTATATTATGTTAATATCACTCCTCACAGAATATAGCTGTCAACATGCAGAAGGATAAACAAGATGAAATGTTCCATAGCGTAACTTCACTTTTATTATTTAAAACTCACACAAGGAAATAACACTCACATGGATGCTGGTATAAAAATGCAACCAAAAAGCCAAACCCGTGCCGGCAAAGCATGCGCTCCACAGGCCGGATGTGACGTCACCAGCTGACTCCACGCAACACATTTCGCCCCTCCTATGGACAGCACTTTTAGATTCAGCTTTGTTTGCATTGGTATACCAGCTTCCATCTGGATTTCAGATTTTATGTTTCAATGGTTAAGGTATGAGCTTTTAACTATAACAGAACTCTGTATATTTTCTCCACAGATTGCTTTGCAGTTTCCTTATAGGTTTTGGGACAGTAAGATTCAAGGAGCTGACTTCTTTGGTCATATCCCTCCCGATTCTGGCAAACGTGGTCTTTTTGGGGTATTTTATGACATGGATCCACAGGTACCAACAGTATATAGTGCATGTCTTCATAATTTATGCTTTTTATAGGATGCTTTCTATGACATTTTGCTGCTATGTATTGAATGCAGGGTAAACATGCTGTCCTGATGTCCGTCATTACGGGAGATGCAGTGCTTACCATTAAGGACATGGATGATAAGCAAGTAGTGAAGCAGTGCATGGCAGTACTCAGAGGGCTGTTTAAAGAACAGGTAAGTTAACTAGCAAGGGCTGAGTAAATGGATTTAAGTTAAATGTTACACTGTCACTGTAAATTTTAGGTCTGACTGTATAGTACAAAATGTGCAAAAAGACTTAAAGTGGTTCTAAAGGCAGAAGGTTTTTTATCTTAGTGCATTCTGTGCTTTAAGATGAAAAACCTTCTGTGTGCAGCAGCCCCCCTAATACTTGCCTGAGCCCCATCTCGATCCAGCGAGAGCCACGAAGTCTGGAGACTCTTCCTCCTCATTGGCTTAGACAGCAGCGGGTGCCATTGGCTGTTGTCAATCAAAGTCAGTGAGTCAATGAGGAGAGAATGGGAGGCACGGCTCTGTGTCTGAATGAACACACAGAGCAGCGTCTCAGCTCGGGTGCCCCCATAGCATTCTGCTTGCTGTGAAGGCACTCGGTAGGAGGGAGGGGCCAGGAGAGCAGGCGAGGGACCCTCGAACAATAGAATCGGGGCTGCTTTGTGCAAAACCAGGTAAGTAGAACATGTTTGTTATTTCTAAACCAAAAAAAGAAAACAAGACTTTAATATCACTTTAAGGTATACAATGCATCCAGAAAGTATTCACAGCGCTTCACTTTTTCCATATTTTGTTATGTTACAACTAGGGTTGTCCTGATACCACTTTTTGAGACCGAGTACAAGTACCGATAATTTTTTTCAAGTACTCGCCGATACCGAATACCGCTGTCTTGTCCCCCTCCGTGCCGGAGAGCGGCATGGAGGGGGACAAGACAGCACAGGGGGGGAGAGCGGCATGGAGGGGGGGAGAGCGGCATGGAGGGGGAGTAAAGAGCATGGGGGGAGAGCAGCAATGAGAGGGAGAAGACAGCAGGGGGGGGGGCGGCAATGAGAGGGAGAAGATAGCACGGGGGGAGAGAGGGAAGGAGGGGGAGAAGACAGCACAGGGGGGGAGAGCGGCATGGAGGGGAAGAGAGCACGGGGGAGAGCGGCACGGAGGGGGAGAAGACAGCACAGGGGGGAGAGCGGCAATGAGAGGGAGAAGACAGCACGGGGGAAGAGCGGCATGGAGGGGGGGGAAGACAGCACGGGGGGAGGGCGGCATGGAGGGGGAGAAGCCAGCACGGCGGGAGAGCGGCACAGAGGGGGAGAAGACAGCACGGGGGAGAGCGACACGGAGGGGGAGAAGACAGCACGGGGGGAGAGCGGCACGGAGGGGGAGAAGACAGCACAGGGGGAGAGCGGGACGGAGGGGGAGAAGACAGCGCTTGGGGAGAGCGGCATGGAGGGGGAGAAGACAGCACGGGGGAAGAGCGGCATGGAGGGGGAGAAGACATCATGGGGGAGAGCGGCACGGAGAGGGAGAAGACAGCAGGGGGGAGAGACAGCATGGAGAAGACTTGTAACTCCCCCCACCACCCGATACCTGACTGCCCAGGTATCGGGTGAAGCATCGGAGCATTTCAGCCGAGTACAAGTACTCAGGAAATGCTTGGTATCGGTACCGATACCGATACTAGTATCGGGGCATCCCTAGTTACAACCTTATTCCTAAATGGATTAAATTCATTATTTTCCTAAAAATTCTACAAACAATACCCCATAATGACAATGTGAAAAAAGTTTGTTTGAAATCTTTGCAAATTTATTAAAAATAAAAAACAAAAAAATCACACATACATAAGTATTCACAGCCTTTGCCATGACACTCAAAATTGAGCTTACGTGCATCCTGCATTTCCACTGATCATCCTTGAGATGTTTCTACATATTGATTGGAGTCCACCTATGGTAAGTTCAGTCAATTGGACATGATTTGGAAAGGCACACATCTGTCTGTATAAGGTTGCAAAGTCAACAGTGCAAGTTAGAGCACAAACCAAGCCATGAAGTCCAAGGAATTGTCTGTAGACATCCGAGACAGGATTGTATCGAGGCACAGATCTGGGGAAGGGTACAGAAAAATGTCTGCAGCATTGAAGGTTCCAATGAGCACAGTGGCCTCCATCATCCGTAAATGGAAGAGGTTTGGAACCACAGGACTCTTCTTAGAGCGGGCCACTCGGCCAAACTGAGCGATCAGGGGAGAAGGGCCTTAGTCAGGGAGGTGGCCAAGAACCCATTGGTCACTCTGACAGAGCTCCAGCATTTCTCAGTGGAAAGAGGAGAACCTTCTAGAGGAACAACCATCTCTGCAGCACTTCACCAATCAGGCCTGTATGGTAGCGTGGCTAGACAGAAGTCACTCCTTAGTAAAAGGCACATGACAACCTGCCTGGAGATTGCCAAAAGGCACCTGAAGGACCCTCAGACTATGAAAAAAAAATCTTTGGTCTGTTGAAACAAAGATTGAACTCTTTGGCCTGAATAGCAAGCATCATGTCTGGAGGAAACCAGGCACCGCTCATCACCAGGCCAATACCATCCCTACAGTGAAGCATGGTGGTGGCAGCATCATGCTGTGGGGGATGTTTTTCAGCGTCAGGAAAATGGGAGACTAGTCAGGATCGAGGGAAAGATGAATGCAGCAATGTACAGAGACATCCTTGATGAAAACCTGCTCCAGAGTGCTCAGACTGGGGCGAAGGTTCATCTTCTAACAGGACACTGACCCTATAAGCGCACAGCCAAGATAACAAAGAAGTGGCTATGGGACAACTCTGTGAATATCCTTGAGTGGCTCAGTCAGAGTCCAGACTTGCACCCGATTGAACATCTCTGGAGAGATCTGAAAATGGCTGTGCACCAATGCTCCTCATCTAACCTGATGGAGCTTGAGGGGTCCTGCAAAGAAGAATGGGAGAAACTTCCCAAAAAATAGGTGTGCCAAGCTTGTAGCATGATACTCAAAAAGACTTGAGGCTGTAATTGATGTCAAAGATGCTTCAACAAATTATTGAGAAAAGGCTATGAGTACTTATGTACATGTGATTTATTTTTATTTTTTTAATACGTTTTCAAACATTTCAAACAACCTTCTTTCATGTTGTCATAATGGGGTATTGTTTGTAGAATTTTAAGGACATTTTGGAGTAAGGTTGTAACATAACGTGGAAAAAGAGAAGAGCTGTGAATACTTTGCGGATGTACTGTATGTGAACCTTTACCTTGTAAAACAACCCATTCCGTTTAAAATAGAAATGAAAGGCAAAACATTTGTGTTTAGATATAAAAAGTGATCACATAATTTCTGTTCTCAGCTGCATTAGAGAGCCGGGGGTGGAGAAACAGCAGCACACTGATCTTCTCAGTTAATAGCTGTGAAGGCGGGGCATTTTAGCACAAGTCTTGGCCATTAGAGGACAGAAAGGCTGTTCTACTAGCCCAGACAGAAATATTTGCATGCTGGGATGGATGCCTAGCGTGGTCAGTTTGAAATAGAAAAAAAGCAGGGGGACTGGCAGGATCACCAGGTATTTCACACAAAGGGAGCAATACAAATAGAGCATGTTCCCTTTTAACACATCATACACGTATGGGGAATATGAAATGTTGTGGTAACATATTTTTTTAGGTAGTATAAGTAATTGTTAACACAATTTTTTTTTAAATTTAAATTGAAAAAAGATGTTCTACTTACCTGCTTTGTGTAATGGAATTGCACATAGCTGTCACTTTCCTCCTCTTCTGGAGTACCCTGCCCACGCTGTTCACACCTCCTTTCCTCTGGGTACCCCTTCAGGAAGCCATGTGCTAAGGGGGCACCTGTACAGGCATGCTGCCGAGCCGGGTTGTGTGCATCCATACACGCACACAGTGCAGGTCAGCCACACCATCCTCCAGCTCACGCTGATGCCTGTGGCTCCTGCAAGAAGAGGAAGAGTGGAAAGCAGGGCTGCAGATGGGACAGCACTGAATCAGTGGAGGAGTCAGGTAAGTGTTTAGGGATGGGGGGGTGGAAGGTAGTGTGGTGTTTTTAACCTTAATGCATATGATTTATTAAGGTAAAAAATACTTAATAATGTCTTCGGTCTTTTAGCACAAATGTGAATCAAGTAAGTGTTATTTTGTATCTCTTCATTGCTCTTTTCACTGGCTTTTTAAACAAGCTAAATTGGTTATTTTTATCTATGCAAGCTATGTTTACCCATGCAGTGTAATTTTCATGATGCAGGAGGTACCGGTCCCAGTGAAATTCTTTGTTACACGATGGGCTAAAGATCCTTGGGCACAGATGGCATATAGTTATGTAAAGACTGGTGGAAGCGGAGAAGCTTATGACATAATAGCTGAAGATATCCAGGGAAAAATATTTTTTGCAGGCGAGGTAAGACCTAAAATGTTTTTTTTTTATAAATACCCTTGGTTGTTAGATCTGAGATGTATTACTGGTTTAAAACACTGTGCTATAGATCCCTATTAGAAAAAATAATTTATTCGGTTTGTAAAAGGTACGTCCCATGTTTTTAATGCTAAACTCTAAGCCAATGTAGAAACCGCCATTTCAACCATATTATGATCATTACAAAAACTTAAATATTTACAGTATATTAAAGGGGAGTTCCAGCCAATATTTGTGTTTATTAAAAGTCAGCAGCTACAAAAAGTGTAGCTGCTGGCCTTTAATAAACAGACACTCACCTGCTCCAGCGTTCCAGCGACGCGCCGGCCGGGGCTCCGCTCCTCTCCCCCCCTCCCCGGCCGGCGTCTTCATTGTCACTGTGGGCACCCGGCCATGACAGCTTTCAGCTTCACGACCGGGCACCCACTGCGCATGCGCGAGCGGCACTGCGCATGCGCGCGTGGCGCTGCGTTGTTTGATTGGACAGGCGATCGCCTAGGACCTGTCACGTGTCCTAGGCGATCGCCTACAGGGAGGGGCTGCCAAAAGGCGATTAAGCTTAATCGCCTTTGCAGCCGCTCGGCGGAAAGAGGAAGTGGGACAGGAAGTCCCCTTCTCCTGAAGCCCCCACTCCCCCCCCAAAAAAATGACATGCCAAATGTGGCATGTAAGGGGGTGAGGAGTGGGATAAGCGGAAGTTCAATTTTTGGGTGGAACTCCGCTTTAAACCTCTAGTGCAACTACATTAGTTAGCCATTGCTTTAGCCTATAAGAGCTTTGGTTTTGCTAGCAGGCCCTAGTCTCCACTCCTTACTAAACCTAGGCTGACTGGTCAAAGTACATTAACAGAGATCTTCTATTGGAAACAAGTGGATGCTCTGGTGACTCCACAGGGATCAGTACACCCAAATCTATGCTTTTCCTCCCATGAAACTTCTTCACCTGCTTTGCAGGATCATGATGGAGGACATTCTGGTTATCCTCTTTGCTCTGAATTAGTCCAAATGTGCTAATTCAGACTCCGAACATACTCTCTGGGCTATTCCAGATCATTAAAATCTTCAGTCTCAAGAAACATATTACCGTCCTGCTTCTTGTGGCAAGGCTGTTGAAGCCTAGGTCTTCAGAGACAGCAGCATTTGTGAATCTGTGATTCTTATGATAATCAAAGCTAGGAAGCCTTCTTTTTCATTGGATATGAAAGGCATACAGTTGGGTCCATATATATTTGGACACAGGCACAATTTTCATACTTTTGGCTCTGTATGCCACCAGAATAAATTAAAAACAAAACAATCTAAATGAATTTAAAGTGCAGACTTTCAGCTTTAATTCAAGGGGTTGAACATGAATATCACTTTCAAATTTTAGGAACTGAAACCATTTTTATACAGTACCCCCATTTTCAGGGGCTCAAATTTAATTGGAAAGATTAATATAATCATAAATAAAATGTCCATTTTTAATATTTTGTTGAGAGTCCTTTACTGGCAATGACTGCCTGAAGTTTGGAACCCATGGACATTACCGAAGACTGGGTTTCCTTCTTTCTGATACTTTGCCAGACTCTAACTGCAGCTGCCATCAGTTGTTTTTTGTTTGTGAGTCTTTCTGCCTTTAGTTTTGCCTTCAGCAAGTAAAATGCATTCCTAATTGGGTTGAGATCAGGGGATTGACTCGGCCATTGCAGAATATTCCACTTCTTTTCCTTCAAAAGCTCCTGGTTTGCTTTTGCAGTGTGTTTTGGATCATTGTCCATCTGTACCGTGAAGCGCAGTCCAATCAACTTTGCTGCATTTGGCTGAATCTGGGCTGACAGTATATCTCTGCACTGAATTCATCTGGCTGCTTCTGTCACATCATCAGTAAACACCAATGACCCAGTGCCACTGGAAGCCATGCATGCCCATGCCATCACGCTGCCTCAACCATGTTTTACAGGTTGTGTACTTTGGATCATGAGCTGTTCCAAGCCTTCTCCACACTTTTTTCTTCCCGTCATTCTGGTACAGATTAATCTTCATTTCATCCTTCCAAAGAATGCTTTTCCAGAACTGGTCTGGCTTTTTTAGATGTTTTTTGGCAAAGTCTTAAATGGCTTTTCTATTCTTCAGGCTTATGAATGGTTTGCACCTTGTGGTATACCCTCTGTATTTGCTCTCGTGAGGTTTTCCCTTGATTGTAGACTTTGACAATGATACGCCCCACCTCCTGGAGAATATCCTTCACTCTGGATGTTGTGAATGGGTTTTTCTTTACAATAGAGAGGATCCTGTGATCATCCACCGCTGTAGCCTTCGATAGATGTCCATGCTTTTTTATGTTGCTGAGCTCACCAGTGTGTTCCTCTTTCCTCAGAATGTACCAAATGTTTTGTTTTTTTAAGCCTTACAATGGCATGTTTCACTTGCATAGACAGTTTATTTGAACACATGATGTAGGTTCACAGCAATAGATTGTAAATGCAAATACCACACTTAGAATCAACTCCAGACCTTTTACCTGCTTAATTGATGAAGAAATAACAAAGGAGTTGCCCACACCTGGCCAAGAAACATCTTTTGTTTCAATTGTCCAATTAATTTTGGTCACTTTGAAAAAGGTTTGTGGCTATTCTTAAGATCTGTAAGTCCTAAACCCTTCCTCCGATTTGGATGTACATACCCTCAAATTAAACCTGAGAGTGTGCACTTTCAGCCCATATCTATTATATATATATATATATATCACTTGAATATGTTTTGATAAATATCTGAAAAAAATAAAATTGTGCCTGTGTCCAAATATATATGGACCTAACTGAATTTGACATGATGTGTGTCTGAGGGCTTCCACCCTAGAAGTTTCTTTGTGGGACAAATCCTCTCTTTCCTGAAGCTGGCTCTGTATTAGCGTTTGGCTCTTCGCACTCTCAAGGGCAAGGTTTCTGCTTTTTCTGTTTTGTTTTAGAAACCGTTGGCCTCTAAGGCCCCTTTCACATGTGCGGACCGTATGTCCGCATTTTCATCCATTCGTTTGCGGATGAAAACGGGACATACATTGGTCCCTATGTGATTGCGGGTGTCAGCGGATGAACATCCGCTGACGCCCATAATCACCCGCCCCCCGCAAAGATCCGATTTTGCGTACAGAAGAAAATCCCGTCTGCAGATCGGATCGGATGAACACGGACACACGATCCGTGTTCATCCGATCCCCCCATAGGGGAGAGCGGAGAAAAGACGTCCTTTTTTTTCCCACAAATAGAGCTTTCTTTTGGCTGTATTTATTCACCTCTGCAGTTTTTATTTTTTGCGCTATAAATAGAAATAGAGTGACAATTTTGAAAAAAATGCAATACTTTTTACTTTTTGCTATAATAAATATCTCCCAAAAATATATAAAAAAAACTTTTTTTTTCCCTCAGTTTAGGCCGATACGTATTCTTCTACTTATTTTTGGTAAAAAAAACTCAAGCGTTTATCGATTGGTTTGCGCAAAATGTATAGCGTTTACAAAATAGGGGATAGTTTTATTGCATTTTTATTAATATTTTTTTTTTACTACTAATGGCGGCGATCAGCGGTTTTTTTCATGACTGCAACATTATGGCGGACACATTGGACAATTTTGATACATTTTTGGGACCATTGTCATTTTCACAGCAAAAAGTGCTATAAAAATGCACTGTTTACTGTAAAAATGACAATTGCAGTTTAGGAGTTAACCACTAGGGGGCATAGAAGGGGTTAAGTGTGACCTCATATGTGTTTCTAACTTTAGGGGAGGCAGGGCTGGATGTGTGACGTCAGTGATCGTCTTTCCCTATATCAGAATACCACAATGAAGAACGGGGAAGGTGTGTTTACACACACCTCTCCCCGTTCTTCAGCTCCGGTGACCGATCGCAGGACACCGGCGGCGATCGGGTCCGTGGGCGCAGTCACGGAGCTTCGGACCGGGTCGTGAGCGTGCCGCCGACCCCACGGCTGGGCTTAAAGAGACACGTACAGGTACGTGATTGTGCCCAGCCGTGCCATTCTGCCGACGTATATTGGCGTGAAGGGGTCCTTAAGTGGTTAATGTGACCTATAAACTGTACAACTCAATTGAACAACAAATTGAAATCTTTTAGGTGGAGGGAATAAAAATAAAATAAAAAATATGGTTGCATAAATGTGCACACCCTTAAACTAATACTTTGGTTAAAACACCTTTTGATTTTATTACAGCGCTCAGTCTTTTTGGGTATGATTGTATCAGCATGGCACATCTTGACTTGGCAATATTTGCCCACTCTTCTTTGCAAAAACACTCCAAATCTGTCAGATTGTGAGGGCATCTTCTGTGCACAACCCTCTTCAGACCAGGGCTCTGGCTGGGCCATTGCAAAATTGTAATCTTCTTCTGGTGAACCCATTCCTTTGTTGATTTGGATGTATAGCCTCGTACACACGACCGGTTTTCCCATCGGGAAAACTGCCATGAGAGCTTTTGGCTGGGAAAACCGGCCGTGTGTATGCTCCATCACAGTTTTCCAGACAGGAAAACTGCCGGGAAAAAAGAGAACCAGCTCTCTTTTTTCCCGCCAGGATTCCCGGCGTTTTTTAACCCGGCAGTTTTCCTATGGGAAACACTGCGATGGAGCATACACATGGCCGAGATTCCCGACCAAAGCTCTCATGGCAGTTTTCCTGTCTGGAAACCCGGTCGTGTGTAGGGGAAACAGTTACCAAGCAGGTTCTCGGTTTTCCCCGGTGGTAAAAAGTCCGCCTTGAAACTCCTACGTGTGTACGAGGCTTAAGCTTTGGGTCGTTGTCATGCTGAAAGATGAAGTTCCCCTTCATGTTCAGCTTTTTAGCAGAAGCCTGAAAGTTTTGTGCCAATATTGACTGGTATTTGGAACTGTTCACAATTCCCACAATTATTTTGACTAAGGCCCCTGTTCCAGCTGAAGAAAAACAGCCCCAAAGCAAGATGCTGCCACCACCATGCTTCACTGTGGTATGGTGTTCTTTTGGTGATGTGCAGTGTTGTTTTTGTGCTAAACATATCTTTTGGAATTATGCCCAAAAAGTCCAACCTTGGTTTCATCAGACCATAACACATTTTCTCATATGCTTTTGGGAGACTTCAGGTGTGTTTTTGCAAAATTCAGCTAGGCTTGGATATTTTTCTTTGTAAGAAAAGGCTTCCTTCCCTCTTGCCACTCTACTTCATAGCCCAGACATATGAAGAATATGGGCAATTGTTGTCACATGTACCACATAGCCAGTACTTTCCAGATATTCCTGCAGCTCCTTCGATGTTGATGTAGGCCTCTTGGCAGCCTTCCTGACCAGTTTTCTTCTCATCTTTTCGTCAATTTTAGAGGGACGTCCAGTTTTTTGTAATGTCACTGTTGTACCATATTTTCTCCACTTGATGACTGTCTTCATTGTGTTCCATGGTATTTATAATGCCTTTCAAATTCTTTTGTACCCTTCTCCTGACTGATACCTTTTAACAGTGAGATCCCTTTGATGCTTTGTAAGCTCTCTGCGGACCATGGCTTTTGCTGTAGAATGTGACTAAGAAAATATCAGGAAAGACCTACTAGAACAGCTGAACTTTATTTGGGGTTAATTAGAGGAAATCTAAATGATGGCAGATGTGTACTGATTTAACATGAGGTTGAATGTGATTGCTTCATTTTGAACACAGCTACATCCCCAGTTATAAGAGAGAGTACACACTTATGCAACCACATTATTTTCGTTTTTTATTTTGACTCCCCCTCTCCACCCCCCCCCCAACTCAATTGAGTTGTACAGCTTATAGGTCACATTAAAGGTGGAGAAATTATTTATCCTGAGATGTGTGCACAACTGGGGACCAGCTACAAGAAATGTCTGACTTCTGTGATTGCCAACAAGGGTTTTGCCACCAAATACTAAGTCATGTTTTGCAAAGGGGTCAAATAGTTATTTCACTCATTATAATGCAAATCAATTTATAACTTTTTTGAAATGCGTTTTTCTGGATTTTTTTGTTACAGTATTCTGTCTCTCACTGTTAAAATAAACCTACCATTAAAATTATAGACCGATCATTTCTTTTTATATGGGGTGGAAGATTTCAGTGGACGTGTCCGCTGACACCGACCGTGCATCCGATCCAACAAAATCCGCTGAAAACAGATGTACGGCGATACGTTCGCCATCCATCCAGCGGATCAAATGGAAACGGACATGCAGTCCGTTTTCATCCGACCACCCCAGAGAGGAGAGCCGACTGTGTCTGTGTCCACTCTGCATAGCGGAGCGGACCCAGACCTGTCACCCGCCTGCTCAGTGGAGAGATCCGCCGCTGAGCAAGGGGATTCCACTTGGATGGATCCGCCCCATGTGAAAGGCGCCTTAGTGTCCTGTATAAAAGTGTTTTTAGGCTAGCATAGAATTTGGTTTATCTTCTTTTTTTTTTTTTTTTTTTTAGATTTTATTTGGTTTATCTTTAGGCATTGCCTTGTCTTCACTAATTGTTTGACTGCAGCACAGTGCAATAAAATAAAACCAGACATTTGAAGCTGACATCTTTGTATTTGTAATCTCTTATAGGCCACAAATCGTCATTTTCCACAGACTGTGACCGGAGCTTATCTAAGTGGTGTGCGAGAGGCAAGCAAAATTACAGTTTTTTAAATTGGACTCACTTTCCCATGTCTTTTCTATTTTTATATGTATTTTTGAAGGAACCGCTCAAGCTGTGTTTTTCACAGCAAAGTTTCTTTACAACATTGTTTATTTTATGTCCCACATTATGGCTGAGCATTGACCACTGGACGTTGCAGATTATTCAAGCAAAGACAAAAGTGGCCCTGAAATGAGAAAACACCGACGGTATGTGTGCTTGGGTTCATGCAACAAGATTGCTGAAAAAGACAGCAAACAGACTTCTGTGTTACCATTGTCCAAAAAATTGAAGAGGAAACCTGAGTACCCACAATGGAAGCCTAGTATTGTTTTCTTGTCAAAAGTCTTAATTTATTATAATTAATATTGTTAATAGGGTCTGTTTAAATAATGTTTTTGATACTGTATTTGTTAAGCAATCATTGCTCCATTTTCCCTTTGTTTGGTTAATGTAAATAATTTTTTATAAGTTGAATACTATATGCTTGGAACCCTTCCATTCGATATATACATGTCACAGTTATTTTGAGAACTCTTTGGTGTGGTGACACCCGTGAAATTAAAGCATGAAAAATAAAATGTTGAATGGACTTTCCTTTACCAAATTAAAGAGACAATTTATTGTTAATGATTGCGTCTTCCTTGCTTATAGAACTTAAATCTGACATTTGAAAAGGTTGTTTCGTTTGGGACATTGGGATATTTTTTTGAAAATGATTTTTATTGTAGTAACAAAAAACAAAAACAAAATGCAACCAATAAAACAAAAAGAACACCCCAACCCTGGTACGCTCGGACCACCTATGCAGTGTTAAATACACATGTTAGTCCAGTTAACAGGCGTAGCAAGAATTCAACGTTTCATTAACTAAGGATGTTTGAATTAATGAACGGAATATTTACTAGTCATCTAAAGAGTCTACGTTTGTAGACGGGGTATCCACCCAGATGTCCCATATTTTGTGAAATTTCTTAGGACATCCTCTAGACAAGTAAGTGGCCTTATACAACGGGAGAGCAGAGTTAATTAATCGTTTGACATTGGGATGTTTCCTTCGTTAGTCTGCTTTGCAAATGCAAGCTTCACATAATTGTATTGTACACAGACTAACACTGCTATTCTCCTTTTGAAAAGGATAGTTTCCCAGCTGCCATAGTAGTGTCTAGCTTCATTACTGTCAAAAGCAGCCCATACACAGAGGAAATTTCTTTCCTGCAACTACAGGTTGACAAGAGGGAATCTCTCCTGTTGAATCATTGTATTCTCCTGGTGGGGAAAGCTGTCCCCGCCAGGAGAATACAGTGATTATTGCTAGTGGCTATACCAGTCACTAACGATAATCGCATGAAAAATCCGGCAGCCTGGTTGTATCCAAACTGATCGATCGACCAACTTGGTACATTCAGTCGTGCCCATGCACGATTCAAATCTCCGCCAGTTCCTGGTGAACCAGCCAAGATTCGAACCGTCTATGGCCGGCCTAAGTTGCTGACCTAAAAGTAATCTAAACTCTTGAACCTACATATTGCTGAAAGTACCAGGAGGATCAGCATAACCGATTACATGTTTCTGTGATGATGAGCGTCAAGAAAACCAGTCAGTATAGAAACATGTAGACTATCATGCAGCTCCCCAGACTTTGGTAATTTCTAAACCACTACATGAGAAAAAGCATGTGGGTCCAAGAGTTCAATATTCTTCCAGGTCAGCAACTAGAAAGTACTAAAATTCAAGAAAAGACGGGGGATCCAGGGGGCGAAATGAAACAAAATGAGGTACAGGGTCAGTGAAATTCTCCCTGGAGAGAATATCATGGCAGCAGTGGGAGCTGTGTCAAAATGCATGGAGCTGGGTCGAGCCATGCTGTGTGTTGATGGACGGGGACACACACACACAATGGCTCAGAAGTGAGCCTGCACGAGTGCCCCACATTGCTATGGGGGCACTTAGAAGAGGAGGGGGGGGAGCCAGGAGCACCAGCAGAGACTTCAGAAGAGGGAGATCGGGGCTGCTCTGTGCAAAGCCATTGCACAAAACTGGTAAGTGCAACATGTTTTTTTTTTTTTTTTAATCCTTTAGAATCACTTTAAATTAACAACTTTGTGTAAAAAATAAAAATTTCTGTTAACATTTCTCAAAACATGCACCAAAAAAAAAAAGACTCACCATGCCACTTAAAAAATACCTTGGGGTGTTTACTTTTCAAAATGTTGCCATTTTGTAGGGCTTTAAAATTCACACATTCCCATACTCAGGAGGAGTAACGGGATGTGTTTTGAGGTGTAATTAAAGATATGCCCATGCTGTGTATTAGAAATATAATTTACAACAGTGTAAAAAAATAAAAATGCATTTAATTTTCTTTCAATATTTTTCAAAAACTTGTGGCAAAAAAAAAAAATTGAATCTACAAAAGACTCATAATGCATCTTAAAAATAGCTTGGGGTGTTTGGTTTCAAAATCGCAGCTATGGACGCAGAGGTCTTATGGCGGATGCAGCAAGTGCTGACTAGGCCTTGATGATCCTGTTTCTGCATGGGGTGCCTGTCCAGCAGTATGTCAGAGAATCAGGAGTGGAAAATCTGGATATTGCCATCCCCAAAGATGAAGTGCTGACAGCAGGGCAGAGTACTGCTAACCTCTGCCCAGCACCACTAGCATCTTCTGGGTTCCACGGACAGGAGATGGTGAACCGCTCTGTTGGAGCCGAGTTCAAAAGTTCAGAGTCCCCCCCAATCATCAGTCTCCGTGCATCCTGATTGGCTGGGAGCAGATCCTTGAGATACTAGTGGTTCAGCCGGCATCAGGGATTCGGGCAGTTGAGAACGAGGATGCAGTTGGTCCGCATGACGTCTGCAAATGGAACCATCTTCCAGGTGGACCTTGTACATCTTGGGTCCCAAAGTCACTGCAATGACAGCAGGAAGCCAATGGGTGTTGGAAGCCCCATAAGATCGGGCCCATACCTTTTGTTGGGCGTTGAATCGGGGGAGCTCATCTGCTTGACCATTTGTAGCCGGGTGGTAAGGTGCGGTCAACTTGTGCTTGATGTTGTTGGCAGTCAGGAAATGCTGAATATCCTGACTGGTGAATCGTGCACCGTTGTCTGACGATCTCTCTGGGGTATCCAAACGTAGCAGCGAGATGTAACAGTATGGAAACCATTGCCTTAGTCGTTGGCTGAGTAACAGGAATGACCTCAGGCCATTTTGAATGGGCGTCTACTATGATCAAGAAGATGTGTCCTCTGATCGAGCCTGCAAGGTCCAAGTGTAGGCGAAACCAAAGAACCGTGGGCCAAGTCCAGGGCTGGACGCACCCTCGAGGAGGGTCTCTTGCCGTTTGTGCACATCCAGCACAAGCATTCACATATGTTGTGATATCTGAGTCTAGGTTTGGCCACCACACATAGCCTCTGGCCTTTTGTTTCATACGTGTGCCCCCGGGATGACCAGTATGTAGCAAGTCCAGAATGTGTCTCCGGAGGGTCTGTGGAATGATCACTCGGTCTCCCCATAAAACACAGTTGCCAGCCACAGTTAAAGCGGGGGTTCACCCCAAAAATTTTTTTAACATGACATTCAGCCGAGTTGTCAGAATGACAATCGGCTGTTTTTTTTTTTTAATTTCTGTGCCGTACATACCGTATTTTCACCGCCGCTTCCGGGTATGTAAGCTGCGAGACTGGGAGTTCCTAATTGATTGACATCATTCCGACCGGCGCATACAGCGCATCACGAGTTGCCGAAAGAAGCCGGACTGCGAGTCGGCTCTATACGGCGCCTACGCACCGACGTTCGGCTTCTTTCGGCAACTCTTGACGCGCTGTATGCGCCGGTCGGAAGGATGTCAATCAATTAGGAACGCCCAGTCCCACAGCTTACATACCCGGAGGTGGCGGTGAAAATACGGTATGTACGGCACTGAAATAAAATAAAAAAAAACAGCCGATTGTCATTCTAACAACTCGGCTGAATGACATGGTAAAACATTTTTTTTTGGGTGAACCCCCGCTTTAATTCCATATGCCTACGGAAATAAGGTTCATACTCCTGTGTGACAGTTGCAGGCCAACCGGACCGTACCCAGGAGAGTATTATTTTCAGAAAGGTACCCTTGGTTGTATGGGCTGCTATCTCCCCAGAAGCCAAGAAGGACAGGCTGGTGTAACAACAACTTTTAACCGGTGGAGAAGTCCATGGACCTCCCTGTCAGTCGGGACATAGCGTCCGCATTAGCATTGGCATCATGACCACGATACTGAATTTTGTAGCTGTATGCCCCCAAGAATAGGGCATAGCGTTGGAGGCAGGCCGTAGTAGTCTGGGAGATGCCTTTGTCAGGGCTAAAGATCTGAAGGAGTGGTTTATGGTCCGTCAGTATGGTGAATTCCCTACCATACAGGTAAAGATGAAACTTCTTAACTACTTGCCGACCTGCCACCATCGTTTTACGGCGGTAGGTTGGCTCCCCTGCGCGAGAGCCGTAGATCTACGTCAGCTCTCACACAAGCCACTATCACCGCTGGGCACAGACGATCGCTCGTTACAGAGCGAGGACTGGGAGCTGTGTGTGTAAACAACACACAGCTTCTGGTCCTGTCAGGGAGGGAAATGCTGATCTTCTGTTCATACTTTGACCAGACCATAGGGTGAGGCATCACAAGCCAAGGTGAGAGGCTTCTGGAGGTCATAGTGCACGAGCATGCGTGACGCCAACAGCTTTCGCTTAGAAACTTCAAAAGCACTTTGGCATGCAGTCGACCAGTCCCATCTGGAGTGTTTCTCCAAAAGTTTGTTCAACAAGGTGTGTGCCAGATCTGGCAGGAATTTGTGGTAATAGTTCAGCAAGCCAAGGTATGATCGCAGCTGCTGGATATTGGTTATGGCTGGAGCTTTGACTAAAGCATTAACCTTGGCTACCGTGGTGTGTATACCCTCTGCATCCACAAGGTGGCCACAAAACTCCAGTTTAGGCACCATGAATTGGCATTTTGCCAAGTTCACTTTCAGACCCTTTTCTTGACAAGCTCCACATTCTGCTTGCGTTCTTGGTCGGTCCGTCCCGTGATGAGCATGTCATCTAGCAGGCACTGCGTGAAAGGAATGTCCGCCAAAATCTCATCCATTTTTCATTGCCAAATGGCTGGGGCAGAGGCTATCCCAAACACCATCCGATTATATTCATACAGTCCCTTGTGGGTGTTGATGGTCAGAAACTTGCATGAAGAAGGATGGACCTCAAACTGTAAATATGCTTGTTTGAGATCAAGCTTGGTGAACTTTTGACCCCCTGCAAAAGAGGCAAAAATGTCATCTACTCTGGGTAGGGGATACTGGTCTATTTACAGTTGGGAGTTCAGTGCCATGCGGAAATCGTCACAAATGCACAAGTCCCCATTCGCTTTCTATACCGGTACAATTGGTGATGTCCACTCGCTGTGCTCTACCTTTGAGATGACACCTTGTTCCTCCAGCCGACTTAGTACTGCTTCCACACCTGCTCGGAGTGCGAAAGGTACTGTCCGAGCTTTGAGAAGATGGATGGAGCCAAATACAGGACCATTCTGGAAGAAAACCTGATGGAGTCTGCAAAAGACCTGAGACTGGGACGGAGATTTGTCTTCCAACAAGACAATGATCCAAAACATAAAGCAAAATCTACAATGGAATGGTTCACAAATAAACATATCCAGGTGTTAGAATGGCCAAGTCAAAGTCCAGACCTGAATCCAATCGAGAATCTGTGGAAAGAACTGAAAATTGCTGTTCACAAATGCTCTCCATCCAACCTCACTGAGCTCGAGCTGTTTTGCAAGGAGGAATGGGTAAAAATTTCAGTCTTTCGATGTGCAAAACTGATAGAGACATACCCCAAGCGAATAATGGCTGTAATCGCAGCAAAAGGTGGTGCTACAAAGTATTAACTTAAGGGGGCTGAATAATTTTGCACGCCCAATTTTTCAGTTTTTTGTTAAAAAAGTTTTAAATATCCAATAAATTTCGTTCCACTTCATGATTGTGTCCCACTTGTTGATTCTTCAAAAAAAATTACAGTTTTATATCTTTATGTTTGAAGACTGAAATGTGGCAAAAGGTCGCAAAGTTCAAGGGAGCCGAATACTTTCGCAAGGCACTGTATATTATATTGGATTTTTTTATGTATGATGGATGCTGCGATACATGTAGATCTATGTCACCATTTCCTTCAGACCAATTACATAATTTCCTGTTCCCCCCCCTGTGTGGGTTAGTTTTCGGTTCATTATGTATATAAAAGCAAGCAGTATGGGGGTGCAGTAATATGCCCCTGTTGACGGCTCTCTAAGCCGAAATGCATCGATGCCGCTTTACAGCATCCCATACTGCTTTTATTACTATTTACGTGATTTTAACCTTACTTCATGCTTTTGTTCATTTTAAATAAAAGCTCTTCATATGCCCTGCATTGGAAGTCGCATGTGTCCGGTTTCTGCGATTGTTGGTATTCGTCTCATCAGGATCTATACAGCCAGCGCCGTCCGGGGAGGCCGCCCATGCAGAGATTCAGGCCCGTCGAGACCACTACGCCTTTAAGACTTACTGTCAGGGCTTTTTTTCAGGGGGAACTCAGTTCCACCACCTCTGGCTCAGACCCTTTGGTGCCTGCTCACCACAATCACTTGTAAACACAGAAGTCTGGTTTCTGTGTTTACAAGTGACAGCTCTGCACTCTGTGTGTAACCCCCTGAACTCTGCACTCTGTATGTAATGCAATCCTGGTATTTAATGCCCCTTTAAGACCCTTCTACTGTTTTTGAAATCTGATCAGGGTCGTGGTTGAGTTCCTGCACCTATTTTCTGAGAAAAAAAGCTCTGCTTACTGTTCTTACAAACAGCTGAGTCCACACCCTCTGGTAAGAGTATTTAGTATACTTACCTTTTCTACTTGATGCCTTGGTGATCGCTTCAGGCAACTGTATACTCAACGTTGATATATCCACTCAAAACCTTTTTTTGGAATTTGAATGTATTCACTTATTGGTGTGATCTATTGATTCACTCAGCGTCACTATTTTTGGGACTCAAGGTTCTCACATGGACTTTATATATACACTTCTACTATATATAGGTTCTGAGACTCAAGGCTCTCACACAGACTTTATATATCATTTGTGTGTTCATTATAACTTTTGATCACAATATTCACTAGCGCTGCACTATTGTTTCACCATGGTGGTATTGATTGACTTCAGTACAACCAGCCTGCCCATACATGGGTCAAATTCAGCCAGTTCCTGCTGAACCAGCCAAATTTCAATCTGTCTATGGTTGGCTTAAAGTGTTGAGCTCCGTTCACACCTAGGCATCCTGGATCATGGGCAGAATGCTCCTGGATTCTGCCTGCGATTGCAAATCATAGGACATGCTTGCCATCACCATTAAATTTCAATGGCACCCCGAACGCAGCATGATTTTTCTGCTTTTTTTTCTGCAAAAATCGCAGGCTGCCTGTCGCCAAAAAGACGTTCCAGAACGCCATGGTGTGAACGGAGCCTCTCCAATCCATCTCCTGATAGAACAGAGCCTTGGGGGTATTCTTCAAATGCTCTTGTAGGCGTGTGCAGGTGTGTATTGCTAGGAGGGGTTTTGTTTTTTTGGGAGGGTGCATGTGATCATTGCAGGGCCAATCAGCACTGTTCAGGCAGCCTCGCCGGACAGTAAGGGGAGAATGAAAACTCCTACAAGCTTTAACCAGTGCTCAGCTTGACACAGATAAAAAGGTCACAAGACCGCTATATACTGCTGGTGAGAAAAAGGGTTAAGTTTATATTTACTAAAATAATTACCATTTCCGTGTGCAGTGTATCGCACAATACCAGATATAGTGAATGCAGGGTCCTGGGTTTAGGAACACCAAGTTTGTGTTAGGATCGTATCAAAAGTAGATTAGCGATAGACACAAAGTGGAGATTCTGATGTGACCCATATCAGTGATGATGCTGGGTAGACACACTTTCTAAAGTGATCTTCTTTTAATACCTTTCCACCACTAATCACGACTGAAGCAGCTTTGTATAAAACTGCAAGTCAAACATTACAAGGGACTGAGGACATTTTTCCTGCCTCTATGTAAAGACACCAAGGTTTGAGCAGCCAATTACTAGTCCTGTCATGGGGGTTTAGGAAGGCAAGAGTTGCATAATCCAGGATACACACAACAAAAAAAAGCCATGCACACAACAGGCCAAGCCTTTTTATTCCAAAAATTTATTTTTTTACATAATGAAACCTTCAATGTACATAAGCCACACTATAAAATTAAACACACCAGCTATGAGAAGTTAACACAAGTGTCCCAAAACAAAAACGTGTTGCTTTACAAATACACTAATCTCAACATACAAAATATTTTGGCATTTCTTTAAAAACCAGGAGGAAATGGAGATTTGTAAACAAAGTTCAGATTGGATAGAGTGTGCAGCTCCCAAGCTATTCTATACCTTTGCATATTCTGTCATCAGATTTGTCTAGCTATAAATACTTACCAGACAGCAGCTCTGAACTCTCCAGCCACAGATACTTCAATGCTCATTTGCAAGCTAGGAGCTACATTTAGGCCCCTTTCACACTGGGGCGGGAGCTGCGGTATAGCGGCACTATACCGTCTGATTTGCCGCAGGATTCGGCCGCTAGCAGCCGATAAAGGGTGAATACCTCCAGCAATGCGCCTCTGCAGAGGTGCATTGCGGGCGGTATTGCCGCAGTTTCCCCATTGTTTTAAATGGGAAGGAACGGTATACATACCGCTCCAAAGATGCTGCTGGCAGGAGATTTTTTTCTCTCCTGCCAGCGCATCGCCTCAGTGTGAAAGCCCTCCGGCTTTCACATTGAGGTTGCTGGGCAGGAGTTTTTCAGGCGGTATAGCAGCGCTATTTTTTAGCACTGTACCGCCTGAAAAACTCCTCAGTGTGAAAGGGGCCTTAGAGAGCACAAAGACTGTCTGAGCAGTAATTCTGCAGGTAAAACTTCCTGCAATTCAGTACTGTGTTGAAGCAGAGCACAAAGAAATCAGATATTTCAAAATTAAATTTAGAATGTAAACTAAATTAAAAGTAAAAGGAATTTATGAATGCGGTACACCATCATTTAGTGGGTCACAACACACTATAGGGCTTATTGTCAGACAATGGCAGTATGTAAGGAGAGGCGAAACTCCCAACCCAAAAAAGTATGTTGTGGGTCTATGCCCAGACAGCTGTTCTGTATACTTGTTGTGCTGAAATATATCACAAGTAACTGACCAGGACAACCATTTACAGATACACAGACCTCTTTCAACTAATTTTCAAATCCATCTCCACATCAAAAAACAAAATGATGGGCATCATTAATGTGATTAATAGATGCACAGCAAATAGGTATAGAAGTTAACCAAAGTCTCTAAACTGTATACAAATGGCCAAAATTTTAAATATTCACAACAATTTTCTACATCAAAGTAACATTAACATGGATATAGTGATATTTACCCAGTTTGATCACTTTTGTAGCACCAAGAGACTGGCTTTGGCACAGAAGGATACTTACTGCTCATAATGCCAGACAACAAAAGAACAACCAGAAAAAAAATTCTAAAATATGTGCATCAGGACTCCTCCCTGTGTTTCCATACCATGGCACTGGCACTCATTACCACCCTAAAATACTGTACTAGAAATAAAATTTGGCATTTCCCAACCTAATCCCTAAAAGATTACACGGCGACTAGACAGCATTGAGAAATACAAGGAGAGCAAAATGTAAAGTGCACCTGTTCCTAGACTATAGATATTCTCTTAAAGCCGAGTTCCACCCAAAAGTGGAACTTCCTCTTTAAGCACTCCACCCCCCCCCCCTTTACATGCCACATTTGGCATGCAAGTTCGGGACTTTGTCCCACTTTTACCTACGGGCCGCCTAGGCGGCTCCTCTTGCCTTAGGCTGCCTCTCATTCTAGGCGATCTCCTGGGACACGTAACAGGTCCCAGGAGATCGCCTGTCCACTCCTATAGCGCAGCAAGTTTCATGCATGCAGGAGTGTCCGGCCGTGAAGCCGAAAGCTGTCACAGGAGAGGAGCAGAGCTCCGGACGGCCGCATCGCTGGACCGTGGAACAGGCAAGTGTCTGTTTATTAAAAGTCAGCAGCTACACTTTGTAGCTGCTGACTTTTAATAAACATAAAAAGTCTGGAACTCCGCTTTATGCAGTAACAGGGCTGAAAGAAAGCCATCCCTGACCCCTCTAGCAGTGTTTAGAACTTTTGCACATCGTTGTCTTTACAGGTTAATGGCTGAACAGCATAGTATATGCCTGTACTAGTGGCAAAGTAGCCCAGCTGCTGTAAATTCTACCTATAGGAAATTATAAAAAATGCGCAGTAAGCAGGTTTACATGTGTAAACAATGAGATTTGGATTTTTTGGGCAAGTAGTTTATGGGATTAACTAAATGTGAAACTTGCACGGTCGGGAAATTATGCCCATAATTGTGCGCCTGTAAAATGGCAGCACTTATGTATACAGTGTATTTTGTAATTCTAGCTCCCAGTTGCTGCCAGCACAGGCATAATCTTGCTGTACATCCATACGCATCCAAATATGTCAGAGCCCCTAATAAAAAATGTGAAGTCATTCTCAAATGGAGTCAGGTTTGAATCAGTTTCCCCACTGTTTAGAAACTGCTTGCACACTATTAGCTCCGGAGTAAAAGCTTAATGGAACAACTTCTATCAACAATTCAGTTACACACGAGCATGTACAAGTGAGGCTAGGGCATTATCTGCCATTTTAATCTTATGTGGTCAAATTTAAAGTAGAACTCAGTTTACAAATTGTTGTTTTTTAATAATATGAAGAAGGATTAGAGCACATGACAAACACAAGGCCCATGGGGCCTAATCCGGCCTCATGTGTCTCTCGCACCCAGTTTCCCTGCAACACCCAAACTTCTAAACTCTACAGAAAGTACATAGCCCACTCTAGATACACCCGGCCCTTTGAGGGCAACCCTGCTGCTGATGTGGCCCATGATAAAAGAGTTTTGTTTGACACCCCTGGGAGCTGGGATTTCCATTTATGTTGGACAGTTAATAACTTCCTGTCATTTATTTTCACACATAGGTGGGCGGAGTGTGAATCTTGCAGATAGGAACACAGACCACAAAATCTTAAAATCGATTCTCATCTATGCCCACCTTCCAAAAAAAAAAAAAAAATAATAAAAAAAAACACCCCTTGAATTCTACTTTTGCCATTTGCTAGCCCCTAAATTTTACACTAAAATACAATTTGCTGTTAACAAGTCGGATTAAAATTGCCAACCAAAGCCTAGGTCATTTTAGAGGGCAAGGTTGTGAGAAGAAAAGCTTCTTGTATTGGACAGTTTTTCTTTTAACAACCCTGATCTTATTCGTCCTCCAGTAAATATATCACCGAAATAGGTGATCAGATTCTCAAACATCAATCTCAGGCAGCTGCATGTAAAATTTCATATTATCCCTACAGTTTTATTTACTCCAGTAACACTCCCAGAGTTGCACACAAAAAAAAGAAAAAAGTTAGAACATGGAAAAAGTACAAAAACAGCAACATTTACATGCAAAGTTCTTGAAACCCATATGCAGAGTGCATAGAAATAAGACGTAATGACTGCTTAAAATCTCACAATTTAAAGTTATGCAAACAAAGGAACTTCAACAACATAGTCCAATCCCATGTATGTAAAAAGATGAAAAAGAAATAAAAAAAAAAAACATGCATACACTTTAAGGTGGCATGGTCAGTAACACCTTCTAGTGCTGGAAGATATTTTAAATTCCTGAGCCAAGGAAAGGTAACTTTTCTGTTCAAGTTTGAGTCTTTAATGGCCAAGTTCACCATAACTATGCAGTTAAGGGGCTCCAGTAGGTTCAAATATATTGTGCGGTTTAAAAAAATATTAATTAATGCAATTGCCATACTTAAAGATCATTTGCTGCACCCCTGGAGCCTGACAGATACGCTCCCATATTGTTGGCTAGTGCTAGGACACAGCAGGTGTTGAGGACTCTCCCCCAGAATCACAAGCGCTAGCACTCTCCCTAGTTAAAAACAGGAGCATGCACTCCCTTCTCTCTGAGCTCAGCTGCTGTAAAGGTGGGGTGGGGTGGGGAAGAGCCCACTGCAATGCTAGGGGCGTGCACTCAATAGGGTAGATTTACCAAAACCAATCCAGTTTGTTTTTTTGCCAAAGCTTAATTGAACAAGCTGCAGAAAGAAGCCAGTTGGCTACCATACACAGGTGCACCAGATTGTGCACTCCAGTTTTAGTAAAACACCACCAATGTCTGCCACATTCTACCAACTAACCAGGATGGGGATTGCAAACAATATGTTTTTGCACCAGGCTTCATGAATGCTGAAAAAGGCTTACAGGTATGACAATTACGTGAAGCAATTTTTTGATCCAAAACGGTAGCGTATGGAGCCCCTTGACTGCATAGAACAATTATTCAAAAAGTTGAACTTGGCCTTTAAAGACAAAAAGCGATTAGAGAAGCATCATCCAGCTTTAATTTTAATAGGTCCAATACAAAAAGTGGCTGCATTGAGAAACTGCACGTCATTCTGCTATATACGATGAAATTAAGAAAACTTGTAGCGAGAAATACTAAGGCTGCCATTGCTGTCCACCCAATATTGCTAGCTGCCTCTGCCTTTAATAGTTTGAGGCACTAGGGTTGATTTACTAAAAAGGAATAGGAGGTTGTTTGTTTAGAAAGCAAGATTCAAATTTGAATACCCAATTCCATGCAATAAATATTAAAACAAAAACAGCTTTTGCTTGTACATATTCACCTTATTCGCCAAGCCAAAATGAATATCACTTTACTAAAATTACAAAATAAAATTTAAATAGCGCATATCCCCTTTGCAAACCAACCCCACTGATCTGGAAAAAGCATGCGGATGAGAAAAGTCAGCGAATCAGAACTTAAAATAAAATACAGACTTGTTCCAGGTCAGTGACAAAGTACTGAAACTATTGGTTCAAAAGCCAGAACACTGGTATTTTTAATAGGTGGTCACATTGGCAGCCTTGGTATAAAGGAACAGGTTTTTAAGGAAACCCCACAACTCACTGACGTGCGCAATGTCTTCCAGCTGCAATGCAAATAGAAGGATTGCAAAACTATAGAGAATGATAAAAAAAAAAAAAAAAAATGGATAGCTAAAAGTATACTACTTGGATACTACTGTAAAAATAGGTTTTAATTAAGCAATTTACATAGGCCTTTAAACGCAAACAAAGCAAAATCTGCTTAAAAATACACTGTACCCAAAGTGGTAAAAACAAATACACTTTTGCTGGTGTCATTCTCATATATGAAGTATAACGAGTATAATCCAACAGTCCATGTATTTTCCATGTATAAAATATAGTTCTCTAAAGAATCATGAAATAAGCTGTGAAAAGGAAAGAAAAAACAAAAACAGTATTAAAAAATTGTGTCGAGGCTTACCCAGCTGAACACACTAAAGAAATTTCCACAAGAAAACCTATAGGCACCACTACTTCAGTGTGTAAGAAGTACCAGAATTGTCCCTAAAAAATAAAACCACAACCTTGTACAGTGTGGGATGTTCCAATATGCAAATTTCCACACTGCCTAGCAGTTTCGAAAGCTGGCCCATCCCTCCAGCAACTCCCAATTGGTTAGTAAGATAGACCATCTTGGTTGCCAACCAATCGGAAAGAGGAAGACGTAGGGGTGGAGATGTGTTTGCCAGAATGAAACTACAAGGCAGCATCAAAATCTGCATATTGTAATGCAGTGCCTTTGAAATTTAAGGTCTATAATAAATAGTATGTAGGCACACCAGATGTAACAAGTGAACCTGTGCCCAAGCTATTCACGCATAATGCAGTATTAAAAGTTTCCAGCTTACCAATACTTACGTGTGGCAGCTGCATTTGTTTCCTTTTTTCAACTGCCCACCCACCCAGCCACGTCACTCATTCACATTCATGTGAATGAAAAACTACCGCCTTTGTAGGGCCCATGTAAGCGAGGGCCAAGACTTACAATTGTTTGAGAATCAGGGCCAGTTTACACTTCTGCGTGGTGCAAAATTGCATGCGATTCGCACCGCAGTGAAAATCACATACAATGTCCGTGCAATGCGATTTCAGCCACAGATAGTATGGCTGAAATTGCATTCGGACTAAACTCACACAGGGCCCTTTTTTTGGTCCGCACCAGAATTGATCACATGGATGTTCATACCCATGCGATTCATGTCCGTACTGACAGTTCCAGTGCGATATGCAAGCTGAAATGGGGGTGTCATTATTGCATTGACACTCCCCAGCAGTTCGCATATAGCAGTGTGAATGCAAGTCGGGTGTGATGCAGGAAACCGCATCGCACGACTGTGAACCAGGCCTTAGACCACATATACCTAGTTGTTACTTTTCATGTTTCCTATACACATACCTCTTTAACTGTAGCCTTAATGAAAGTTTTTCTTGAGGACAAGTCATGAGTAGGATAGCTCTCATTCACCTAAAAAAGTAAACAAGAAGTTGAAACAGAGTTTTAAAGACCTTGTGCGTTGTTACTTTCTATAATAAAGTGCATTTCCACTTTGGCAGTCAAATTTGAGGAAAAAAAATAAAATAAAAAGCGTGTTCTCCAATTCATACAGCATACCTAAAAATGTTAACAAATATGTCTTTAGCTTTCTAGGCGTTGGTTTAGAGCTGGCCTTAGGCAGACACTAACAAAAAGTGGGACACACAGTTTCCCCATGTTAACAGAATGCAGAAGCTCAGCTTCTAGATTTTTAATTCCTTGTTAAAGTGGAGTTCCACCCAAAAGTGGAACTTAAGCTTTAAGTGCGCCTCACCCCCTTACATTTGGCTTCCACTTTCGCCACCTAGGCGACTCCTCCTCCCTCCCTGCAATCTTCAGGGACACATCACAGGTTCCAGAAGATGGTCCGGCGACTGAGAAGGCGCAAAGCGAAGCTGCAAGCTGTCACAGGTGGGTGCCCACACTTACAATACCAGAACCGCAGAGAGGAGAGGGAGAGAAGCGGAGGCTTTGGGTGGCCACATCGCTGGACAGCGGGACAGGGGAGTGTGTTTATTAAAAGTCAGCTCTACATTGTTGTAATGAACAGTGCAGCCCTAACATTTTGGAGAGAAAAAAAAAACCACACACAAAAAAATTTATCCTGAGCATACCTTTTTGCAGATTTGCTTCATTGTGACTTCTTCCAGGTTTGCTTCTGCTAAAAGCTTTTTCACCGTTTCTTGGATCTCTTCATCAGTGGGTGGTTTATTCACCTTCTTTATCAAGGGCTCATCATCTGAGCTGTCTTCTGACTCGCTTTCCGATTCTACTATGGTCTCTGTAAACAGATTAATATATTAAGGCATATGCAAAGTCTATATATTGTATTTTAACCAACTCCATGGCAGACACTTTCACACCATTGCTGCCCAGTCCATTTTTGAGTGCCGTCACACTTTGAACAACAATTACTCAGTCATACAATACTGTACCCAAAATAAATGTTTTGGTAGTATTTAAAATCGGCACTGGGTTTTATTTTTTGCTATACAAAACAAAACGATACGATAAAAAAATAAAAAATAAAGTAGAAAATTAACACATTTCAGCTTGATATACAAATAATCTTCATCAATTTAGGCCAAAATGTATTCTGCTACATTTCTTTTTGTTAAAATAGACTAAAAATATTCACTAATTTTGGCTATGTAAAGTTAAAGCATCTACAAACCTATGGTACCAAGATCTTAAAATTGATCAATCCTGATGTGCTGCGTCTCGGTTCTTGATGCCCTTACATGCCGGGACAGTACATATACCCCCCAAATTACCACCTTTTTGGAATGTAGACCGTCAAAGGCATTTAGTACGAAGCATTTGATGTTTTTTTAAGTGGTCACAATTTTTAGAAAATTACATTATTTTTTCCCCAGAATTGTCATTTTAACAATTAAGTATGGGGATACCACATGTGTGAGAAGTTCTCAGCCTAGATGCATACATTTGCAGGATAGCGTGTTCCTTAAAAAACCGACTTAGACCCCTTTCACACTGAAGCATTTTTACAGCGTTTTAGGGTTAGAAAAACGCCCCTTTCCATTAAAAAGAATGCACTGTAAAAAACGCCTTGCCCTTTCACAGAGGCACTGCAAAAACACCCCAATACGTTAGGATCTTAGCGGTGCTTTACTAGCGTTTTTCGGGCGCTGGAAGGGCTCTGAAAGCACTCAGGATCTACGGACTTATCCACTACCTACAAGGTGAGATGTACCCTGTATGCCGGCGTCTGCGATGTCAAGATGCGCCTCTCCTGGGGAATGGGTGGGTGGTTTGTCGAGCTGTTATTTGCGTGCCGTGCTCCTTATATGACTAGCACTGAATTGCTTACACATTGCTGTGCAGGCTCACACACTCGAATGCCGTGTGGAGCCGAACCTCTTCGTATCACCCGCTCATGTGGGGGAATAGCTACAACGGCATCTGGATACTGCAGTGACGTCAACGCGTTTCGCAACGTGCATTGCGTAGCTTCGTCTGCGAAACGCGTCATCGATCGAGTCTCCCTTAGATAAGGGATCACTCGATCGATACGCCGCCACAGTGAAGCACGGGGAAGCCGTGTTTACACACGGCTCTCCCCGTTCTTCAGCTCCGGAGCGGCTATAAACAAATAGCCGCGCCGTCGTCCTGGATCGCTCCCCGAGGGAACACGACCGCCGCATGTAGCGGAGGGGGTCCCGATCGGACCCCCCACCTGCTAGAAGGCGGGGACGTACATGTACACCCATGTGCCTGTACGTGCCATTCTGTGGACGTACATTTACATGCGGCGGTCGGGAAGTGGGAAGACCTTTTCTATGGATAGCTGATAAGCTGCTGTTAAAGTGCCTATGAACTGTCAAGTGTATCGCTATGAGGAGTCCAATTACAGCGACACTGAGTGTCCTTAAACACTTGTTATATATTTTTTGAACTAAGACACTCACTAGCACAAGCACTTTATCGATCTCTCTGGTCTACTGCTAACAGAAACAATATATTGAAGCAATTGGAGCCAATTATGAATATAGAGACGCTTCTTTGAATAGTTCACATATGGGACTGTCCAATTGATGGCTACTATGCATTACAGATCCATGAGAGCTACATATAATTAACTTCCTTGGCACTGCCACAATGGCTGAGGATCAGATTCTAGCTACTAGGCAGAATTACACTATCGATATTCCTCTTTGTTCCCCACGGGGATGCACATGCTGGAAAATCCCGTTATTTTTATCTTTGATTACTTAATTTGAGTTATACAGCTACTTCTGTGCGGGAACTCCAGCAAGTGCATATTATTTGGCGTCTGGACTGCCTTTGTTATTTGTCGTTTATGTTAGTATATGTCCTTAAGTGTTTGTCTGCGCAACTCAATAAACTGTTTATTGGTGCAATACAGCCCGGCAATTAGCGGTTGGTTTTTAGGATTAGCTATTGTAAGAAGTATTCTGTTATTTAATTACCCAATATTATATTTTATACCTTCAATAAAATTTGTATTTTGACCCTCTATATTGTCCGTTGCTGCCTATAGTAGCCCCTTCATCCCCGGGGGTGTTCCACTCTTGGTCTGTCCCCGTGGGATATCACCTCATTGTTTGTATCCTCCGGTTTTTACCCAGCTATTACATCTGCTCCCTTTCTCCCTGGCCAGGAGCTTGTTGTCGAGTCATGCACCTGGGATCCTATCCACACATAGCAGCATGTGAGTGGGCAATCTTAATTACACGTGACAATAAGGTGAACTACTTTTATCAGCTGGACCTTTTAGTTTTCTCCTTTGTCCAGTTTTTCCCATGTTTGTATGGGATATACTGTACAGCAGTATTTTTGGATTTTATGCAGAGACTGTATTCAAGATGTCTGTACTTGAAGGACTTTGAACTTCAAGGACTGGTTGTTGGATATGATTTTTGAATTTAGTAATTCAATGGGAAAAAAAATAGTAATTCTTAAGTAAAAAGTATAATTTTTATTACCCCTCTACACAGTCTTCCTAGGCAATAGGTATCAGCAAGTACTCAGTGTTAAAAAATGGTATTGGTGTATCCCTACTGTTAATGCCCATCATAAGCTCCCATAATCAAAACTGTATAAAAGTATAATGAATTTTTTGAACAGTGTGTAAAGTTTATTTCTTGAAAGTATGGCAGCCCCTATATAACCCCTCTACCCAGTTTTGTAAAAAGAAGTACGACCACTTCTAGTGTGTACCAGGCTTAAGAGGTAAAGTGATGCACAATTTAGAATCTCGTGTTTGCCTGAAGTTAGGCTTTAACAGTTTTTAATAACAGCATCAACTTAAACATGCTAGATACAAACGATCTTTTTGGATATATGGAGGTGTTTAACCATCTATAATACAACCAGTTTACCCTTTTCTACTAAAACAAATCTACATGCAGTGTAGAGTTTACGAATTACTCTTTTAATAACCCTTGTGACTCCAATAAGAACTAGGACAAAACCTTGCTTTTTTTTTTAGCTACAGTTTACCTTTTTTGGAACTAGCTTGGCTCTTCTTGTTTGTAGTACTGCTATCTGCCTTCTTTACATTTGCAGATTTTGTGGCTTTCTTACTCTTGGGTGTTGATTTTGGTTTGGCCTTTTCCTTTTTAGCAACTTTCTTTGGTGGCTAGAGAAGATATTTGGATCAGTTATAATAAAAGCATAAGAAAAAAAAAAAAAAAAAAAAAAAAAAAAACAAACACAAAAAAAAAATGGCCTATACTACCTCCTCTTCCTCCTCCTCTTCCTCGCTTTTTTCCTCCTCGGAAGACTCTTTATCCTTTTTCTCATCCTCACTGCTAGACTCGTCAGTCAAAATTACATTGGATTTACTGCTTTTAGACTTTCGTGCTGAGCCTGAACTGCTACGTTCTTTTTTACTGCTCTTTGGAGTCTTAGACTTGGACTTTGGCAAGGACTAAGGATACACAAAAAAACAAACACAGAATTAAATAGAAAACAAATACATTTAAACCAGTACAGCCTAGTCACCTTAGGGTATTTCCATGCAGCAAAAAGAAATCGCATCACCTATGAGCCAGAACTAGGGCTGCAAACAACGATTATTTTCATAATCGATTAGTTGGCTGATTATTGTTTTGATTAATCGGATAATAGCCTTAAAAAAAATTAAAAATACTACATTTACATTTTTTTTGACCCAATTTGTTGTTGGGCAGATTACAAAACACAAATTGCTGCAAAAACACATTACATGCTTTTCTGCAGCTTCTCCAATGAAGTATATTGAACAAAAAAAATAAAAATATAGCCCCGTTTTGCGTTAAAAAGTCCTTGCCCTTTCCAAATACGCAACAGCCGGGAAAAAAAAAATCAAGGATGCAAGGTGTGAACCCAGGCCTGAGATGTTTAGTAACATAATGGGGTTAAAAATACAAAAATAAGTACAAAAAGAGCAAATAATCGCTATTGTAAGGGTTTCATTTTTTTGCTGTGGAACAGTGAAAGTAATATTTACAGTAGCCATTTGCTTTTTGTACTATAAAAAAAAGGATTTTTGTACTCACCGTAAAATCCATTTCTCTGAGTTCATAGACGGACACAGCCTTCATTGACCTTGGGGTTATGCTTCTTCCTACCAGGAGATTTAGGCAGAATTCTACAGCACTTAAGGTGTTAAAAACTTTCCTTCATGCCGCTCCTCCCAGGGGGCGTGGCTCCCCCAGGCATAACCCACACCCTGCTTTAGCAGCCTCAGTTCGTAACAAGCAGTACAAACAAAGGAGGGGTGGGTGCTGTGTCCGTCTATGAACTCAGAGTAATGGATTTTACGGTGAGTACAAAAATCCTTTTTTCTCTTTCGTTCATAGACGGACACAGCCTTCATTGACCTTAGGGACGTCCCCAAGCAGTGTCAAAAAATCGAGGGGTGGGAAAAATAACACAGCAAAAACAGGTTACACCCCAAACCAAAACAGGAGTTACTCAACGGAGGAACTCCAACCTTAAACTGCCGCCTGTAACACCTGCGGCCGAAGGAGGCATCAGAAGATGCACTTACATCCACCATATAAAACTTTGAAAAAGCGTGAACCGACGACCAGGTCGCAGCCTTACACACCTGTAACACAGAGGCTTGGTGTCGGAAAGCCCAAGAGGCCCCGATCGCCCTGGTCGAATGCGCCATGACCCGAAAGGGGGGCGCCCGCCCTTCAGGGCATAGGCCTGAAGCACAACCTGTCGGATCCACCTGGAAATGGTGGCCGACGAGACTGCCAGGCCCTTACTGGGACCGGACACAGACACGAACAGCGAGTCCGACTTCCGGAACGGAGCTGTCGCCGACAAGTAAACTCGAAGGGCCCGAACCACATCCAAAGAATGTAAAGTGGCCTCCTTCGGGTTCTTCGGCTGAGGACATAAGGATGGAAGAACAATGTCCACATCCAAGTGAAAAGCCGAAACGACCTTAGGGAGAAAAAACGGCTGCGGCCGCAGCACCACCTCATCCTTACTGACACCCGTCTGATTGAGGTAATTGCTACCAGAAATAAAATCGCCTTTTGTGACAATAAACAAAAAACCTCCCGAATGTCCTCAAAGGGAGCATCCCGAAGCACTGAAAGAACTAAATTCAAGTCCCATAGGGGTAATGGAGGGCGCACCGGAGGGGCCACCTGCCAGACCCCCTGACCCAACGCACGCACCCAGGAGTGCGATGCCAAGGGTCGCTGCAAGTAAAAACAGCCAGAGCAGAAATCTGGCTCCTAACCGTACGCAAGGCGAGAGCCTGAACCACTCCCTGCAGCAAAGACAGCAGAATCCTGTACACAACGCATGTACGAGAGTGCCAGTTCATCTCCCCACACACAGAGAAGTAGGCCTTCCATGTATGAGGAAAAAAACCTACGTCAGGTAGCCTTCCGTGCAGGCAGCACGGTAGAGACCACCAAGCCCAATAGGCCTCGGTCCTTAAGCCCAATAGGCCTCGGTCCTTAAGCCCCTGGCTCTCAACAGCCACGCCGCTAAGGCCGGTGGCTGTGAAACAGGGTGGAAGATCGGACCCTGTAACAGAAAATCAATTCCCAGGGGAAGACGCTAGGGGGCGTCTGCCAGCAGACGCACCTGGTCCGCCTACCAGAAGCGACGCGGCCAATCTGGGGCAATCAGGACCGATAGAATCCCCACAGCTTCTACTCTGCGCAGCAGGCAAGGAAGAAGCTTCCGAGGAGGGAAGGTGTAAAGTAGGCGACAGCGACCCCAAGGAGCCACCAACGCGCCTGACGCGTCCGCCCACGGGTCCTTAAACCTGGCCACGAACCGTGGCACCTACCGATAGAGACGGGACGCTAGAAGGTCCACGTCCGGAGTGCCCCACTTTCGGCACAGACCCCGAAACACCTGCGGGTGGAGAGACCACTCTCCTTGGCCCAGTGCAGTGCGACTTAGGTAGTCGGCTAGCCAATTCCGTATTCCCGGAATGTACCCGGCCGATAGAGCCGGAACGGACCCTTCGGCCCACCGAAAGGATGCGCGCGACCCCCGTCGCTGCAACAGAACTCCGTGTGCCTCCCTGATGATCAACCTACGCCACGGACGTGGTGTTATCGGACAGGATCCTGACCGGTCGGCCCTGTAGATCCAGGGACCACCTGGCAAGGCAAAGCTTGATTGCTCGGAGCTCCAGAACGTTGATCAGTAGGCAGGACTTCACCTGAGTCCAGTGCCCCTGGGCTGACTGGGTGCCCCAAGCGCCCCTCCCCAACCGGAGAGGCTGGCATCCGTCGTGACCACTGTCCAGTGGCCTGCAGAAAAATGACTTTCCGGCCCGAAGCACCGCAAACGGCAGCCACCACACCAGGGGAGACATGATCAGATGACTCAACTGAATCTGGTAATCCAGAGATGACGGAAGCTAGTCCTATCGTGACAGCAGTTCCCTCCGTAGTACCCTGGCGTGGAATTGGGCATACGGAACCGCCTCGAAAGAGGCTACCAACTCACCCAGAACCTTCCTGCAGAATCGCAGAGATGACCGCTTCTGGGTCGGCAACTGCTGCACAGCAGATAGCAGAGTCTGAAGTTTTTCCGCTAGGAGAAAAACACTCCCGCCCCGGAGGAATCCAGGACCAGTCCCAGGTATCCCTGAGACGGAATCAACCCTGATTTCAGGACAATCCAGAAACCAGCCGAACACTCGGAGAGCCTGACACGTGAGACACGGCTCCACCAATGCAGAGCTCGAAGAAGCTCGTAGGAGAATGTCGTTCAGACATCCCATGATAACAAACCCCCGCTGTCACAGCCGGGCCAGTATCGAGACGAGCACCTTGGCGAAAACCCGCCGAATGGGAAGGACACCATTGAAAATGGGCCGCCCCCCCCCCCCCCCCGCCCGCAAAGCACAGAATCTCCGGTGGTTTGAGGATATGCAGGTACACGTTCATGACATCCAAGGATGACAGAAAATCCCCCTGATGAAGTGCCGCTATTATCAAGCGAATCGACACCACCTTGACAAAACAAAACGAGGGACTTGAGGCCCAGGATCAACAGGGCCCCATCCTCCGTGGGGACACAAACAGAATGGAGTAAAACCCCGAGACCGTTCCAACGAGGGAACTGGCACAATCACTCCCCTGACCAGAAGAACCTGGACAGCCCCTGACGGAGTCAACCGGCGAACCGGAGGAGGCCAGAAGCCGGAGGGAAAAAACCTGTTTGGCAGACAAGAGAGAGAAACTCAATCTTGTACCCCAAGGAAAACACTTCGCAATGCGAAGCCAGTCTCCCACCCGAGACACGGGCGGGAGCAGACCTTCAGGCGGAAGCAGGCATGTCCGTAGACTTGTTAGGCATGCAGTATCAGGTGCGCTGCTACCCCGCAGTGGGGATTCAAGCACCATGTGGACCTACCCCCACCGCACAGGGCGAGCGAAAAAACGCTCGGAGGTAGGCAAGGAGGGTCCTTGTACAGGGCGAGGTCCCTAGCCCTTCCCAGACTGTGGGAACAGCATGCGCTTACCACCCGTGGCATCCTCAATGATGCCAGTCAGGGAAGACCCAAAAGGACCGTTCACCCTTAACGGCCATCACCAAGGCCACCTTAGAGGTCCTTCTTCCAGCTCCTGCAGCAGGAGCTTCGCCCTTTAAGTCGGGGCCTGACCAGGGCCCCGGCCAGAGCCGGCCTCACCGCTGAACCCACCACCGTGAATAGGGAGCGGGCCACGGCCTCCACTCTCCTAGCGGGATCCTGAAATGCAGGAGCCCCTTCCACAGGCAACGTGGTGGCCATGCGCAGTCTGGACACAGGGGGATCCACTGGCGGAGGAGAGACCTATTTTTTTTTTTTAACCCCCCTCAAGGGGGTAACGGGTTGCAAAGTTTTTTGACAAACTTTTTGCGGTGCATCCCATTCCTTGTATAACATAGTCCAAATAAGGAACACAAGGAAACCCTTCAGCGGTGCGTGGTAGTCTGCTGGTACTGACACGGAGGTGTCTCCGCCACATCCTCAATTTTTAGAGTCTCACGCACCGCAGAAACAAGAGCTCCATCAAATTCTTGCCAGCAACTGACTGCAGCAGAGTCATCCTCACTATCCATAAGGGTTAAACCCGCAGCCTCTGACATAACAGAACCAGAAAAAAACAGCGATTCTGTGTCATCCCCAGAAGCAGGCTCAGGGAGGGGGCGCTTTTTTACCCCCCATCCGGGCACCAGCTGCTTCAAAACTGGCAAGAAACCCAGTACAGCCAACATAACAGATGTGGCAGGGGAAGGGGCATTAAGGGTTAACTCAGGCATAGCTTGAGTTCCATAGTGTCAGCGCTGAGTCACCCACCCTGCAAGGCAGGACAAAAAAAAAAGAAAACCCCCACTGGTCACCTCCTTGCTGCTATTGCAGAGCATGGGGGCCCCCGGTATTCACCACCCCACCCAGCTGCAGAGGGAGCTGAAAAACCTGAGGTGTGCTCTGATGTGCTGGCTGTGATTTGTGTCATCCTCAAAGAAGATTCACAGTGTTTCACAGCCTAAAACTGTAACAGCACTAAAACTGGTAGCAGAGACCAGAGGCTGTGCTGAGTCATCTCAGGGAAGAATCACAGCGTTACCAAGGAGATTTCCAAGATGGCCACCATCTGAGGTAAAAATTACCTCATAGAACACAGCAGCACTGGCTGTGCTTTGTCTGTCACTGCTTTGTCTGTCACCTCAGAAAAGAATCACAGCGTTACCAAGGAGATTTCCAAGACGGCCGCTGTCTGAGGTAAAAATTACCTCATAGAACACAGCAGCACACCGCAGCACCCCCCAGAGTAACAACACAGTCCCCCAACAACACAGTCCCCCAACAACACATGGGCTCCGGTGGCAACAAAGAAAACCCAGGAGGCCCCCCTTCACAGCCACTACCCAGTCAGGGGAAGGAGGGAGAGGAAGGAGAGGAAGGGGAGAAAGGAAAGCAGGGCGGACCCTCAGTCGACCTCCCCAGGGAAACCACCAGCCAGACCACTTACCTGAGTAAGGGGCCACTACTTACCTGTCCTGCGACTACCCGGCTGGAGGTATCCCAGACAGAACCAACGTCCGTAAACGGCATGGCTGTCGGCCAGACACACTGTGACAAAGCCATAGAGACCGGTCATATGTGTGCCCTAGAACCGAAGTTCCCCGGCCGCCCCTGGAGCAATGGGGCCTGTCGTGGACGTCCCAAAGCTGAGCTGAGGGCCGGCACACGCTCGAAGGCCGAACATGGGGGGACTACAAGGGCCGAGGACCCAGCCTGTCACCCAGTCGGCTGTTGATAGAAGAATCGCAGGATTCAAAATGCAGGAACAAAATAATAAAAAAGCGAGAAAAATCGCCAGAAAAAAAACTCCAGGAACTCCAGAGAGCCTTGACCTCCTGTCGTTAGGCAGAAAACAAACTGAGGCTGCTAAAGCAGGGTGTGGGTTATGCCTGGGGGAGCCACGCCCCCTGGGAGGAGCGGCATGAAGGAAAGTTTTTAACACCTTAAGTGCTGTAGAATTCTGCCTAAATCTCCTGGTAGGAAGAAGCCTAACCCTAAGGTCAATGAAGGCTGTGTCCGTCTATGAACGAAAGAGAAAGGCTAATTTTTGTTTTAACCCCATTATGTTACTGGCCGATTAATCGATTATGAAAATTGTAATCGATTAATTTCATAATCGATTAGTTGTCTGCATTTTCTTAAAATATTCATAATATTAATGTTTTACTGCTTGTTTTGATAATTTAAGGGCCAGTTCACATCACAGAAATGAAGTCTGGATGCTTTTTGCATGCACATTTTTGATGCAGTCCAGTGCATTTACCCCTCTCCCCCCCTTTTTCTTAACCTTAAAGTGGAGGTTCACCTGAAAAGTTAATTTTTAACCTTAGATTGATGCTCATTTTGTCAAGGGGAATCGGTAGTTTTTTAAAATCTAAGCAGTACTTACCGTTTTAGAGAGCGATCTTCTCCGACAGGCTTCCGACGGTCGCATACATCGCGTCACGATTTTCCGAAAGTAGCCGAACGTCGGTGCGCAGGCGCCGTATAGAGCCGCACCAACGTTCAGCTTCTTTCGGCTACTCGTGACGCGATGTATGCGACCGCCGGAAGCCTGTCGGAAGACTGTCAATCAAATAGGAACGCCCAGTCCCGAAGACCATACCTGGAAGCGGCGGAGAAGATCGCTCTAAAAAACGGTAAGTACTGCTTAGATTTTAAAAACGCTACCCGATTCCCCTTGACAAAATGAGCATTAATCTAAGGCTAAAAATTTTTTTTAGGGTGAAATCCCGCTTTGAAGGACATGAGTGTTTCTGTGCATTTTACAGCATTCCAGTACAGGAAAAATGCAGTATGTTCTACTTTTTTTTCCCTGGAACTGCAAGCACTGGTGTGAACTATACCATTGAAAACCATATAAGGTTTTTAAAAAACACACAATATATATTAGGCAGCAAATACACAGACATCACCAAAGAAGTCTCAGTTTAACAAAAAATAAATAAAACATCCCACCGCAAACCACGCTTCATCAGTCTGGGACCGACTAAAAAGTTCCAATGCAACAGATATCAATATGTTATGTTTCGCTAAACAATTTAGATGCAATCAAACCCATTTCAGGAACAAATGGTTAACTCACACTACAACTATGCTTTCATACATGTGTACTGTACATCAAATACTATATTGCAGTATTTTTTCACTCACTGTCAAATCCCTTTCATGGTGTCTATTGAGGGGCACAGAAACCCAATTCAAACCCCGACCAACCCGGGGCGCCAGGTCGCAATTACAACTAGAATTAGTGACCTGGGGTACCCAGTCTCCGTGCGCACCCCCACTCAGGCCGGTAATTGAGGCCGCAGCTTTGCGGCCTTCTGCAGTCCTATGGTTCCTTCTAGAATCTGGCGCCCTTTTGTGGTGGCAGAGAGATTATATATATATATATATATATATATATATATATATATATATATATATATATATATATATATATATATATATATATATATATATATATATATATATATAATCACCCTAGAGATTAAAATGGCAGTCGTTGGAATACTTGGTCACACCGTATTTGCGTAGCAGCCTTACAAGCGCATTTATTTTTTTAGAAAAAAATAAAACAGTAAAGTTAGCCCAATTTATTTAATATTGTGAAAGATGTAACGCCGAGTAAATTGATACCAAACATGTCACGCTTCAAAATTGCGTCCGCTCTTGGAATGGCGACAAACTTTTACCCTTTAAAATCTCCATAGGCGGTGTTTAAAAAAAAAAAAATCTACAGGTTGCATGTTTTGAGTTACAGAGGGGTCTAGTGCTAGAATTATTGCTCTCGCTCTACCAATCACAGCGATACCTCACATGTGTGGTTTTGAACACCGCTTTCATATGCAGGCGCTACTCACGTATGCGTTCGCTTCTGCGCGAGAGCTGGACGGGACGCGTTGCTTGCTCCTAACTTTTTTATAGCTAGCTCCTAGATTTCAAGCAAATATGTCAAGCCCTGCTGTCGCCTACAGGAGGATTGGACAAAAAAAAAACACTCTAGGAAACAAACTAGGCCAACTCTAGATAACCCTTACCTACTACCAGCACACCTAAATGTGTACTTAAAATTAAAAGGATTTTACAGAGTACAAAAATCATTTTCTTAAATATGTATTACAGGTATTTATGCACCAACAATTAACACAGAGCTTTACATGCTGTACTTTCACATCAGTACTGTCAAGGAGTTTGCAATCTAAAAAAGTTATGATCTTCCACATGCCATGGCCGATTTGGACAGGAGCCAATGAACCCATCATGGTTTTTGAATGTGGGAAGAAACCAGATAATCCTGAGGAAACCAACAAGCACAGGGAGACCCTGAAAACTCCATGCAGAGTGTGTCCGGATTGAGATATAGACCAGGGAACCAAGTGCTACGCAAGAAGTAATTAACCTTTGGGACATCCAAAAGTAGCTGGGAAGAAAAATGTTCTGAGACCCAAGACAACATAAAATTGGGTATTACCTTTAGCTCAAAGCCACCTGAAGGACCTTACACGTAAAGCCTGGGTTCACACAGATGAGCTGTGGTTTGGGCGATTTAAAAACGTTTTAGCACACAGGACTTTGATGCACTTTCGTGGAGAAGAAAAAAAAAAAAAAAAAAAACACACCAACGGCCTAATAGTCTAAAAAAGTCAATGGGCGTGCACCTAAAAACCGCATGTAAAATGCGTATATAGTACTCAACCCAAAACATATTGTAGCCAACAATTCTTTTTTTTAACAAGAGAGTAGCTTAGTAATTCTAAGATGTGATGGCTGCATTTATGTATTTTTTGTCTCTTCGAATTTTATCTGGTGAATTGGCCAGCAAGTCAGTTTTTCCAAAAGAAAAACGCTTTCCAGTAGAACGTATGTTACAAGGATGAGACAAACCATTTACCACTGGCGGGGAGCTTACAACGATCAGCTTTATGTAAAACCTTCATCCCAAAATGGAAAAAAAAAAAAAAAAAAAAAAAAAACTCTTCCGTGCAACTGCTTATAAAGTGTTAGCTGGGGTTTGGTTTCAATTTGTTTGTGTATTTAAATCTGCTAGTATAACCAACACTGCCATCCCCCAGACTGACAACGCTGCTGTCCAAAAAAGGTGTCCACTGTGCTCATCCATCTAGATGGATTAATGTTTTATGGAAACATTAATACAGGAGAAAAAAAGAAAACCAATATATAGTCACCACAAAGTATTTGAGACCTGTAATATTAAATTTTTTTATTTTGAGTTAAATGGAGCTTTAAAAAAAAAAAATAAAAAAAAGCAGAACTTTATGAAGCAAATCAAGATGGGAAAATCCAATCATGGGACTTTTTTTTTTTTTTTTTTTGGTAAACAAAAAAAAAATCTATAAAAAAAATGATATATGAACACATCTATATTACCTTTCCTGTAGACTTGGGCTTCAAGAGGAATTTCATAATCCTAGAAATTAACTCAACGTTTGCACCAGACTTTTCAAGATCAAGTACGCCACAAATATTTTTCAAATCGCTCTTTTTAAACCTAGAAGTAGAAAGCATGATTATGGAAATCAATGAGGTGGTGGTGGGGAAAATACACAGAACAGACCAGATGAAAAAGCAGCTACTTAATGATTAGCTCCATTCCACCCATGGGCAACAATGCTATATAAGCAGAGCATTTTCAAAGCCAGGGCTGCTTCCTTACTCTGCAGGCAGCATTATTTTTTCCTCAACGCGAAGCAACACTAAAGCTGCAGTGTTAGCCACTCCCTATTGTAACAATTTTGTTAGACATCGATAGGCGTTTGGGAAGAGCAACAAACAAAACAAAAAAAACCACACACACACACACACACACACACACACACACACCACGGGAACCAACCGCCCATTTTCAACGCCTGTGTGAAAGAGCCTTAAGTAGTGCCCATTAGCAGCCTGAAACAGGACTCCCTTAATTTTCAGGGGAATCCATACCAACTATTCTGACCCAACAGCATCAAGGATCCATAAATTCATTGAAACGACACCCTTCATGCAGGTTTCTCCACTGACATATTGAACACCGCCAGGTCTTTCCCATCAAATGTTTCCAAGGGAGCCAGTTATTCACTCACAACCAAGGAGGGCAAAAAATGTTTTTCTAGCCTGGGCCTTGGGACAGACAATCAGGCAGCAAAACATCCTGCAGCCAGGGTGAGTCAACCAAAGTTGCCACGTTCCTCCTCACCCAAGGAACACCCTCCCTGCAGCTGATCCCAATCCCTGAGGGAGATTTCAGCAGTCAAGTGCTTCAGTAATGGTTAACCATTGACAGCCTTCAAATTCTAGTAAGGGACACATTGTCTTGATGTTTGATGGTAAGACCAATTCCATTGATCCCAGCTCTACTAGACACTTCAAAGGGAACCTTCATTTAAGATTTGGACATTGGTTTCCAGAGTCATCTTTCCGAGAGGTACTTGGAATATACACAGCTGGTTTCTATCCTGGGCAAGCCAAAACTAAAGCTGTCAACCTCTTTCACATGGGAAGCCAGTAAGAACAAGCGCCCGAGTCTGTAGGCGATATACGATACCATGTAGAATGGTCAAATTTGTCCAGAAGGCCTTGGATTGCAGTTTGTAGGGTTGTGGAGTGGCCGGCTATTTTAATAGATCGGCTGGGAATTCTCTAGAATCAAATGGTTCTGGACTAGGACCTACCAACTGGTCTACAATGCCTTATAACCTCTCTGAAGCATTATTGAACTAGCTTACAAGATGAAGACAAAATAAAATTAAAAAAGGTCTAGAATTCATGGCGCTGCCATTATTTTGGAGGAAGGTGTATTTTATAGTCACTTTGTGTGTAGGTATTCATTCAATCTCTACAGTACATATTTTCCCTGCCTTCAAGATGAGGAGTGTGTTCAAACCATTAGAGTACACAGGGCATGATAGGAGGTACTTTACTTTGTTGCCAGTTTCCTGGCATCAAGATCATTTGGGACCCCTTTGAAGGAAATATTCATGATTTCTATTGCAATTGGGGAAAAACCGGAGTTAGGCTTACCGGTAACTCTGTTTCTAGGAGTCTTCCAGGACAGCCTCTTGAGACCTTGGGCTCCTCCCTCCGGGACAGGAAACACGTACACCCTTTTCTTTAAAGGGCAGTCCTCCAGGTCTCCTCCTCAGTTTGCCCGAGAAATAACAGAAGACTCTGAAAGACACAATCTACACATCGTTAGATCATTACCACACTACCAGTTCCTAGATTGACACCGGGTGGGAAAAACTCCGGCTGTCCTGGAAGACTCCTAGAAACAGAGTTACCGGTAAGCCTAACTCCGGTTTTTCTCTAGTCGTCTTCCAGGACAGCCTCTTGAGATGATAAGCAAGAAACTTACTCTTTTTTAGGGTGGGACCACTGTCTGTAGGACCCTTCGTCCGAAGGCCTGATCTTTATCTGACATAAGGTCCAACCGATAATGCCTTGCAAAGGTTGAATAGGATGTCCAGGCTGCCGCCTTACAGATCTCTTCCGGGGAAGCTCCGGCTCTCTCTGCCCAAGAAACTGCAACTGCCCGGGTAGAGTGTGCTTTGACAATTGGTGGTTCTTTACCCCCTATCTGATAAGCCTCAGTAATTAACATCCTTAGCCATCTGGCTATAGAGGATTTAGACGTCCCGTAACCTTTACGGGTACCAGAAAAATTAACAAAAAGGGAATCACTAAGTCTAAACTGCTTAGTGGCCTCTAAATAAAATATTTCTTTTAACGTCCAGTAGGGACGACAATTCCCCCTCATCATTCTCTGACGAGGAATGCAGAGTTGGTAGGATAATATCCTGAGTTCTGTGGAATGTCGATGCCACTTTTGGCAAATAATTTGGGTCCGTCCTAAGAATGACCCTATCATCTAAAACCTTCAGGAAGGGCTCTCTAATAGAGAGGGCCTGAAGGTCACTAACCCTCCTAGCCGAGGTTATGGCGACTAGGAATGCTGTCTTCAACGTCACATGCTTCAGAGAAGATTCCTCCAGCGGCTCAAAAGGTTTGTTGGCAAGAGCTTTTAGTACCAGCGAGAGATCCCATGTAGGACATGCTTTAACCCCAACGGGCTTGGATCTTGCCAGGCTTTTGAAAAAGTTCCTAACAAAGCGATCTTGCTGAAGGGGAGTCTCCAGAAAAATGCTTAAGGCCGCAGCCTGTACCTTGAGGGTGCTTATGGATAAGCCCAGTTCTACCCCAGCTTGCAGAAAATCCAGCACTGCTGGAATATTAGTTTGGAAAGACCCTTGCTCCAACCTCCAGGAATTGAACTTTTTCCAGATCTTGGAGTAGATAGCCCTTGTCACTGGCTTGCGACATTCCAGCAGGGTTTTCACTACCCTATCTGAAAAACCACGGGCTTTTAAGAGTTGTTCCTCAGAAACCAAACAGTTAATTTCATGCTCTTTATCCGAGGGTGAAGAACCGGACCTATGGACAGTAGGTCCTCTCTCTCCGGAAGTGACCAAGGTGGATATAGAGCCAGTTTCTTTAGGCTGGTGAACCAAGGCCGCTTCGGCCAAAACGGCGTGACCAGAATTAGGTCCGTGCATTCCCTGATAAACTTCTGAATTACCCTGGGAATTAATCTCACTGGGGGAAAGGCATATGCTAGGTTGAAATGCCAGGGATGGGCGAAGGCATCTATACCCTTCGACCTGTCCTGATGGTGGATAGAGAAGAACACTGGAACTTTCTTGTTCCCTTCTGCAGCGAATAGGTCCACTTCTGGTAATCCCCAGAGAGACACTATTTGCTCGAACACAACCTGGTTCAGACACCACTCGTCCTGATTTATCGACTGTCTGCTGAGAAAGTCGGCCAGGGTGTTTAGAGATCCCTTCAAGTGGACTGCCGAAAGGTATATCAAATTCTTCTCTGCCCAGCTTAGAATTTGTGTCGCCGTGGCCTGAAGGGCTGGACTTCTTGTGCCCCCTTGTTTGTTTAGGTAGGCTACCGTAGACGCATTGTCTGTTCTTACTTGTAGGTGTTGTCCTACTAGGCGACTCCCGAAAGTCTGTATGGCTCTTAGGACGGCCAACAGCTCCCTTTGGTTTGATGACTTTAGGACTTCTGAAGAGGACCATTGTCCCTGGGTCCAAGTCTCCTCTAAGTGGGCTCCCCAACCCTTTCCGCTGGCGTCGGTGGTCAGCACCAGGGCAGTTGGGGGTTGCCATGAGAGCCCTCCCACTAGGTTCTTTTTGGACCGCCACCACCACAGATCTCTTTTGATTCTGTCTGGGATAGGCATTGGAAGGTCCAACCCTTCCTTCCTGCCATTCCAATGTTTGAGCATAAGCCCCTGTAGGGGGCGTAGGTGGAACCGGGCCCAGGGCACCGCTGGGAAACATGCTGACATGAGTCCCAAGACCCTCATCACCTCCCTGATACTGGCTTCTAAATTTGTTTGAAGCTGTGCAATTGCTTGTTCCAATTTGTGGAATTTTTCCAGTGGGAGAAAGGTCTTTCTTTCCACCGAGGAAATTCTGTATCCCAAATACATGACTTCTTGGGAAGGTACCAGTTGTGATTTGTCCTTGTTGACCAACCACCCTAAGGAGTTCAGGAAGGACAGGGCCACCCTTAGGTCGCTCTCTAGTTGGGGACCTGATGGGGCTAAGAATAAGAGGTCGTCCAAGTATGGAATTACGGTGATATTCCGTGTTCTCAGGTGCGCCAAGGCTTCTGCCAGCACTTTGGTGAAGATTCTTGGGGAGGACGACAGTCCAAAGGGGAGAGCCCTGAACTGGAAGTGTTTGATTGTCGTCCCCATCTTCACTGCCAACCTCAGTAATTTCTGACTTTCCGGGCGAATTGGGATATGCAGGTATGCATCCCTCAGATCCACCGTGGCCATAAAGCAATTTGGAAAGATAAGATTGGTCACTGAAAAAATTGACTCCATTCTGAAGCGCTTGTACCTGACAAACTTGTTCAGGGGGCGCAAATTCAATATCAGTCTGTATTTTCCTGAGGGTTTTTTCACCACGAACACGTGTGAATACACTCCTAGACCCTTTTCCGCTAGGGGAACCTCCACCAAGACTCTCTGGTCTAATAAGTCTCCTATGAGGAGGCTCAAGGCTTCCGCTTTCTCCCGATCTTTTGGTAGTTGGGTGATTAGAAGTAATGGAGGGGGAGGGGACAGGAATTCTAGTCTGTAACCGTTTTTTATTATATCCAAAACAAACGGACTGACTGTAGACTTTGTCCATTGCAGGAGGAACTCCCCCAGTCTTCCTCCCACGGGGACCTGAATGTCACTGGGTTTTGGGGGTAGCCTGAGGAGGGTTGAACAAGATACCCCCTCGACCTCGTCCTTTCTGGTTAGCCCAGTGTTTTTTAGGACGGTTATCGTCTTTTTGGTTCTGCTTGAACCCTCGAAAAAACTTTCTATTCCCATCTTTTTTCTTTCTCTCGGGAAAAGCTTTCTTTTTATCCTGCGTCCTTTCCAGAGCCTCTTGGAGGCCTGGACCAAACAAATGGTCCCCCGAAAAAGGCAAGCCGCAGAGTTTTAGTTTTGACGCTGCATCTCCGGTCCACGTCTTTAACCAGACTGACCTTCTGGCCGCATTAACCAGGGCAGCTGATCTAGCTGCCAGCTTCACTGATTCAGAAGAAGCATCAGCTAGAAAGCCTACAGCTTTCATAAGCAACGGGAAAGATTTCAGAATCTGTTGCCTAGAAGTACCCGCTGTAATGTGGGCTTGAAGCTGATTGAGCCAACATTCTAGATTTCTAGCCACGCACGTAGCTGCCAGAGCAGGTTTTAGTGCAATGGTGGAGGCATCCCATGCTCCTTTGAGTAGTATTTCACCCCTTTTGTCCATGGGATCCTTAAGACATCCAAGGTCGTCAAAGGCCAGGTCGGTTCTTTTAGAGACCTTGGCTAGGGGTGCATCAAGCTTGGGGTTTTTGTTCCAGGGCTGTGATGCATTATCCTCAAAAGGGAATCTCCTTTTTAAATTCCCCGCAAAAAAGGGCCTTTTTTCAGGCTGCTCCCACTCCTGCAAGATAGCTTCTATTAGCGACTTGTGGACAGGGAAGACCTTGGTCTTTTGAGCACTGCACCCTTGGTATAACTGGTCGTGCTTTGATAGCTGGACCGGTTCCTCTCGAATCTCTAAGGTTTCGTAGATAGCATTAAGCAATTCTCCTACGTCCTCTAGAGATAACTTGTATCTTGTCCCCCTGGAGGAATCTTCCTCTACCTCTGAGCCCGATGCTGAGTCCATCTGGGAAGAGGCTTGGGACAGTGTGGACCCACCAGCCTCCTCTTCCTCCTGCTCAAACACTCCGGGAGTGGCCACCAAGGATGGTGCACTAGAGGCTTTATAAATTGGGGATGCCATTTGCACCCTATCCATCATCCCCCTAAAGGAGCTGAAGGTGGATGCCAATTCGTCCCTGACAGATGTCAAAACTTTATGACATTCCGCAGCGGAGTCGTCTTTAACTAAACTGGCGATGCACTCAGCACATAGAGGCTTTTTCCAGCTAGAGCCTAACTTCTCCCCACACACAGCGCACTTTCTTTTTGGGGCCTGGACTGCTGTCTTGTCCTGAGCTTTGACCTGCAAGCAAACACATAGCCAAGCATAATCGTCAGAAAACAGCCCCTATGACCACACACCACTGTGAGATAGGTCAGAAAATAAGTGCGGGGGAGTCCCTCCACCAAGTTCCCCACCCAGGGAGGGAGAAGTGATAGTGGTCTGTTTCCAGACCTAATCCCCCAGAGTAAGGCAGAACGGCCTCGCCCCCTTACCTGGGAGATGCCAGAGCCGGTGGACCCGGAGTCTGTAGCCCTCGCTTCCTCCATCAGTCCCCGTGTTGTAAACAGCGCTGCTGCCGTGAAACACGCCGCTCCGGAGCCTTCGTTCCTCTGCTGCGCCTGTTGACGGACGGGACCACATCCGTCGGCGCCCCTTGATGACTCGTTCCTCTGACGCACTTCCGCCCGAGGAACGAATCCGCCCCGCCCCTCAGCGCCGCTCCGGAAGAGGAAGTAAGTGCCGGGCGGCATGGCTAAGCCAGCGTCACTCACCGCCGCCATGCTGAGTCCCCTGCTGTGGAAATCCACGCTACTGAGGCCAGGTACTGGGGATAGGGGGGAGGATTTTAAGCCCCAAGGGTCCCCGCTCTCCCCGAGCGCAAGGACAGCAGCAGGAACTTGGTGACCTCCTCTTCCGACCAGGAACAGAGGGGTACCAAGGCAGAGATGGAAGTCCAGCATTTTCTTAGTCCCTTGACGTGCTCCTTCCCTTCTGGCAGGAAACACAAATAACTGAGGAGGAGACCTGGAGGACTGCCCTTTAAAGAAAAGGGTGTACGTGTTTCCTGTCCCGGAGGGAGGAGCCCAAGGTCTCAAGAGGCTGTCCTGGAAGACGACTGGAGAAAAATATATATCCTATGTGTGACACCTTGGTGTACTTATACCCGTTCTATTTTGTACCCCATGCCAAGATGTACTGTATATTATATATGTGACTGAATGCTACCTAAGCTTTCAATAAAATAGATTGAGACAAAAAGCTGTACTTACTTTTTTAGCATATCTTCCTTTTTTTTGTACTGTTCACTTCCAGCATCAAATGCAAAGCCATTAAACTGTCCAATATTCTTTTTCACCAGATTAACCTAGAATAGTAAGGCAATAAAATGTAAATATCATGATGGATTCATCTGAACTACAGTCACACTTTGCATACGCTGTGGTGCATATTTCAACATGGGCTTCAATCCTTCCTAAGGAAGATGTGCATGCTGGCAACATTGCTGGAAGCATAAAAAAAGCAGGATTTCTTTGCAACTACCTTCAAAGCTCAATGAGCAAAATATCAAAACAATATTTTCACAAAAAATATGAGAAAACCATCATCAGTGGACAAACATTCCGTCATACAAAAAAAAACCCACACATGACATATCCATCTGTAAGCCAAAATTACCCCCAAAATACAAAATATTTCCCTTGCTCCCAGCACAAATCTCCCTCACCACACACACACACACACACACACACACACACACACACACACACACACACACACACACCTCTTAAATTTCAATCCTAGCACAGATTGCCCGCAAATGCCCCCAATCGCTCCTATTAACCCAAAATTCCTCTACCCCCCAGCACAAAATCGCCACACCACCCCAAACAAAATCTTCCCGTCTCCAATGCCCCTCGGACAAAAATCCCTCCTCCTAGCACTACCCACTACAAAATTACCGTTCTCTGCACAAATTCTTCCTTGCACAATCAACTCCCCCGCCACAAATCCCCATTATACTTCCTCACACAGATAGCAGTTAATCTGACCCCAAGTGACACTTTTTGGTGACCAGTGCTATAAAAATGCACCGGTGACAATATAAATGGCACTGCCAGGGAGGGGGTTAACACTAGGGGGTGATCAAGGGGGGGGGGGGGGGGGGGGGGGGGGGGGGGGGTTGGCAGTGTTCCCTAGGGATGAGCTTCTAACTTTCAAGGGGATAGACTGACTGGGAGTAGAGAGATCGCTGTTCTTGATCACTAGGAACAGCAGATCTCTCTCCTCCCCTGTCAGAACAGCAGAACCCCATTCTATCTCTCCACCACTATCTTGGGCGAGCACAGGCGTACGTCAGTTTTCGCAGATGAGCTGCCTTGCCAGTGTGAATTTATATTTATTTTTAAACCACACACACACAGTTTTCCTTGCAAGCTGCATTTATTTTGTAACTACAATAGGGAGCCCTCAATGCACATACCAGGCCCTCCATGTCAATCTTATTACCATCACAAGGGAGCTTACAAACCTATGCGACAGTCTGGGAGGTACTCTTTCACCATCAGCTTACCGGGTGGAATTAGGGACCCCTACACCAAAGGAAGCATATCGGTGGTAGAAGGTTCCCAGCCACATCCAGTCGTAAATGAAAAGAGCTCAATACTTCCAGGTAGCGCTGCACGATTAATAGTTTAAAGAAAAAAATGCGATATCGATAGATAGGAGAGATATATATATATATAAAAACACACACACACACACACACACACACACACACACACACACTTAGCAGATACCCTAGAGAATAAAATGGCGGTCGTTGAAATATTTTATGTCACACTGTATTTGCGCAGCGGTCTTTCAAATGGAATTTTTTTGGGGAAATACACTTGGAAAGAAAAATAAAAATAAAAAACACACTAAACAGTAAAGTCATCCCAATGTCTTTGTTTAATGCAAGAGATGTTACACCAAGAATCCTGCTCTTTATTCTAAGAAAGAAAAAAACGTGTTTCTCATTTTATCCAAAATAAGGCAGCTTTACTTCCAGGTATTACACCTCCAATTCTTCTCTATCCCGACAGAAGTTTTGCTGTTTCTGGGCTCCCAAATTAGTCCAGAACAGTGTTTGGGGGAGCACGTGCTTGGACTAACTAGCAAAGACATATTGTACTCCTGGCAAAAGGTTAAAGAAAATCTACACTGAGAAATATGAAGGCTGCCATGACTAGACTAATAAGTCTTGTTGCTTTGCTGTTAATATACTTACACATATTGCAAAAAGCTGCGGGAAAAGCCACAACCATGTATATAGTTGTGCAGAAATGTAGCCGTTTGCACAACATACTTACTGTGCCTGGGCGATTAAAAAGCAGACGATGCAAAAGTCGTAACTCATCACATTTCTTCTTCTTTAAGAAGTAGTATATGCGTTCTATTTCATGTAGTTTTTCACCCTTTCCTGGAAGAGAATGCAGTTATAGTACATTAGTGTAGAAGCTCAAAATTTGGACTTTTAGCTGAACTAAACTTACATATTGCAGAATATATTGGGTATGCTGACGTTTCAAAGACCAGAGTGGACTTGATTTAAAGCAAGTCAATTTACAGGTGCTCTTTACAATTTAAGGACTTATTCTTTCTGGTAGTTAGAATCTGTAATACTTGCAAACAAAATGAAGGTTTCCTATTTTTTTCAAATTTTGTTTTCATAAAATGCTTTTGGAGTAAAAATCTATCCTAAAGCGGATGTCCGCCCACCGCTGCAAAAATTAAAAGCCAGCAGCTACACATACTGCTGGCTTTTGATAACAGGACGTTTACCTGTCCTGGAGTCCAGCGATGTCGGCACCGCAGCTCATGTTGCCTTCAGCTGTCGGGTGCTGCCATTGCAGGCAAGGAAACCCGGCAGTGTAGCCTTACAGCTTCACGCCGGGAACCCTACAGCACATGCACGAGGCTCCGCTCCTCTCTCCTACTGGCCCGGCGCAGGGGGGGGGGGGGGGGGGGGGGAGAAGAGGGAGCTGAGCAGTGACATCAATATCCGCGGCTGTGGCTCCCAGAAGTGGGAACCGGATACTTGTCCCCCCCAAAAGGTGCCAATTGTGGCACTGGAGGGGTGGAGGAAACAAATAAGTGGAAGTTCCACTTTTGGGTGTAACTCTGCTTTAAGATAGTTTTCTATTTAGGCTACATTAATTCATTTTGTTTATTCAGCATGAAATGAAGCTTGGTTACGTAGTATGATATAAACAGAAAAAAAAACGCATATTCAAGAGTCTGCAGACCCCAGAATTTTATTTATTTTTTTTACAAAGATGGGATGACTCCAAAAAGGTTTTTTTTGTGTTTGTTTTTTAGCAGCAAAGTATTGCAAGCAAAGGATTTGGATTTAGTAAAATCGTATATTATGCAAAATGAGAAATGTGTTCCATTTAGATTAGCGAATAACAGTGAAACTGTTTGACAATACAGTGGAACCTCAGTTTACGAGCACAATACATTCCAGGAGAATGCTCGTAATCCAAAGTACTCGCATATCAAAGCGAGTTTCCCCATTGAAGTCAATGAAAACGAAAATAAATTTGTTCCACATTGACGTCAATGGTATGCAATACCGCATGCGGCCAGAGGTGGGAGGGGTGTCACGGAAACAGCCAGAAGGGCCCGAGGACAGCTCACTCGGCTGACCTTGTAAACCTCAGAAAGGAACCGAGTATTTACGAGCATTTCCGAATGGCGCCAATTGGCTCTGGCGCCCCCTCCCCCAGGCGAAACGCGGTATTGCACACCGCTTTAGCCTGAATCCTGCTAGTTTTGCGAGACAACACTCGCTGTTTAGGATTTTTTTTAAATAGTACTCATATTGCAAAACGCTCGTTAACCATGTTACTCGCAATCTGAGGTTCCACTAGACATTACAAAATTGCCATCCACATGAACATCCCTTTGGAGTAAAAATCTATCTCAGAATAGTTTTCTATTTAGGATACAGTAATAATTTTGTTTATTCAGCATGAAATGTAGCTTAGTTATGTAGCATGAGGCTGTATAGTCTGCAATATTTACATTTTTGGTAAACGCAATGAATCCAAGCTCTGCAAGCTGACATAACATGCACTGCGTTGATGCAATCACACAATTTCACAGTAACCATGAGATAAAACAAAGTTCAGGAATATTCCTTTATCCCATTGTTTTGCAAATCCATGAACACTACAAACTGTATGATTGAATCGGTTCGGTTATCACCGTTTTACTAACCTGACAGCTTATTATTATAAATGGAATCTTTAATATTTGCAAACAAAATTAAGATTTCTCAACTACCACCAAGAATAAGTCCTCGCATTTAAAGAGCACCCGTCATTTCAGATCCATCATGGCAGCGCCTGTTAGCGGGCATCCACTCACATGCTGGCGCTACGTCCCTCAACTTGTGTCATTGCCGCATCACCAGCTGTCCCATTGTACTGCGGCAGGTCGGCTCACGCAGGAGCGTTCCTGCGGGTCGGACGCAAAGTCCGCGATCACCTAATACAGAGGCAGAATGGGGATCTGACTCTGTAAACAAGGCGGACCCTCATTCCGACAGGGGGAACATCAGAGATCTTCCGTTCCCAGTGACCGGGAACAGTGATCTGTCATGTCCCAGGTAGCCCATCCCCCCTAGTTCGAACACGCTGAGGGAAACAGTTCACCCCTTGATTACCCTAGTAGTGTTAACCCCTTCCCTGCCAGTGTTTTTTTTTACATTGATCAGTGCATTTTTATAGCCATAAAATATAATGTCACTGGTCCCCAAAAAGTGTAATTTGGGGTCAGATTTGTCCGCCGTAATGTCGCAGTCCCGAAAAAAGTCCCTAAATCTATCCCATAGTTTGTAGACACGATAACTTTTGGGCAAACCAATATACCCTTTCGCGTTTTTCTTTGCGGCTATGTATTACAGCACAAAAAATAAAAACCGCAGAGGTGATCAAATACCTCCAAAAGAAAGCTCTATTTATGGGGGGGAAAAAATTGCACGACCGTGCAACATTTTACTCAAACAATTGTCAGTTAAGGAGACAGTGTCGTATCCCAAAAAATGGCCTGGCCATTAGGGGGCAAATCCTTCCGGTCCTTAATTCTATTAAAAGTGAATGGGACCGTTGGTGAGTCAAGAGCGGGTCAGAGGAAGAGCTGCAGTGGGACAGAGATGACAGTTGTGCTTTAAAAATTATAATTTAAAATTGTGTTGATTTAAATCAAGCCTTTTTACTATTGAGCCTAATGCACACTGGATGTTAAAATAACATTCTAAAAACGCCAGTAGCTTTGCAGCGAGTTTTTCTAACTTTTGTGTGAAGAATTTTTTATTTCCTTCAATGGATCAAAAACATAAAAAAAAAAAAAAACCGCTGGTGATCGACGTTTGAGCGTTTATCACCGTTTTTACAGCTGAAAAATGTCTCTCAGAACCCACTGGTTTTGGGGGGTTTTTACTGCTCAAAAACACCACTCCCCAAAACTGCTAATAGCCTATGTGTGCATGGACACATAGGATAATACTGTAGAAGAAATAAAATAAAAAACCCTACTGCCAAAAACAGCTGCTCTAAAATAGTCCAAAAAATGTCCAGTGTGCATGAGGCCTGAAATAATGATTTAGGGCCAGTTCACACCAGACGCAGTTCCGTGTGCTTTTTTTTCTGCACAAAATGCATGCACAGTGTTTTCCCATGTATTCCCAAAGGCACCAGTTCACACCATGCAGTCAGTTTCTGCACTGGAAACTGACTGCATGGTGTGAACTAGAGCCAATGAAATTAATGGAAAACACAGTGCATGCATTTTTTAGTGCAGAAAAAATGCACACGGAACTGCGCCTGGTGTGAACTGGCCCTTAAATCAAATCCACCCTGATCCCAGTCCAGCTGGAAGACCGAAAAGGCCAGGAAGGAAACGTTTTGCAGAACTGCAGAAAGTAGTTTGGCAAATATGGTGGCTACCATGACCAATGCCCGCAGAGAGCATGCAGCAGTTTTCCTAGGCAGCAAGTAACTGCTGCAATGCTACATGTTGATATAGGACATTGTATGTTAGAGGGAAGATCTTGGTTTTAGTCCAGTGTAAATTACTTCACAGTACCTTCAGTCATGACTGAGTCCTTCCTTACAACGGTCATTTCCAAGCTCAATCGCTCCACCTTTTTCTTTTCTCTTTTACCCTCAACAATGAGACTCTTTTCTGGAAAAAAAAAAAAAAAAAAAAAAACACACACACACCACACTTTACTAGGATATAGAACACTTTCTACAATTTTTATAGTGCAATGGGAATCATCACCCCCATTTACTGTAAAATATATCCAAAACTGGTTAAAACATTTTGAATTGTAGATACACAGTACATTGCATTTAGAGTCAAATTTTTGACAAGTTCGATTAGATGACTGTCAAAACATGGTAAACTGCACTTTATAAATGCACATACCCTTTTTATCATCATCGTCGTCCTCTTCATCTTCCTCCTCTTCTCCTTCACTCCCATTAGCAGCATCTTCAATATCTTTCTCCTCGGTTTCCATTTCAACAGCCTCTGTTTCCATCTCAACATCTTCTGTTTCCTCTTTTGTCAGGCTATCCGATACATCAGAAGACATGTTTTTTTCCTGCACATAGAATAGAAAGTACTGTTTATGTAACTGGGTAAATTTCACAGGAATTGCACTAATCATATCAATAATAATATAAAAAAAATAAAAAAAAAAAAGAAGAAGAACACACGTCATGGGAACAAATTCAAGCTGATTTTTCAAAATGCAAGTTTGAAAGCATTGAGAAGAAATGGACACCTTGTCAGATTGTCATTTTGCTGTGTCACAGTTGGGTAGATACCTCCTCTCAGTCCCAATGCATCTAATGGTAGTGCTTTACTGTGCATTGTAAGACGCCGCAGTACATAGCTACAACAATGCATGCAGATCAGAGATCTTTTAGCCTAAATCCAAACCCACCCCCCCTGCAAGTTTTGGAATGGAGCGTGGAAGACCAAGCCCCGCCCCCTTCACATGGGCACTTAACCACATACACCAGATTCCAGCGGCAAGAAACAGCGTATTCTTGCGGTTGAAATGACAGGTGCATGCCATTAGCAGCGGTCGTTCAGCCTGCACAAAGTATTGACAGACCAAGTGGTCACAGATGGGTGTTTGAACCTTGATGCAGTCAGATGTCTCTGTTTATGTGATCTGTGGAGCGGGAAAGACCCAATGTGTTGTCAAATACAGCAGTGCTGAGTGAGAACCCCCCAGTGGTCAGAGGGAGACAATACAATTACAAGAATGTTAGGTGGGTCCTGCTTATAAGAGATTACAATTTAATATGGCGGGGCAAGTAGTACAGTGACGGGTGAATTGAAGGAAGAATTAAAGTGGTACTAAAAAGTCTTTTTTTCCCTGTTAAAAATAACAAACATGTTATACTTACCTGCTCTGTGAAGTGGTTTTGCACAGAGCAGCCCAGATCCTCCACTTCTCAGATCCCTCTTCAGTGCTCCTGGGTTCTCCCTGCAGCTTGCTATGGGGGCAAACAAGCCAAAGGTCCAGTGTCCATTCAGACACGGACTTGTGGACCGGCTCTGCCTCCTTTCTCTCCTCATTGGCTGACATCAGCGGTAGCCAATGGCAACGCGCTGCTGTCTCAGCCAATGAGGGGGGGGGGGGACACAGCCGAGTCCCTTGTGCAACATCTCTGAATCTAGATGGTAAGTCTGAGGGGTCCCGTCCCCCCACAAATAGAGCTTTCTTGTGGTGGTATTTGACATGTCAGATGTCTCTAATCGCAGCCAAAATCGGGACCAACGTCGTGCGAGTTAAGCTGAACTCACGCGGCTTCATTCCCGCAGCCCAGTGTGAACCTGGGTTAAACAAAAAAAGAGCGACAATTTTGAAAATAAATATTTTTTACTTTCTGCTACAATATATAAAAATTATTTCCTTATCAGTTTAGGCCGATATGTATCCTAAATATTCTTGATAAAAAAGAATTAAATCGCAATAAGCATATATTGATTGGTTTGAGCAAAAGTTATAGTGTCTACAAAATGGGTAATAGATTTATGGCATGTTTTTTATTTTACTAGTAATGGCAGTGATCTGAGATTTTTAGTGAGACTATGACACTGTGGCAGACAGATCGGACACTTTTGGGACCATTGACATTTATACAGCGATCAGAGCTAAAAACAGCCACCAATTACTATGTAAATGTCATTGGCAGGAAAGGGGTTAACACTAGGGGATGATCAAGGGGTTAAATGTGTCCCAGGGAGCGTTTCTAACTGTGGGAAGGATGGGACTGCCTGGAGAAGGAGACTGGTCGCTGTTCATAACCATTATGAACAGCAGATCTGTTTACATTCACAGGCTTCCGTTCTGTCCCTCTCAGGAGCAATCGCAGGTGCCTGGTGGACATCGCAGCCACGTGCATCAGCTCCGAGGTCACGCGGTGGGTGCGCACCCCTTTAAGCACTGCCCCGCCGTACAGCTACAGCGATTTGCGCAGCAGACTGATTACTGCATTAAAGCGGGAGTTCACCCAATTCGTTTTTTTTTTTCTCTTCTCCTCTTAGATTCCTGCTCGTTTTGTCTAGGGGAATCGGCTATTTGTTTTAAAATATGATCCGTACTTACCCGTTTTCGAGATGCATCTTCTCCGTCGCTTCCGGGTATGGGTCTTCGGGAGCGGGCGTTCCTTCTTGATTGACAGTCTTCCGAGAGGCTTCCGACGGTCGCATCCATCGCGTCACTCGTAGCCGAAAGAAGCCGAACGTCGGTGCAGCTCTATACTGCGCCTGCGCACCGACGTTCGGCTTCTTTCGGAAAATCGTGACGCGATGGATGCGACCGTCGGAAGCCTCTCGGAAGACTGTCAATCAAGAAGGAACGCCCATTCCCGCAGCCCATACCCGGAAGCGACGGAGAAGATGCATCTCGTAAACCGTAAGTATGGCTCATATTTTAAAACATCTAGCCGATTCCCCTAGACAAAACGAGCATCCATCTAAGGGAAAAAAAGTAATATATACGGATGAACCTCCGCTTTAACACGAGAAAAAAAAAAAAAAACTCCAGCCTTTACACCCACTTTAAAAACTCAGTCGTTTTACAGAGGCAGGATAGGGTTCGCTGAGGAGAGAAGTTTTCAGGGATCACCTAAAAAGGTGGCCAGAGAGATTGAGGTAGAGCGTTCCAAAGGATAGGAAAGGCATTCCTTTACTCATGCTGAGCATGAGAGACGATAAGTGGCCTAAGGGTGGTCTTGCATGATCGACAATTGTCATTCAAAGAGTGACATCGCTGAAAATAAGCCTGGGCAGGAAGGAGGTGAAAGTGTCCGATATTGAAGTGGTTAAAATAAAATGGATTGCAATCACTCATCATTTATTGGGCAATCGGAAGCCATTGGAGGAATTAACATAGTTAAGCTTTCTGCAAACTAGGCTAGTCATTCAAAGTGTTCATCTCCTCTAAAATGTTGGGAGGTTAGTGTATGTAGTAAACATGTTTTCCATTCACAGCACCTGCCTGTGTACAGAAATTAATCATCAGAAGCGGTATTCCCTGGAGTAATGACAGCTCCCCAGGCACCCAGAGGCGGGAAATCCAATGTTATCTCCAGGTTGCACCTGATATTGCACTGCCTGACAAGTGACACACAGCCCTCTGATAAAACCGTATTCCCCAGAGCAACCAATCACCCCCCACACTGCTCAGACCAGAACAAGATGGAGGATTCTGATTGGAGTCCCCTCCAATCCACACAAATAAGAACGATTCTCTGGTGAAGAGTTCTGTTTCTATGGCTCTGTATCCCCCATTATGGGGGGTGGGGGTGTATGAGGAGGGAGCTATAGGGGAGCTTCCAGAATGGAATGACAACACACCGGTGTGTGTATCTATGGGCACAGTACTGACAAGCAGCGCACGCACACCCCGGTCCATACTGGGATAGATCGATACACACGTCTGTATGGATCTCTCCACACACACAAGACAGAGATGACAGCATGGAGGCCCCCGTTACTCACTCACCTGTGTGCTCAGCCCGGCGGCGGAGATGGCGCAGCGGGAAGATGTCTGAACAAGTCTCGGTCACACTTGGCGGGAAAAGGCGCAGAGAACCGGCTACAGGAAGTGTCCCGGTCACCGCTAGAACAATTTAAAAAAAAATCCCCGTCCAGAAGAAGAGCTCACCGAACGCCACTGCTATTTTATTTATTTATTTTTATTTAAAATGGCGGTGTCCGGGCAAAGCGGGAAAACGGCGACCAACCACAAGAGCAGAGGAGGAGCCGTGCCGGGGGAGGGCGGGACCGCAGTCTGTTGGGAAAGGCATAGGGGGGCAGGAACGAGACACGCCCCGATACAGGCCGGAAGGGGGAGGGAAAGGACGCTCGGTGTTTGTTACACATGCGGGAGGGGCGTGGCTTGATTCATAGGACGGAAGAGGAGGGGAGGGTTATATAATAGATGTCACTGGTCCCGTCCACAGGGAGAGAATGGCGCCATAATGATTGTTAGTCAGCCTGGGAGCGTAGTTCCGGTCAGCTGCTTGACGGCTTCAACTCATATTCATAATACAACAAACCGCGCCATTTCTGTGAGGAGAAGCTGGGGAAGGCGGAAACAAGGCAGCGTTCAGCGTCTAAATACTGTCAGGACGGCTTGTCTTTTGCTTCGTACTGTCACTCATTGACCTATAGAACAAACATGGAGATAGCCGGCTCACAGGGCTTGGCCTGCACACTGGTTTTGTGTCGGTGGGCAGAAGACACAGGCTACTTGTGTCTTCATAATGGTGGCCGACCTATTTCTCTAATATCGGGTTTCCTTCCACCGCCTCTCCTCTGACTGGGGCAATTTTTTGCACTTTAAAATCCTGCTTTATTTTATTTATTTTTTTTTGCATGAAATTACAGTAAACCCCCAAGTTTTATATGGAAAGCAGAGACTTGAGAGACTAAAATGCTGGTTGTTGCAATATATTTTTTTTTTTTCAATTTCATATTTGTGCAGCTATTTATCAAAGACTCTACATGTTTATATGGTGGAACCTTGGTTTATGAGCATAATCTGTTCCAGGAGAATGATCGTAATCCAAAGCACTTGCATATCAAAGTGAGTTTCCCCATAGAAGTCAATGGAAACAGAAATAATTCGTTCTGCTTTGACTTCTATGGTGTGAAGGAAATTTTGTAAGATCTTTATATAATTGTATTCTATTTTGTGTGTATTGCACACTGCACTCACTGTACACACGGCACTAATGTTTTCATTACATGTTTGCATTCTTTTGAGTCCTGATTAGAATTAGTCTGCCTATGTTGCGCCCATTGTTGCCGTTAATGTACCATTGTAATATTAATGTGATACCTATGTAATCTTGTGTATAAAAAAAAAAAACTCAATTGCGTCATAAAGCAGAACGGTTATTTGGAAAGATGCGGAGTGTGTCTGTTCCCTACTGCAGTAGTTATTAATTTGGAACCACTAATCAATATGGCATGCAATACTGCATGTGGCCAGAGGTGGGGGGGCGCTGGAGAACCTCGGAAAGATGTTTATTTTCAAACGGCTCCGGGGGCCCCTGCATCTCTGGCCAAATGCGGTATTGCACACGGCTTGAATCCTGTTTGTTTTGTGAGACAACACTCTCAAACCGAGTCAAAATGTAACCACTTCCCACCCGCCCAACAACTTTTTACGGCCGCAATGTGGATCTTAATTGCTGGGAGGCCGTCTATGTATGGCCTCCAGCCACTGGGGCGCGGGCTCCGGCGGCGCGCACGCCCGCTGCGTCACTCAGGTGCCGATGCGGGTGCCGTGATAGCCGCCAGGCACCTGCGATTGGCAGTTACAGAGATGGGGACGTGGATCTCTGTGTGTAAACACAGAGATCCACGTCCTGTCAGGGAGAGGAGACCGATGGTGCGTCCCTTGTATATAGGGATAACAATCGGTCACCTCCCCCAGTCAGTCCCCTCCCCCCACAGTAAGAATCACCTAGCAGGGCACTCATTAACCCCTTCCTTGCCCCCTAGTGTTAACCCCTTCCCTGCCAGTCACATTTATACAGTAATCAGTGCATATTTATAGCACTGTTCGCTGTATAAATGTGAATGGTCCCAAAAATGTGTCTGCCGTAATATCAGTCGTGACAAAAATCGCAGAACGCAGCCATTACTAGTAAAAAAGAAATAATAAAAAAAGGCATAATTCTATCCCCTATTTTGTAGGCGCTATAACTTTTGTGCAAACCAATCACTATACACTTATTTTTTTTTTTTTTCAAAAATATGTAGAAGAATACGTATTGGACTAAACTGAGAAAACATTTTTTTATTATAGCAAAAAAATTTTCTCACAATTGTCGCTCTATTTTTGTTTATCGCAAAAAATAAAAAACGCAGAGGTGATCAAATACCACCAAAAGAAAGCTCTACTTGTGGGGGAAAAAAGGACGTCAAGTTTGTTTGGGAGCCACGTCCGCGCAATTGTCATTCAAAGCGTGACAGTGCTGAAATTTCGCCTGGGCAGGAAGGGGGTATATGTGCCCAGTAAGCAAGTGGTTAAAAAACAAAAAAAATGCTTGTCTTGCGAAACGCTCGTTAACCGCTTTACTCGCAATCCAAGGTTTCGTGTGTGTGTGTGTGTGTATACACATATATATATATAAATACACACACACACCCCCACCCAATGTTTTGGGACAATATAAAAGATAGGGTTGCATTGAGTATATAGAAAATGTGTTGACCACTGGGCACGTAAACCCACTTAATAACCAGACCAATTTTCAGCTTTCGGTGCTCTCACAATTTGAATGACAATTACTCAGTCATACAACATTGTACCCAAATGAAATTTTCGTCCTTTTTTTCACACAAATAGAGCTTTCTTTTGGTAGTATTTAATCACCGTTGGGTTTTTTGTTTTTTGCGCTATAAGAGAAAAAAAGACTGAAAATTCTGTAAAAAAAATGATTTTTTCTTTGTTTCTGTTATAAAATTGAGCAAATTTAGTATTTTTTCTTCATTCTTTTGCATAAATGTGAAAGATGAAGTTACGCCGAGTAAATAGATACCCAACATGTCACCCTTCAAAATTGCACACGCTCGTGGAATGGCGCCAAACTTCGCTACTTAAAAATCCCCATAGGCGACGTTGCAGAGTATTGTGGGGTATTGCAGAGTATTGTGGGGTATTGAAGAGTATTGGTGTTATTGCAGCGTATTGCACAGGGAGGGATGGATGGCTGGCTGGATCTGTGACTGCATTTGTCACAGATCCAGCCCACAGCAGCTGCTGCTGCTTCCGCTCTCCCCCCTCTCCTCTCTCACACTGTACCGTTCGGTACAGAGAGGGGAGGGAGGAATGGGCGTCATCACATGACGCCGGTTTGTTAACAAGTGATCGCTCCGTGATCCGCGGGGCCCGGAGGACCCGGCAATCACGGACATTCCTGTGTGCGCGCAATTCTGGGAGGACGTCCACGGACGTCCTCCCAGAGTTAAGCAACCGCCTTGTAGACGTTTTTCGTCTATAGGGCGGTTGCTAACTGGTTACAGAAGAAGTCCAACCTAGGCTTATTTAGCTGGGCTTCTCCTATGGGTCAAAATAGTATAATTTGTTTTGCAATCCTGTGATCTTTTTTCAGCAGAGAGCGGTCTGAATTCCGCTCTCTGGTGACATCACTGGAATCAGTCCAGGCACTGCGTCATCACCACAATTAAGTCTGGATCTGCCAGGTGCCTCTCGGCGAGCTGCCCCTTCACAGCTCAGTGCTCCAGTGAGCGAGGAGGGGAGAGCTGAGAGAACCGAGCCATCGGCGATGTTCAATCGCTCGGTTGTCAGTGCAGAGGTGGCAATCTTTTAATTCCCTAAAATTGCAAGCCTCAATGGAATTGCAAATCATTATACAGGATTTGTATAGCACCAGTACAATTGGAATTGGAGGGCCGTGCTTGTTGGAGCTTACAATCTAGGAGGGTTGATCAGCCATAAAAAAGGTAATGGCTGTGCTGGGATGATGTGGTGGAGAAAATAAGGCTTCGCGCACACTAAAACTACTTTGACTGATGGCCGAGGGAAAATGCAAATTAAGGCAACATCGCACTGCGAGTTCGTTTCGCAGCCAATGATCAGAGCGTTTCTTCCGCGTTCAGGAGAGGGAGGTTGAACATCCTCTAACCTCAGCAGCTCCTAAACTATCCTAAAAGTCTGTGTACATGGACTCAGGATTTTATGTAATTAAGTTAATGAGCTTTGGCAGAGAAATGGCAAAAGCTCCTAAACTCAAGTTTAACCACAAGCCGACCGGGCCATAGCCGAAAGACGGCTTCAGCGCGGTCGACTTATTCTGGGATCGCATCCATGGACGTTCTCCCAGAATCTTGCTCACGTGCGCCCCGGAAATATCCCTGACGGCCGGGTCCAGAAGACCTGGCGCATCACGGTAAATGGCCGCTGATGGCGATCACAACAAACCGGCGTCACGTCGGGTTCCTTCTCTCCTCCTCTCTGTACCGATCGGTACAGTGTGAGAAGAGGGGGAGAGATTGTTTGTTTGCAGCAGTGCTGTGTGCTGGATCTGTAGTGCCCACAGCGCTGCTCAGTGCCCATTCCAGCCACATCCATACTATGCAATACTCGTCCGTCCATCCATCCATACTCTGCAATACCCAGCCATCCACATTCTTGGCTCATCAATGCCACTACAGTGCCTCAATGTGTAATAGTCAAATTGGTTGACATTTTTGCCCCTAGAATGCCTGCTGGTGCTCCCTGCATGTTGGACCTCAGTATGTGGTCATGCTGTGTAAAAGTCCCACACATGTGATATCACCATACTCGGGAGGAGTAGCAGAATGTGTTTTGGGGGTGTAATTTGTTGTATGCATATGCTATGTGTGAGAAATAACCTGATAATATGTCAATTTTGTGAAAAAAATAAAAAATCTTGATTTTGCAAAGAATTGTGGGAAAAAATTACTTACAAAACCTCACCATGCCTCTTTCTAAAAACCTTGGCATGTCTACTTTCCAAAAAGGGGTCTTTTTTTTTTGTACTTTCCTGGCATGTTGGGGTCTCAAGAAATGAGATAGGCCGTCAATACTCCAAGTGTGATCAATTTTCAGAGATTGACACCATAATTTATGAACTTTTACAAAGACCAAATAATATACATCAATTTAGATTATTTTTACCAAAGATGTGTAGCAGTATAAATGTTGGCCAAAGTGTATGAAGAACATTACTAATTAGCAAAATTTTAGCAGAAAACAACGGTCTTTTTTTTTTTTTTTTTTTTTTTTTTTTTTACAGAATTTTCAGTATTTTTTGATTTATAGCGCAAAAAAAAAAAACCATCAGTGATTAAATACCACCAAAAGAAAGCTCTATTTGTGTGAAAAAAAAAGGACAAACATTTTATATGGGTACAGTGTTGCATGACTGAGTAATTGTCATTCAAAGTGTGAGAGCACCGAAAGCTGAAAATTGGTCAGGGTAGGAAGGGGGTTTAAGTGCCCCGTGGTCAAGTGCTGATAGTGTACATGGAGCCTAAAAGTACAGTTGTTAGGTGGAGGCAGAATAGGCTTCTCTGAAGTGGAGAGTTTTCAGGGATTGTCTAAAAGCAGACCGAGTAGAAATATAGAGATAATCGGACCGATTGGGGTAGTGAGTTCCATAGTATGGGAGAGGCTCTGGAGGTGAGTATGGGAGGTGGTTACAAATGAGCAGGAGGTTATGGGAGGAACAAAGAGAACAATTTGGTTGATATTTGGGAGTCCAGGTTAGCGATGTAACTGGGGGCCAAGTTGTGGATGGATTTGTAAGTTATTGTTAGTATTTTGAATTGAGTTTGTTGGGTGAGTGGAAGCCAGTGGAGAGATTGACGGAGAGAGAGGTACTAGACACAGAGCATTTGGTAAGGTGGATAAGTCACAGTAGCATTCATGATGGACTGAGGGGGGGGGGGGGAGCCTATGAAAAAGTAATCCAAGGAAGGGGCGTATTTTGGTGATGTTGAGGCAGCAAGATTTGGACTGAAAGGATAGTTCAGAGTCCGGGATTACAGCTAGAACCTTGGCATGTGGGGATTAGGGGTGAGCCAAACACCCCCCCCCCTGTTTGGTTCGCACCAGAACCTTCGAACGGACGATTGTTCGCGTGAACATTTAGAACCCCATTGAAGTCTATGGGACTCGAACGCTCGAATTAAAAAGTGCTAATTTTAAAGCCTAATATGCAAGTTATTGTCGTAAAACGGGTTTGAGAGCCCGGGTCTTGCCCCAGGGAACATGTATCAATGTAAAAAAAAAGTTTTAGAAAACGGTCGTTTTTTTTCTGGAGCAGTGATTTTAATGATGCTTAAAGTGAAAAAGAAAGATTGAAAAATTCCTTTTAACTATCATACCTGCTGGGTGTCTATAGTATGCCTGTGAAGTGGCACGTGTTTAGAACTGTCCCTGCACAAAATTAGATTACTATAAGAAAAAAGTAATTTAAAACTGCTTGCGGCTTTAATGTAATGTGTGTTTCCTGCAATATGGATGAAAATCATTGAGAAAAATAGCATGGGTTTCCCCGCCCCCCTCCCCCCAGGTCATTACCAGCCCCTTTGGCCCTATATACTTTGAACAGCAGTATACAGGCGGTGCAAACAACACAGGGACTGTAGGTTTGTTGTTAAGTAGAATCTGTTTGTAATTTTGAACTGGTTCTTCTTTAAAGTGTAGCTCCAGCCATAAAATCTATTTTTAAGCTTTTCTGAAAACATAGAGAAGGGTTATCACCCCTGTAACATTTGTTTTGCTGTCTGTATGCATCTGTTCAGAAGATTGCAATTCACTTTCTGTCCCAATGACAAATGATTTTTCTCATATCGCCTTTCAGGACAACCTTGGAGAGAGCGCAGCTCCGCCCACTTTTTAGGAAACACACATGATCCTTTAAGATCCCTCCTCTTCCACCATGGCCTCAGTTATTGTTTCCTCCGCCATGGTGGAAGCATCATAGGGAACCAGGGAGCTGCGTTCTCTCCAAGGCGGAGGGGTGTTGGCTTACCTCTTTAATTTTATGGTGCAGTGACCATCCCGGCCCCCCTCTACGGGGAGGGGGCGTTCAGGAGTCCCCAGACGCTCCGGCTCAGTGGAGCATTCGGCTTCCCAGGAGGTGGCGGTGTGTGCTCGGGTGCTGTGGTAGGGCCTGGTGGCTGAGCGGTAACCGCCGCAGGTCGGCGGTGTTCCGCATTCCAGCTCCGGTCACGGTGACGCTGCTTCCTGGGGGGGCGTGGCACAGTGGTTCTCGACGCCTGGAACGCAGCGTCTGAGGGGCAGGTCAGGTGACCGGTACTTACGTTTCCGCCCCCCGATGATGACGCGGGAGGCCTGGGAATATTTAAAAAACTGAGTTTTTCCCTGCTACTATCTCGCTGCGCTCTACGATGGAGGACAGACAGACAGCACCAGCGGAAACAGGCGCTGCAAGCACCGGTCAGGCCCAGATAAGAGGGGTACAATGGTGCCTTTTATTCTTACTTTGGTGGGCCTATTTGTGTTTATTGTTCCTCCCTGAGGGAGCCTGTGGTTACCAGACCAAGTTAATGTCCTTGGTCTGTATAGCCGTAAGGGGTAGTGGCACTTATTTCCAGGCCCCTTGTTTGTTTCTGGTGGTGGCAGCACTGGGTGGTTTGTCATCTCATTGCAGGAAAAGTCTGCATGCAAAACTAAACACTTGGATGCACCAAGGAAATGCCCATCTTGCAGGAATCCTTTAAGGGATTCTTGGCAAAAACCAATGTGCAGATCCTGTATTAAAAATTTGGTGGAAGAGGAAACTTCACAACATTATAAGGACCTATTTTCTTCAGTTCAGAAACTGGCAAGCTCTTTAGGTTCGGTTAAGGATCTGATTGCACAAGGCTCCGCAAATCAAGGGGAACCTCAGCAGCCACCACCTAGCCCGAAAGTCCCGTTGTCTAGGCAAATAGAGGGAGATTCGCAGATGAAGGAACTAGTACTCTCCCCTCCCTCAGGGATTCAGATGAGGAGGAACAAGAGCAAGATGATAGTAGCAAAACTTCTAAATTTAAATTGTCTTTAGAAGACGTTGATGAGTTACTTAAGGCAATTTACACTACCCTGGATATCCAGGAAGAAAGGGTCCAGTTATCCATACATGATAAAATGTATCAAGGATTGGATGAATCCAAACATCGGGTTTTCCCGGTCCACAAAGTCCTCTCGGACACAATCAAAAAGGAATGGAAAGACCCTGAACGGGCTCCTTTTTTTCCCCCAAGACCCTTAAAAGAAGGTTTCCATTTGAAGACAGTGATTCTGAGGTATGGAACAAGAAGCCTAAAGTAGACGCCGCTTTCTCGCAAGTATCGCGTCATACAGAACTGGCTTTTGAGGACATGGGGGTTCTAAAAGACCTGATGGATAAGAGAGCTGATTCCCTCCTAAAGAAGGCCTGGGATTCTGCTTCAACCAGCCTGAAGCCAGCTATGGCCGCCACAGTTGTTGCCCGCAATCTAGAGTGCTGGGTTGAAAAATGACAAAGTCATGTAGAGGCAGGCACCCCAAGAAAGGATCTGTTGGAGTCCTTTCCCTTAATTTTGAAAGCCATCAAATATATGGCAGATGCATCTGCTGAGTCCATTAAAATGGCTGCAAGGTCAGCAGCCTTGGTAAACTGTCAGGCGAGCGGTATGGTTAAAAACCTGGTCGGGTGATACACCCTCTAAAGTTAAACTTTGTGGTTTACCTTTCTCAGGGGACCTTTTGTTCGGTCAAGACCTGGAAAAGGTACTTGACAGAACGGCGGATAAGAAAAAGACTTTTCCCCCTAAAAAGGGTCAGAACCCCAAAAATAATTTTCGTCCTTTTCAGCAATCCCATAAGAAAAAGGAAGAAAATAAAAGAGGTTGGGGGTCCCAAAGAGGTAGGGGTAGAGGAGGTATCCTTTTCAAAAACCCCTCAGAACAGACTACCAAAAATAAATGACGATCTGCTTCCGGTAGGAGGAAGGTTGTCTGCCTTTCTCCCACAGTGGAAGCAGATGCCCGTAAGCCCGTTTGTGGAAAGAATCATCACGGAAGGGTACAGTCTGGAATTTTCAGAGTGTCCCCCGAGAAGGTTCTATATCACAGCCCTTCCCCGGGACAAAGAAAAAGCTTCTGCAATGACGATCCTGCTTCAGGATCTGATGAGTCAGGGAGTTGTAGTTCAGGTCCCAAAACATCAGGAGGACCAGGGCTTCTATTCCCACATTTTTTTGGTAAAGAAGCCCTCGGGCAAGTTTCCACTGATCCTAAACTTGAAGGTTTTAAACAAGTCGATAAGATACAAACATTTCCGTATGGGTACCATCTACTCCAATCCAACAAAATTACTGACCCCCGGTTGCTTTATGGCATCCCTGGACCTCGGGGATGCCTACTTACACGTCCCGATTGCCCAAGCTTCCCAGCAGTTTCTCAGACTGGCAGTGAACCTGGGGTCCAGGGTATGGCATCTTCAGTTCAGGGCCCTCCCCTTCGGGCTTTTCTCCCCCCCAGGATCTTCACGAAGATCATGGCGGAGGCCTTGGAACCACTGAAGCTGAAAGGGATTTCGGTCGTCCCATACTTGGACGACCTGCTGTTCTTCTCGGGATCAAGTTGCGACGAACCTTCTGGTGTCGCAGGTTCATCTCGGAGGTCTAGGTTGGTTACTAAACCGCGAGAAATCAAATCTGGTACCCTCCCAAGAAACAAGGTTTCTGGGATATACCATAAATTCAATCCTTCAGAAAGTCTTATTACCTCAGGAGAAGATAGAGAAGGTTTTGGGTGCTGTAACTCAGGTTCAGACAAACCTAGGGATGTCAGTCAGGACAGCAATGGCAGTACTGGGGCTACTCACAGCCTCAATCCCGGCAGTTCCATGGGCGAGGTTACATTCTCGTCCTCTCCAGATGAACATTCTTCAATCCTGGTCACACCAGGAGTCACTAGAGAAACGTATCAGATTGACATCAAACGTAAAAAGAGCACTCTGGTGGTGGAGAAATCCCGTCAATTTAACCAAGGGTCTTCCCTGGGTCTTTCCGGTAGAGAAGCGCCTAACAACTGACGCGAGTTCCTGGGGTTGGGGAGCCCATCTAGAAGGACAGACTGCTCAAGGCACCTGGTCCAAACCAGAAGCCAGAAGGTCTTCAAACTGGAAAGAATTAAAGGCTATATTCCTGGGGCTTCAGGCCTTTCATCAGATAGTGAAGGGTCACCACGTGCAGGTCCTGTCGGACAACACCACAGCAGTGGCGTATGTCCTCAAGCAGGGGGGAACCAGAAGCAGAGGTCTTATGCAGCTGGACAACCATCTGCTGTCTTGGGCAGAGCTAAATCTAGCATCCCTGTCAGCGGTACACCTAAAAGGGTCTCAAAACCTGTTAGCGGACCTACTAAGCAGGAGGTGCATAGTGGAGGCAGAATGGAGCTTAAACACGGAAGTTTTCATGGCAATCACTCAGGAATGGGGTCAGCCACAGATAGACCTATTTGCCAACCAACAGAATGCGAAAGTACGGAGATTCTTCTCCCTTCACAGAGAAGACCAGGCAGTAGCCATAGACGCCCTGGCCCAGCAGTGGCACTATCAGCTGTGCTACGCCTTTCACACTTATACCACTAGTCCTAAGAAAGTTCAGGGAAGAAAAAGCCAGTCTGATCTTAAAGCGGTGGTTCCCCCTAAAACAAATTTCTAACAATACATTCGTAAGACCCGTTACACTGCGGGTAGGCTGGCTTTTGTTTTTGTTTTTTAGTACATACCTCGATCTCGCCGTTTCGTCCCTTGGCGGTGGGCGTTCCTAGTTGATTGACGTTTCTCCGACGGGCACATACGTGACGTCACGACTTTCCGAAAGAAGCCGAACGTCGCTGCGCAGGCGCCGTATAGAGCCGACTATACGGCGCCTGCGCAATGACGTTCGGCTTCTGTCGGAAAGTCGTGACGCGCAGTATGCGCCCGTCGGAGAAACGTCAATCAACTAGGAACGCCCACCGCCAAGGGACGAAACGGCGAGATCGAGGTATGTACTAAAAAACAAAAACAAAAGCCAGCCTACCCGCAGTGTAACGGGTCTTACGAATGTATTGTTAGAAATTTGTTTTAGGGGGAACCACCGCTTTAATAACTCCCTACTGGCCAAAAAGACCGTGGTTTGCATCACTTCAGAATTTAGCCACAAAACCACCGTACAAGCTACCACTCAGGAAAGACCTACTGTCTCAAGGTCCTGTGAACCATCCGGAAGTGGAACGTTTACAGTTGACGGCCTGGTTTCTGAAGAAGACCTTTTAAGATCAAAGGGGCTCTCTGATAAAGTGATAAACACTACTAGACAGCAGGAAAAGTGTAACCAGAGCAATTTACCTCAAGGTCTGGAGAAAATTCAATTCTTGGTGTACGTCCAAAAAATTCCAGGTTAATAGCGTCATTTCAGTTGTGGAATTCCTTCATGCAGGTATGGAGAAAGGGTTAGCAATTAGCACCCTAAGGACGCAAGTGGCAGCTCTTTCGGTTTATTTAGAAAGAACTTTATCTAAGGAACATTTAATTTCAAGATTTTTCAAGGCACTGGGTCGAAGTAGGCCGGTAGCCTTTAAAGCCTTTCCCAGTTGGGATTTATCAATTGTCTTACAGGGTCTCACGGGAGCTCCGTTTGAACCCATAGGGAATATTTCTTTAACCACTTAAGGACCAGCCCATGTACATATACGTCCACAATATGGCACGTACAGGCACATGGGCGTATGGGTACGTCCTCGCCTATTAGCGGGTGGGGGGTCCGATCGGGACCCCCCCCGCTACATGCGGCGGTCGGGTCCGCTCGGGGAGCGATCCGGGACCACGGCGCGGCTATTTGTTTATAGCCGCTCCGTCGCGATCGCTCCCCGGAGCTGAAGAACGAGGAGAGCCGTGTGTAAACACGGCTTCCCCGTCCTTCACTATGGCGGCGCATCGATCGCGTCATTCCCTTTATAGGGAAGACACGATCGATGACGTCATTCCTACAGCCACACCCCCAAACAGTTGTAAACACATACTAGGTGCACCCTAACTCCTACAGCGCCACCTGTGGTTAACTCCCAAACTGCAACTGTCATTTTCACAATAAAGAATGCAATTTAAATGCATTTTTTGCTGTGAAAATGACAATGGTCCCAAAAATGTGTCAAAATTGTCCGAAGTGTCCGCCATAATGTCGCAGTCACGAAAAAAATTGCTGATCGCCGCCATTAGTAGTAAAAAAAAAATAAAAAATAAAAATGCAATAAAACTATCCCCTATTTTGTAAACACTATAAATTTTGCGCAAACCAATCGATAAACGCTTATTGCGATTTTTTTTACTAAAAATAGGTAGAAGAATACGTATCGGCCTAAACTGAGGAAAAAAAATGTTTTTATATATGTTTTTGGGGGATATTTATTACAGCAAAAAGTAAAAAATATTGCTTTTTTTTCAAAATTGTCGCTCTATTTTTGTTTATAGCGCAAAAACTAAAAACCGCAGATGTGATCAAATACCACCAAAAGAAAGCTCTATTTGTGGGGAAAAAAGGACGCCAATTTTGTTTGGGAGCCACGTCGCACGACCGCGCAATTGTCTGTTAAAGCGACGCAGTCCCGAACTGTAAAAACACCTTGGGTCTTTAGGCTGCATATTGGTCCGGGGCTTAAGTGGTTAAAGAATTTAGTACTAAAAACTATTTTTTTGGTGGCCATCACGACCACAAGAAGGGTCAGTGAAATCCAGGCTTTGGCAGTTACAGAGCCTTTTCTACGAATTTTTCCGGACAGAATAATTCTCCGAACAGATCCAGCCTTTCTTCCTAAGGTCTCATCTACCTTTCACAGGTCTCAGGAAATAATCCTTCCTACTTTTTGTTCAGCTCCCTCTAATGCAGGGGAAGAAACCTTTAATACTCTCGACGTAAGAAGATGTGTACTTCAATACCTCTCGGTCACCAAGGAATTCAGGAAGTCGAACGCCTTGTTTATAATATTCTCAGGAGCAAGGAAAGGAGAAAAGGCTTCCAAAAGCACGTTAGGTAGATGGCTCAAGCAAGCCATCGTAGAGAGTTACCAAGCCAAAGGAGAGGTGCCTCCTACGGGAATCACGGCCCATTCAACAAGATCTATGGCAGTTTCCTGGGCCGAAAGAGCCGGTGCTACGCCTGACCAGATCTGCAAGTCAGCTACATGGTCCAGCTATTCGACCTTTCTGCGGCACTACAGGCTAGACTTACTGTCAGCTGCGGAGCAAGCCTTCGGCAGGAAGGTACTGCAAGCAGTGGTCCCACCCTAGGGTAAGTTACTCGGTTATCCTCTCCAAGGTTGTCCTGAAAGGCGATATGAGAGGCCTAGTTAGACTTACCGGTGACGGTATTTCTAAGAGCCTTTCAGGACAACCGCTATTTTCCCTCCCTAGGTATTTGAATAAGAGTATGTTTTAAATGTCTATCATGGTTTGTTGTGGTTCTTCTGTGCTTTGTTTTCCAGATGTCGGAGACCACAATAACTGAGGCCATGGTGGAAGAGGAGGGATCTTAAAGGATCATGTGTGTTTCCTAAAAAGTGGGCGGAGCTGCGCTCTCTCCAAGGTTGTCCTGAAAGGCTCTTAGAAATACCGTCACCGGTAAGTCTAACTAGGCCTTTTTGAAAATTTGGTTTTTTTAGTGAAACAAGGATTGGTGATAAAGCATCAGTGGACAGGAGACACCTCTTGCAGAAGAGAATTTCCCTTACTAGGGGTTGATTCCTCTCACTTCCTGTTGTCTCCTTTCGTTTGCAAGTAGGAGTCGTTTGTAAGTTGGATGTTTGAAAGTAGGGGCCTGCTGTATATACTCTGCAGAAATTTGGGCACTAAGTGTTGGTGTTGCCACAACACTGTAAGCCCTCACAGTTAGTCTTGGTGGGCGCTGGAACGCCCTGCTGTGTGAACTATTATATCAAGAATTGTAATTGCATGCAATTGTTGAACGAACAGTGGTAGAAAAATTTGGCCTTTGTTGCTGGCGCTGGTGCCACAACACTTTAAGTCCTCACAGTGGGCCGGATTCAGAAAAGAGATACAACGGCGTATCTCTGAGTCCGGCCGTCGTATCTATGCGCCTGATTCATAGAATCAGGTTACGCATAGATATCCCTAAGATCCGACAGGTGTAAGTGTCTTACACCGTCGTATCTTAGGCTGCAATTCCAGGCTGGCCGCTAGGTGGCGCTTCTGTATTTTTACGCGAGGAATATGCAAATGAGGATTTACGCCGATTCAGAAACTAATGACCGCCCGGCGCTTTTTTTTTACGTTGTTTGCGTTCGGATTTTCCGGCGTATAGTTACCCCTGCTATATGAGGGGTAGCTAATGTTAAGTATGGCCGTCGCCGAGTTTTGAAATTTTACGCAGTCTGCATAAGTCGTTCGCGAATACGGCTGGACGTAATTTACGTTCACGTTGAAAGCAATGACGTCCTTGCGACATTTAGAGCAATGCACACTGGGATATTTTACGGACGGCGCATGAGCCGTTTAAATAATACGTCAAAAACGCGGGGTCAAGTTAGATTTAAATAATACACACCCCCAACATCCCCATTTGAATTACGCGGCCTTACGCCGCAACACATACGTTACGCCGCCGTAACTAAGGGTGCAAGAGTTCTTTCTGAATAAAGAACTTGCGCCCAAAGTTAGAGCGGCGTAACGTATCGGAGATACGTTACGCGGGCCGGACAGATGCGCTCAGGTATCTGAATCCGGCCCAGTTAGTCTTGGTGGGCGCTGGAACGCCCTGTTGTGAACTATTATATCAAGAATTGTAATTACATGCAATTGTTCAACAGTGGTAGAAAAATTGGGCCTTTGGTGCTGGTGCCACAACACTGCAAGTCCTCACAGTTACTCTTGGTGGGCGCAGGAATGGGCCCTGCTGTGAAATATTAGATCAAGAATTGTAATTACATGCCCCTGTTGAACAGGGGCAGAAAAATTTGGCCTTTGGTAATGGTGGTGCTGGTGCCACAACACTGCAACCCCTCACAGATACTCTAGTTGGAGCGCAGGAATGAGCCCACTGCAAAGTATTGCATCAAAAATTGTAATTACACGCCCCTGTTAAACAGGGGTAGAAAAATTGGGCCTTAGCCACTGGTGGTGGTTCTTACAAGCTATCAACATGATCATTGAGGAGGAAAAGGTGAGTCACTCAGCATAACAGGATAGTCACTCAGCATCTGCATAGGCAGTCTTGAAGGGATTTGACATTTCAAAAAAAATTATTCAGTTACATCGGCATCAGGTGCTTGGTAGTTGGTGGTGATCCAAGCCTGATTAATTTTTATGAAGGTCAGTCGATCGACCGAGTCGGTGGAGAGGCGCACCCTGTGATCGGTTACAAAGCCTCCAGCAGCACTGAATGTGCGTTCTGAAAGCTCTGGCCAGTGATCCATCCTTAATACCCAGTAAGCCAGAGGATTTTCGTTGGTAAAGGTGTCCCAGTCTGATCTTGCCCCTAGGTATTCTCGCACCATGTAAAACAGACGCTGGCGATGGTTGCTGGAACCGGTCATACCTTAGGGCTGCGGACTAAAAAATTGTCTGAACGCATCGGTCAGACGGCCACCTTCTCCACCGCTCCTTCTGTGACTGACCGAAGCCTCAGCAACACGTTGTCCAGGACCAGGATTTTGTAACCTCCCAGTCTCTGAGAAAGCGTTGCACAAACCTTTCTGCAAGGCCTCCCGAAGATGTTTCATCTTCTGCTCCCTCTGTTTCGGCAAGATAAGGTCCGCAACCTTACTCTGGTAACGTGGATTAAGGAGGGTTGCGAGCCAGTAATGATCCCTCTCCTTGATAGCACGAATACGAGGATCCTTCCGCAGGCTTTGCAGGATCAGGGCGGCCATACAACGTAGGTTTGCTGAGGCATTCGATGCAGAGTCCTCTGGGTCACTGAGGACGACATGATTCGCAGCCACCTCATCCCAGCCACGTACAAGTCCATGGGTTTCTTGGGACTGTAATTGATCCCTTGAAGGCTGATGCTGAGTGCTAGGCCCCACCTCCATGCTGACACAATCCTCCTCGTCCTCTTCCTGTGTAATAGGCAGGCAAGCAGGAACACTGTCTGGATAAAGGGGGCCTTGAGAGGTAAGGAAGTCCTTCTCTTCCTCCCTCTGTTCTGCCTCAAGGGCCCTGTCCATTATTCCATGCAGCGTGTGCTCCAACAGGTGAATAACAGGGACAGTGTCACTGATGCATGCACTGTGTCACTGCTCACCATCCTCATGGCCTCCTCAAATGGTGACAGGATAGTGCATGCATCCCTGATCATGGTCCACTGGCGTGGGGGAAAAAAACAAGCTTCCCTGTCCTGCTGCATATTGGCACAGATACTCATTGATGGCCCTCTGCAGCATGTGCAGCCACTGCAGCATGGCCAACGTAGAGTTCCACCTGGTGGGCATGTCACAGATTAGGCGGTTCTTGGGCAGGTTGTATTCCTTTTGGAGGTCTGCCAGCCAAGCACTGGCATTATATGACCGTCGGAAATGCACACAGACTTTCCTGGCCTGCTTCAAGACATCCTCTAAGCCCGGGTACCTGCCCAAGAACTGCTGCACCACCAAGTTAAGGACATGAGCAAAACGGGGCACATGAGTCAGTTGTCCTTGTCGCAGGGCGGAGAGGAGGTTGGTGCCATTGTCGCAAACCACCATTCCTGGCTTAAGCTGGCAAGGCGTCAACCACCTCTGAGCCTGCCTCTGCAGAGCTGACAGAACCTCTGGCCCAGTGTGGCTCCTGTCCCCCAAGCACACCAGCTCAAGCACTGCATGGCATCTCTTAGCCTGCTTACCTGCGTAGCCCCTTGAATGCCTACGGAGCACCGCTGGTTCCGAGGACACATCAGCACAGGAAGAGGCCACAGAGGAAGAGGAGGGGGTGGAGGAGAGAGATGTGTCACAACCAGTAGTAGCATTTTGGAGGCGTGGTGGTGGAACAACCTCCAACACTACTGTACCTTGTCCTGCGTCCTTCCCAGCTGCCAGCAGAGTCACCCAATGCACTGTGAAAGATGGGTAACGTCCCTGTCCATGCCTGCTGGACCATGAGTCAGTGGTAATATGCACCTTACCACTGACCGCCCTGTCCAGCAAGGCATGCACATTGCCTTCCACATGCCGGTAGAGAGCCGGAATAGCCTTCCGTGAGAAAAAGTGGCGTTTGGGAACTTGCCACTGAGGTACTGCACATTCCACAAACTCACGGAAGGGGCAGAATCTACCAACTGAAAAGGCAGCAGTTGAAGTGCTAGCAATTTGGCTAAGCTAGCATTTAACCGCTGGGCATGTGGAGGGCTGGGAGAGAACTTCTTTTGGCGCTGCAGCAGCTGGGGCAGGGAAATTTGCCTAATTCTTCACCTTCAGTCCTATCAGTGCAGGCTTCAGAGAGGACTGAGGGTATAGTGGGGTTGGAGATCCCAGCTGATGAGGAGCAAGGGGAGGTCCGCTTTGTTCTTTGGTATGGGTCTTTGAGGTACGCTTGCCAACGAACTGCATGGCAGGTCGACATATGTCTGGTCAAGCATGTGGTGCCCAAGCGGGTGATGTTTTTGCCACGCGAGATACGCTTGAGACATATGTTGCAAATAGCAGCGTTGCGATCTGATGCACTCGTCTCAAAAAAGGCCCACACCAAAGAACTTTTGGAATAACGCTGAGACACAGCAGCGCCCTGCATATGCGTAGCTCTGCGTTGTGATGCAGTCGGTGTGCTGCCCTTAAGCTGGCCCCTGGAGGGCATCCTGCCTCGTTGGAGATGTGCCTGTGCCTCCTCCTCTCTCCTATCAGGCACCCACGTAGAGTCAGTGACCTCATCATCACTGTAGAAAACCTGGCAGTATGCTGCAGCTGGGGGAACATGACTGCCAGATTGCTGTCCTTCTTGGGCACCCCCTCTCTCTGGGCTCATGTTACTGCCTTCCTCTAGCTGTGTACCATCATCGAAAACCTTCAAAACGCTGCGCATCCTCATGGAAGCATGTACCCAACACTGTGGTCAAACAGTTCGGGGGACTCCTCAGGAGGACATGGGTGGGGCTAGGGAAGGAGTGACTGATGCCATTGAGCAGAGGGAAGAGGACGCCTTGGCAGCTGCTTTGCCAGACAAAGTACCCTGATCCTGGGTGAGAGAGGATGAGGACAGCTTGGTCATCCACCCTACCAAGTCTTCGGCATGTTGCGGCTCAACGCGGCCAGCTGCCGAAAACGAGGACGAGCGTGTCCAACGGCCACGTGCTGATGACGCACCGTGTCCACGTCCAGCACTGTTGACTCTAGACAGAGAGCCTGCTTGCCCTTGTGACTCTCTGCCTCTCCTTGTTGTCCTTCCAGACATACTAATGGCCTGTAGAGGACAAAAGCAGTACACACACCTCGTAGCTTTAGGTGCAAACTACAGTAGACACGGGCAGTACACACACTACGTAGCTTTAGGTGCAAACTGCAGAGGACAAATTCAGTACACACACTACGTAGCTTTAGGTGCAAACTGCAGAGGACATGGGCAGTACACACACTACGTAGCTTTAGGTGCAAACTGCAGAGGACATGGGCAGTGCACACCAAGTAGCTTTAGGTGCAAACTACAGAGGACACGGGCAGTACACACCAAGTAGCTTTAGGTGCAAACTACAGAGGACAAAGGCAGTACACACACTACGTAGCTTTATGGTGCACACTGCAGAGGACACAGGCAGTACATACCAAGTAGCTTTAGGTGCAAACTGCAGAGGACAAAGGCAGTACACACCAAGTAGCTTTATGGTGCACACTGCAGAGGACACAGGCAGTACACACTACGTAGCTTTAGGTGTAAACTGCAGAGGACACGGGCAGTACCCACCAAGTAGCTTTAGGTGCAAACTACAGAGGACAAAGGCAGTACACACACTACGTAGCTTTATGGTGTACACTGCAGAGGACACAGGCAGTACACACTACATAGCTTTAGGTGCAAATTGCAGAGGACACGGGCAGTACACACCAAGTAGCTTTAGGTGCAAACTGCAGAGGACAACGGCAGTACACACTAGAGCTGCACGATTAATCGTCAAGAATCGTTATCGCAATCTTTTTCCCGTTGCGATTCTTGACACAGGGTTTCACGATCTTTGACATGAAAATAATTTTCTCTCTGCACTTTGGTATGCAAAGAATTTCCTCTATGCTCTCAGCCAAAAGTCAAAGTCTGGGCAATCTGCCAAGTTTCGAAAACATTCTTTATCAGTGGAAAGTTAAGTCTAAACATTGTATCACATCAAAGGAATAAACTTCTGTATGTAAATTAGGAACGTTTAACTACTTAACCACTTAAGGACCCATTCACACCGATATACGTCGGCAGAATGGCACGGCTGGGCACATCCACGTTCATGTACGTGGCTCTTTAAGCCAAGGTCATACATAACCCCATCAGTGCCCCCTTGTGGTTAACTTCCAAACTGCAACTGTCATTTTCACAGTAAACAATGCATTTTAAATGCATTTTTCTCTAGTCGTCTTCCAGGACAGCCTCTTGAGACCTTGGGCTCCTCCCTCCGGGACAGGAAACACGTACACCCTTTTCTTTAAAGGGCAGTCCTCTAGGTCTCCTCCTCAGTTATTTGTGTTTCCTGCCAGAAGGGAAGGAGCACGTCAAGGGACTATAGAATGCTGGACTTCCCTCTCTGCCTTGGTACCCCTCTGTTCCTCTTCGGAAGAGGAGGTCACCAAGTTCCTGCTGCTGTCCTTAACGCTCGGGGAGAGCGGGGACCCTTGGGGCTTAAAATCCTCCCCCCTATCCCCAGTACCTGGACCTCGGTCGCGTGGATTTTCCACAGCAGGGGACTCAGCATGGCGGCGGCGAGTGACGCTGGCTTAGCCATGCCGCTCGGCACTTTACTTCCTTTTCCTGAGGGGCGGGGCGGATTCGTTCCTCGGGCGGAGGTGCGTCAGAGGAACGAGTCATCAAGGGGCGCCGCCGGATGTGGTCCCGTCCGTCAACAGGCGCAGCAGAGGAACGAAGGCTCCGGAGCGGCGTGTTACACGGCAGCAGCGCTGTTAGAACACGGGGACTGATGGAGGAAGCGAGGGCTACAGACTCCGGGTCCACCGGCTCCGGCATCTCCCAGGTAAGGGGGCGAGGCCGTTCTGCCTTACTCTGGGGGATTAGGTCTGGAAACAGACCACTATCACTTCTCCCTCCCTGGGTGGGGAACTTTGGTGGAGGGACTCCCCCGCACTTATTTTCTGACTATCTCACAGGGGTGTGTGGTCATAGGGGCTTTTCTGACGATTGTGCTTGGCTATGTGTTTGCTTGCAGGTCAAAGCTCAGGACAAGACAGCAGTCCAGGCCCCAAAAAGAAAGTGCGCTGTGTGTGGGGAGAAGTTAGGCTCTAGCTGGAAAAAGCCTCTATGTGCTGAGTGCATCGCCAGCTTAGTTAAAGACGACTCCACTGCTGAATGTCATAAAGTTTTGACATCTGTCAGGGACGAATTGGCATCCACCTTCAGCTCTTTTAGGGGGATGATGGATAGGGTGCAAATGCCATCCCCAATTTATAAAGCCTCTAGTGCACCATCCTTGGTAGCCACTCCCGGAGTGTTTGAGCAGGAGGAAGAGGAGGCTGGTGGGTCCACACGGTCCCAAGCCTCTTCCCAGATGGACTCAGCATCGGGCTCAGAGGTAGAGGAAGATTCCTCCAGGGGGACAAGATATAAGTTATCTCTAGAGGACGTAGGAGATTTGCTTAATGCTATCTACGAAACCTTAGAGATCCGAGAGGAACCGGTCCAGTTATCAAAGCACGACCAGTTATACCAAGGGTGCGGTGCTCAAAAGACCAAGGTCTTCCCTGTCCACAAGTCGCTAATAGAAGCTATCTTGCAGGAGTGGGAGCAGCCAGAAAAAAGGCCCTTTTTGCGGGGAATTTAAAAAGGAGATTCCCTTTTGAGGATAATGCATCACAGCCCTGGAACAAAATCCCCAAGCTTGATGCACCCCTAGCCAAGGTCTCTAAAAGAACCGACCTGGCCTTTGACGACCTTGGATGTCTTAAGGATTCCATGGACAAGAGGGGTGAAATACTACTCAAAAAAGCATGGGATGCCTCCACCATTGCACTAAAACCTGCTCTGGCGGCTACGTGCGTGGCTAGGAATCTAGAATGCTGGCTCAATCAGCTTCAAGCCCACATTACAGCGGGTACTTCTAGGCAACAGATTTTAAAGTCTTTCCCGTTGCTTATGAAAGCTGTAGGCTTTCTAGCTGATGCTTCTTCTGAATCAGTGAAGCTGGCAGCTAGATCAGCTGCCCTGGTTAATGCGGCCAGAAGGTCAGTCTGGTTAAAGACGTGGACCGGAGATGCAGCGTCAAAGCTGAAACTCTGCGGCTTGCCTTTTTCGGGGGACCATTTGTTTGGCCCTGGCCTCCAAGAGGCTTTGGAAAGGATGCAGGATAAAAAGAAAGCTTTTCCCGAGAGAAAGAAAAAAGATGGGAATAGAAAGTTTTTTCGAGGGTTCAAGCAGAACCAAAAAGACGATAACCGTCCTAAAAAACACTGGGCTAACCAGAAAGGACGAGGTCGAGGGGGAATCTTGTTTAACCCTCTTCAGGCTACCCCCAAAACCCAGTGACATTCAGGTCCCCGTGGGAGGAAGATTGGGGGAGTTCCTCCTGCAATGGACAAAGTCTACAGTCAGTCCGTTTGTTTTGGATATAATAAAAAACGGTTACAGACTAGAATTCCTGTCCCCTCCCCCTCCATTACTTCTAATCACCCAACTACCAAAAGATCGGGAGAAAGCGGAAGCCTTAAGCCTCCTCATAGGAGACTTATTAGACCAGAGAGTCTTGGTGGAGGTTCCCCTAGCGGAAAAGGGTCTAGGAGTGTATTCACACGTGTTCGTGGTGAAAAAACCCTCAGGGAAATACAGACTGATATTGAATTTGCGCCCCCTGAACAAGTTTGTCAGGTACAAGCGCTTCAGAATGGAGTCGATTTTTTCAGTGACCAATCTTATCTTTCCAAATTGCTTTATGGCCACGGTGGATCTCAGGGATGCATACCTGCATATCCCAATTCGCCCGGAAAGTCAGAAATTTCTGAGGTTGGCAGTGAAGATGGGGTCGACAATCAAACATTTCCAGTTCAGGGCTCTCCCCTTTGGACTTTCGTCCTCCCCAAGAATCTTCACCAAAGTGCTGGCAGAAGCCTTGGCGCACCTGAGAACACGGAATATCACAGTGATTCCATACTTAGACGACCTCTTATTCTTAGCCCCATCAGGTCCCCAACTAGAGAGCGACCTAAGGGTGGCCCTGTCCTTCCTGAGCTCCTTAGGGTGGTTGGTCAACAAGGACAAATCACAACTGGTACCTTCCCAAGAAGTCATGTATTTGGGATACAGAATTTCCTCTGTGGAAAGAAAGACCTTTCTTCCACTGGAAAAATTCCACAAATTGGAACAAGCAATTGCACAGCTTCAAACAAATTTAGAAGCCAGCATCAGGGAGGTGATGAGAGTCTTGGGACTCATGTCAGCCTGTTTCCCAGCGGTGCCCTGGGCCTGGTTCCACCTACGCCCCCTACAGGGGCTTATGCTCAAACATTGGAATGGCAGGAAGGAGGGATTGGACCTTCCAATGCCTATCCCAGACAGAATCAAAAGAGATCTGTGGTGGTGGCGGTCCAAAAAGAACCTAGAGGGAGGGCTCTCATGGCAACCCCCAACTGCCCTGGTGCTGACCACCGACGCCAGCGGAAAGGGTTGGGGAGCCCACTTAGAGGAGACTTGGACCCAGGAACAATGGTCCTCTTCAGAAGTCCTAAAGTCATCAAACCAAAAGGAGCTGTTGGCCGTCCTAAGAGCCATACAGACTTTCGGGAGTCGCCTAGTAGGACAACACCTACAAGTAAGAACAGACAATGCGTCTACGGTAGCCTACCTAAACAAACAAGGGGGCACAAGAAGTCCAGCCCTTCAGGCCACGGCGACACAAATTCTAAGCTGGGCAGAGAAGAATTTGATATACCTTTCGGCAGTCCACTTGAAGGGATCTCTAAATACCCTGGCCGACTTTCTCAGCAGACAGTCGGTAAATCAGGACGAGTGGTGTCTGAACCAGGTTGTGTTCGAGCAAATAGTGTCTCTCTGGGGATTACCAGAAGTGGACCTATTCGCAGCAGAAGGGAACAAGAAAGTTCCAGTGTTCTTCTCTATCCACCATCAGGACAGGTCGAAGGGCATAGATGCCTTCGCCCATCCCTGGCATTTCAACCTAGCATATGCCTTTCCCCCAGTGTGATTAATTCCCAGGGTAATTCAGAAGTTTATCAGGGAATACACGAACCTGATTCTGGTCACGCCGTTTTGGCCGAAGCGGCCTTGGTTCACCAGCCTAAAGAGACTGGCTCTATATCCACCTTGGACACTTCCGGAAAGAGAGGACCTACTGTCCATAGGTCCGGTTCTTCACCCTCGGATAAAGAGCATGAAATTAACTGTTTGGTTTCTGAGGAACAACTCTTAAAAGCCCGTGGCTTTTCAGATAGGGTAGTGAAAACCCTACTGGAATGTCGCAAACCAGTGACAAGGGCTATCTACTCCAAGATCTGGAAAAAGTTCAATTCCTGGAGGTTGGAGCAAGGGTCTTTCCAAAGTAACATTCCAGCAGTGCTGGATTTTTTGCAAGCTGGGGTAGAACTGGGCTTATCCATAAGCACCCTCAAGGTACAGGCTGCGGCCTTAAGCATTTTTTTGGAGACTCCCCTTCAGCAAGATCGCTTTGTTAAAAACTTTTTCAAAAGTCTAGCAAGATCCAAGCCCGTTAGGGTTAAAGCATGCCCTAAGTGGGATCTCTCGCTGGTACTAAAAGCTCTCACCAACAAACCTTTTGAGCCGCTGGAGGAATCTTCTCTGAAGCATGTGACATTAAAGACAGCATTTCTAGTCGCCATAACCTCGGCTAGGAGAGTTAGTGATCTTCAGGCCCTCTCTATTAGAGAGCCCTTCCTGAAGGTTTTTGATGATAGGGTCATTCTTAGGACGGACCCAAATTTTTTGCCAAAAGTGGCATCGACCTTCCACAGAACTCAGGATATTATCCTACCAACTCTGCATTCCTCGTCAGAGAATGATGAAGGGGAATTGTTGTCCCTATTGGACGTTAAAAGAAATATTTTATTTAGAGGCCACTAAGCAGTTTAGACTTAGTGATTCCCTTTTTGTTAATTTTTCTGGTACCCGTAAAGGTTACGGGACGTCTAAATCCTCTATAGCCAGATGGCTGAGGATGTTAATTATTGAGGCTTATCAGGTAGGGGGTAAAGAACCACCGATTGTCAAAGCCCACTCTACCCGAGCAGTTGCAGTTTCTTGGGCAGAGAGAGCCGGAGCTTCCCCGGAAGAGATCTGTAAGGCGGCAGCCTGAACATCTTATTCAACCTTTGCAAGACATTATCGGTTGGACCTTATGTCAGATAAAGATCAGGCCTTCGGACGAAGGGTCCTACAGACAGTGGTCCCACCCTAAAAAAGAGTAAGTTTCTTGCTTATCATCTCAAGAGGCTGTCCTGGAAGACGACTAGAGAAAAACCGGAGTTGGGCTTACCGGTAACTCTGTTTCTAGGAGTCTTCCAGGACAGCCGGAGTTTTTCCCACCCGGTGTCAATTTAGGAACTGGTAGTGTGGTAATGATCTAACGATGTGTAGATTGTGTCTTTCAGAGTCTTCTGTTATTTCTCGGGCAAACTGAGGAGGAGACCTGGAGGACTGCCCTTTAAAGAAAAGGGTGTACGTGTTTCCTGTCCCGGAGGGAGGAGCCCAAGGTCTCAAGAGGCTGTCCTGGAAGACTCCTAGAAACAGAGTTACCGGTAAGCCTAACTCCGTTTTTTTGCTGTGAAAATGACAATGGTCCCAAAAATGTGTCAAAATTGTCTGAAGTGTCCGCCATAAGGTTGCAGTCACGAAAAAAATAGCTGATTGCCGCCATTAGTAGTAGTAAAAATTTTTTTTTATAAAAATGCAATAAAACTATCCCCTTTTTTGTAAACGCTAAAACTTTTGCGCAAACCAATCGATAAACTCTTATTGCAATTTTTTTTTTACCAAAAATAGGTAGAAGAATACGTATCAGCCTAAACTGAGGAAAAAAAATAATGTTTTATATATTTTTGGGGGATGTTTATTATAGAAAAAAGTTAAAAATATAGAATTTTTTTCAAAATTGTCGCTTTATTTTTGTTTAGCGCAAAAAATAAAAACCGCAGAGGTGATCAAATACCACCAACAGAAAGCTCTATTTGTGGGGAAAAAAAGGACACCAATTTTGTTTGGGAGCCACATCGCACGACCGCGCAATTGTCAGTTAAAGCGACGCAGTGCCGAATCGCAAAAACTGGCCGGGTCCTATAGCTGCCTAAAGGTCTGGGTCTTAAGTGGTTAAACACCAAACCTTTTTCTGACAGCTCTTTTCAAGTTAAAATCATTTATTTTTTTGCTAGAAAATTACTTAGAACCCCCAAACATTATATCATTTTTTAGTAGAGACCCTAGAGAATAAAATGGCGGTTGTTGCAATATTTTATGTTGCAGTGTATTTGCGCAGCAGTCTTTTTAAATGCAATTATTTTGGAAAACAATTACTTTATTGAATTAAAAAAAAAATAGCCAGTAAAGTTAGCCCATTTCTTTTTTTTTTTTGTATAAATGTAAAAGATTTTACGCCGTGAGAATCGTGAGAGAATCGTGATCTTCATTCTAAGCAAAAAAATGTTGATTCTCATTTTGGCCAGAATCGTGCAGCTCTAGTATACACTACGTAGCTTTAGGTGCAAACTGCAGAGGACACAGGCAGTACACACCAAGTAGCTTTAGGTGCAAACTACAGAGGACACGGCCAGTACACACCAAGTAGCTTTAGGTGCAAACTACAGAGGACAAAGGCAGTACACCACATGAGAATACTGCAGCTAGCACAATCACCTGCCTGCCAGTAAATTAGGAATAGCTGATCTAGCTAAACTATACAGTGTATAAATATATGTACAACACCTGGGATGCATATATATCCTCTACACACTGTAACTTTAACTGACTAGCCTGCCTGCTCTATCTACCTAGAAAAAAATGACACTGTCTCTCTCTCTGTCTGTCTTTAACCACCCCCGCAACACACTAAACAAGGCCGACCTGCAGGCGGCCTTTTATAGTGTGGGGCGTGTACTAAACCCCCTGAGCCATAATTGGCCAAAGCCACCCTGGCTTTGACCAATTATGGCTTTCCGTTTTTTGCGTCTTGTGATTGGCCAAGCATGCGGGTCATAGTGCATGCTTGGCCAATCATCAGCCAGCAATGCACTGCGATGCCGCAGTGAATTATGGGCCGTGACACGCCACTCGAATTTGGCGCGAACGGCCCGTAACGTTCGTATTTCGACAAACGGTCGAACATGCGATGTTCGACTCGAACACAGGTTCGACTCGAACACGAAGCTCATCCCTAATATTGAATAGAAAACAGTGTCAGAGAACCCATTAATAACTATATGGTGAAAGTGGCACAGCTGACATGGCTTCAAGATGTCGACTGTGCCAGTCTGTCTATGGGGAGAGAATGGGTAGTTGCACAAAGAATCTTCATAATGTCCCCCCAGGATACAGAGTCATGGCTAGGCTTTGTTCTGTATACCAAGCGAGTCACTTCACCTTTGTGAAAGATAAAGGGAGACTAAGGCAGGTGTGTCACATGATCCCAGGGTACTCACAGATCAAACTGCCAGCAAGACAACTAAAAAGGAGCCAAAGTGTGAAGTAAAACCTCGTTGGTTGTTGGATGTGAGGGAGGAGGTCTCGGCTGTGATCGATCACATCTGGAGCACCTCTATCTCTCTGTAGTCCTTGTTGCTTGTGATGGCATCCATCGTGTGTTGTCAGGAAAGGCCAGCCAATTTGTTACCTGGATAGCCTCTGTTCCCAGAAACTCGGAACAGGTCAGGCAGCTGAGATGGAGTGTGGAGCATATAGGTACATCCCTCTTTCTGTATAATCACCTAGAAGGGGTAGCCTCTGCAAAAACTTGCACCAACCGATTGAATCATGACTCGGTGAGGATGTAAAAGGGCTCTTATCCTGAGTTTGTGGCATGAACGTTCTGATAAAACATGCATTTGAGCTCTGTCAAAGCCTGATGACCCGTAAGGCCAGACTCTTTGCAGGATCTCCTGTTTTTTTTTTTTTTTTTTTTAGGTCCTTTTTATTAAGGTTTTATAAATGTAGTTGTACAATGAACAAGGTAGAGCATTTTAAAAAAAGGCTTATACCAAAGTTGCAATGCAGAAATTGTTCATAATTGGACATCTGAGATCAGCAAGTGTTACAGAAATTTTTATTTAACTTCAAATGGATCAGGGAGCCACCCTTGTACTAAAGAAGTGAGCAGTGGGACAACACATGAGCATGGGAAAGCCCAAAAAAGATTTGGTAGGTATAGAGATGGGAAAATACTGTCTCAAGGCTTACGGTGCCTCATGAGAAATGGAAGAAGGAATACTGATGTAGAGCAATAAGCTCTGTGGAACATGGCATAACTTAGATGGCTTAAGAAGGGAGAGCAGAAGATCAAATAGAGAAGAGTCAATTCGTTGGTGCCTGCAGCCAGCAAACTTAGGTCAAGGTTGATTATGGTACCAGCCAACACTAATGAAGACTACGACAGATGTCAGCTCTTGAGATTGGGGTGCCCACATTGACCATTGTATGACGCTGGGTATATGGAATCCTGCATGGGCATGAATCCCCTCCAATTTTAGGAGATTAAAGCAGTGATGAAAGCCATAATAGCATTTAAAACCTGGATAGGAGGCCACCCACCATGTACAAGGACTGTCGGACAATGAGACAACGGTCGCTCATATCAACCAACACAGTGTCACAATCTCTCATTGCCTGATGCAGATAGCAGAAGAGATTATACTGTTCATGAAAGAGAACCTTTTCTCCATTTCAGATATTAATCTGAAGGGAGAACTGAATTCCCTGTCAGACTTCCTCAGCAGGTGGCAGCTAAAAAACTAAATGGATTGTTGATCAGCATGCATTGAACCAGATTACGGGAAAATTAGACATCATCAGAGGTAGACCTTTTTGCCTCAATAGACAACAGGAAGGTGGAAACATTTTTATTGCTGCAGAAAAATGCATATCTCATTTCTGGGATTTCAATCTACCCTGTATTTTCCCATTATTTTGTCTGATTCCTAAGTGGAATACAGAAGGTCAATATCAGCAGGACAAGGGTCATACTTAAAGCTTCGTATGACCAAAGAGAGGCTAGTTTGCAAGTCTGTACAGACTGAGCATGGCTCCCCTTGGAGGTTGCCTCCCAAGCAAGACTTGCTTTGGCAGGGGCCTTTGGTTTCTCCTTTAAAACACAATCTTGCTCTTGCAGCATGGCTACTGAAAGGAAAATCCTAAAAGCTAAAGATCTTTCAAAGTTGTAGCTAATCTTATGGATAGTTTTCAGATCTACATAGACATGGATCCTAAACATTGTATACTAGGTTTGCTTGATGCTGAAATGCCAGGTAGGTATGGTAAAGAGGCAGCATCCAGAGCATTGTTTCAGGCTTGCAGACTCATTTTACATCATTGGACTTCAGTACACCTCCTTCACCTCAAATGTGGCTTGCAACAGTGTTGAGATTAGAAAAGCTGATATATCAGAAAAGGGGTAGCTTTTTCAAATTTGAGAAGGTATAGGGTAGCTGTTCAGCTACTCATGGTTTGGCCCCAGCCGATTTAGTATTGGACAGGATATTGATGTGAAATATCATAAAAATGTATATGTTTAATTTACCTGGTAATGCTATGGCTAAAATGTGTATGCCCTTGCTTTCCAAATGTTTGATGTTTGTCTACCTGCTTTGTTATGGTGGCCCTAGTTCCCACTAATGCACGGCTAGATACGGCTCTAATGGGCACTTGAAGCATTCCTGTGACATGAATTACAATACTTGTATGCTGAATTGATCTCTGATGTGAACTACATATACTTTTAACTACTTCAACCCCGCAAGGTTTTACCCCTTTAATGACCAGGCCATTTTTTGCGATACAGCACTGCTTTATTCTAACTGAAAATTGTGTGGTCGTTCGATGCTGTGCCCAAATAAAATTTTTGTCCTTTTTTTCCCCCCACAAATAGAGCTTTATTTTGGTGGTATTTGATCACCTTTTTATTTTTTGCATTATAAACAAAAAAAGAGTGACAATTTTGAAAAAAAAAACAATATTTTTTTTACTTTCTGTTATAAAACACATCCAATAAAAATATGTAAAAAATCGAATTTCTTCATAAATTTAGGCCAAAATGTATTCTGCTACATATTTATGGTAAAAAAATCCAAATTGGCATATATTGATTGGTTTGCGCAAAAGTTATCGCGTCTACAAACAAGGGGATATTTTTATGGCATTTTTATTTTTACTAGTAATGGCAGAGATCAGCCATTTTTAGCGGGACTGCGACATTGCGGTGAACAAATTGGACATTAATTGACACTTTTTGGGGACCAATGACACTAATACAGTGATCAGTGCTAAAAAAAACACACTGTCACTGTATAAATGACACGGACAGGGAAGGGGTTAACATCAGGTTCGATCAATGGGTTAAGTGTGCTCCTAGGGAGTGATTTCTAACTGTGTGGGGGATGGACTGACTGGAGGAAGAGAGACATCTGTGCACCTGATTAGCAGGAACACAACATCTCTCTCTCCCTCTGTGACAGAACGACGGACTGCCTTGTTTACATAGGCAGACCACCGTTCTGCTTCACCTAGGAAACAGCCAATCTGCTCCCGCTGTGTATAATCACAGCAGGAGCACGGATCCGGTTCTGTGTGCGTGCGCCCCAGAGCCATCAACTGGAAACAACGTACAGGTAAGTTTTTTCACGCAGCCGGTCCATCCTGCCGCAGTATATGCGTCGTTGTACAAATTTGTGACATCTGAATAAACCTTTCCCCTTAAAATATTATGGATAGAAGGAAAAAGTCTACTGCAGCCATTTACAAGGAAATTTGGAGGATATTTTTTACGCGTAGGTCCAAAGACCGGTTGGATGGACTGATCATCCCTGCAGTTCTGGTGTTTTTTTAGGAAGGAGCGGACAAGTTCAGGTATTGACTTTATCTACCTAACTTTAGCTAAAAAAAGGCAAGGAATTGAACCTCTCATCAAAGATTCCTCATCTCCATAGCAAAGAAAAGGATGTCTTTGACAAAGAAATGACCCCTATGGAATATTTCCATTGTATTGAATAGCTTTCTGCTTCACCCCTTGGTGGAGTGTCTGATTAAGATGCTTACATTCAAGACTGCTTTATTAGTTTCACTTGTATCGGCAAGGAGAATTGGTGAAATTTAAGCTACTGTATTTCAGTTGCAGACCGTATTGTACAGTTTTGCTGCACAAAATTATCCTAATGTTAGACTTTTTGCCCAAAGAGGCCACAGATTTTCATAAAATGCAAGAAGTATGGTAATTATCCCATCTTTATGAAAATCCATTCAATGGCAAAGAAGCAGATTTTCATATACCAGATGTCAGATGATGCTTGTTGACATATCTAAAATGCATAAATCTTGGAGAAAGTTGCCCAGCATATTTGTTGTCTTTTTTGGTCCCAGGAAAGGGGCAGGGACGGCCAAAAATAACTTTGCTAAATGGATCAGGGTTACCATTGAAGAGGCATATCAGGCACAATCTTTCGCCACCACCAGGCATTACAGTGTTTTGGCCACTTCATGGGCTGAAAAAACAGTAGCATCTCCAGTGCAGCTCTGCAAGATAGCCACCTGGACCAATTTTCAGACATTTGCACTTCATTACTGGGACCTTCTCTCCAGCCAAGACTTTGGAAGCAAGGTGCTTCGGGAAGTTATCCCTCCCTAACAGGTATTTCTAGCATGTCCTCTCATTAAAGTGGAGGTCCACACAAAAAGTGAATCTTCGCTTTTCGGAATCCTCTCCCCACATTTGGCATTTGGCACCTTTCAGGGTATAATACAGGTATTTGCACTCACTTCTGGGAATAGTCTAACAAAGTAGTCACGCCCCTTCCCACCCCCCTGTCCACCCTGTGCTGTTTTCTGGGAAACAGACTGGTCCCAGAAGACAGCGGGACCAGTGAGGATGCGCCGCTTGACTCGCGCATGCACAGTAGGGAACCGGGCAGTGAAGCCTCAACGCTTCACTTTGATTCCCTCACCGAGGATGGATGCGGGGGCAGCCGAGAGACGAGCAATTGCTCGGCTTTGGCTGCCGACATCGCAGGCACCCTGGACAGTTAAGTGTCCATTTATTAAAAGTCAGCAGCTGCAGTATTTGTAGCTGCTGGTTTTTAATAGGTGGACCTCCTCTTTAAGCTGAGTTACATGGTAACTCAATTTCCAGGAATTTCCGGGACTTGTATATACGTTTTAATCTATGATTCATATTTTATAATTAGTTTTACCTCCAATTATTGTCAATTAGTGAAGGGATTGTCATATGGACATGTTTTTGTTTAATGTAGATGATGTGTTAACTGTTTTACGTAGGCGATGCCTCTCTTTTGTTAAATAATACTGGAAGATTCTTGGAAATTGAGTTATCGGGTAACTAACTGTTTTTACCCTGAGAGTAAAAAAGTTGCTATGCTTCTGGTTCTCCAAAACTGGACCTTCGGGTCTCCAGTACAGCAGTTGCGGAGTCCTTCTTCTTCTCTCACCCAATCGTGAAGTGCTTTGTATTATGTGAACCCATTAACAAAATTCAAAGCCTTCTATGAATGGGAAGCTTGGAGGAGCGGCAGGCAATGACACAGAAGCCAAATGTCTCTTGTCGGAGCGCTAGGATTATAGTGAGAGAGTTACTTCCAGCGCTCAGTAAATAAGAGAAGTCATAAGGTAGCATACACCTCATTGGATTTGGATTGCTGCAATTCCTGGAGTTCTTCTTTAAGCTGGGTCAAATGGTCCAAAACAGAGATTAATCTAACTGACTCATGTGGCTTTTATTCTGCAAAATAGAACTGGGTTTATTTCTTATTGAATTTTGCAAAAGTTATGATAAGTAGAAGAATATGCAAATATTCAAAAAGTTGTTTTCTGACATAAAGGAATGTCCAGACACTAACCATGGCTTCTACGATAATCTATAGTATATATCAGGGGTCAGGAAACTTTTTGGCTGAGAAAGCCATAGACGCCACATATTTTAAAATGTAATTCCATGAGAGCCATACAATATGTTTAAAACTATAATATCCACATCTCCCCCCACTGTAATATCCACATCTCCCCACTGTAATATCCACATCTCCCCCCACTGTAATATCCACATCTCCCCCACTGTAATATCTACATCTCCCCCACTGTAATATCTACATCTCCCCCTCTGTATATACGATTGTCTGCTTGCTTACCACTACACAAGCAGGCAGATCCACGAGCAGTTGAGGCGGGTGATGATGACGTCAGCGTGCCGCTCACCTAGGCCGCCGCCAGGTGTACGAAGTTGGCCGCCGCTCCAGAGTATTTTGGTTAGATTGACCGTGCTGAAATTGCAAGTTGACATTTAATGAATTAAAGTATGTTCGCTCCCATTTAATCTTGCTGATTGTCTTCTGTATTTTCTTACTGCATTTTAGATCCTCGAGAAAAGTAGATCGTAGGCAGTCAGTACATCGGGGTTGATACATTTTTTCAAATATACCGGTATGTACATTTACCCAGACTAAATAATATACACTGATTTAATTATTTTTACCAAAAAAAATTTAGCAGATTAAATTGTGTCCCTCATTTATGAAGAAAGATTACTCATTTGCAAATTGTTTTAACAGAAACTAAGAAAAACACTTTTTTTTTGCAAATTGTACAGTCTAATTTCATTAGTATAGCAAAAAATAAAATACCCAGTGGTGATTAAATAACACCAAAAGAAGGCCCTATCTGTCTCAAAAAATTATACAAATTTAATTCTGGTACACTGTTGCATGACTGAGTATGATGGCACTGAGATCTGGAAATTGGCCAGGGCAGGAAGGGGTATTGCGGTGATTAAACATGAGAAGAACAAGCTTACATAGTGTAAAACTGTGTAAGGATAACCACTCACAAATAGAAGTGCTATACAGACCTAAATGGATCAATCCTGCTCACCACCTGGCATTGATGAATTAAACTGTTAAAGTGGATCTAAAGGCTATCAGCATTTTATCTTAATGCATTCCTTGTGTTAGGGTAAAAAACAGCTATTAACTGTTCACCCCCTATTCCTAAACACTTACCTGTCTCCGCCCACAATCCACCACTGTCTCGACTGCAGCTCTTTTCCCTTTCACTTCTTAGTCTCATAGGAGACACAGGCAAAAACAGAGCCATAGTTTCCTGATGCTGTTAGTCATTTTCTATGAGGAGAAAACAGGAGGCAAAAGCTGTGTGTCTATGGACGCACACAGCCCGACTCAGCAGCATGACCACACAGCGTTGGTGCTGGACTGCCAAATAAGAGGTAATGGGCATTCTGTAGCTGCTGACTTTTAATATTAGGACATTTACCTGTCCAGGGACCCCGTGATATCGGTACCCCAGCCAATTTTTGAATCGCCTCTCGGGTGCTGCCGCCACCATTCTTTCTATGGAAAACTGGCATATACTGTGCATATGTGAAGCACGCTACGCTTTGTGAATGGCCTAGCAGTGGTGGAGGGAGGAGGGGGACCGAACTTCCGGGGGACCTCGCCGCAGCCAGGTCCCCTGGAAGTGGGGACCGGTACCTGTCAAAAACAGGTTTCCGCTCCCCCTCGAAGGGTGCCAAATGTGTCAGCGAAGCGGGGGGAAGAAGCAAACAAGAGGAGCTTCCCCTTTTGGGTAGAGTGCTGCTTTAAAAAATATTAGCCTTTAGAATCACTTTAGTGTTGGGATTACTCGTGGACAGAAAAGGGTAACAGGTACATGCATACATTTTTCTTTCAGAATGTTTATATCGATATTAATGCTACCTCATTAAAACAAAGATAGAGCTCATATGTTCTTTCTGTTACAGGACTGTTATTCTCCTGTGCATATGAATCATTTTATTGCAATGCATTTGTGCATGTATTTTGCCTTTGCATTTAAAAAATCTAGGCCACCGCCACATTTTCCACTGCTTATATAATATTGCTCGCTTTAGAATATAAATAGACTTTGTGGAGCAGCAAGCAACCATTTTGACCACATGATGTCGCTGTTCTGTTGTTTGTGTAATATATCCATTCTAGAGCCATGGTTGACAAAGAAACTTTGTGACATATTTAGAAGGCAGGGAATATAACTTCAGGTGAATCTTCCAGGTGCATGTGTTTTGAATAAAAAGTGATTTATTCACTTGCCAGTAAATGTTTCACAGTCACTACTTTTTTTAAATAATGTTTTAAATATGCATTTAAGATGCATTAAACCAAAAAATGCAGCTGACTGTTACACAACAGTGTGAATAATGAAAGGAAATGATACTTCAAAATACTTTTTATGAAATGTTAAAAGTATCAGCAGTACATATTTTTTATAAATCAAAAAGTGGTATGCTGAATAGTGAATAAATAAACCTATTCTCCATAGGGGAGTTTGCAGAACAAAATTTCCTTAGTGGCCACATACATTTTCAAAAAATGCGTATGACATGTATACAAAAAAAGTGCTTAAGTGTTAATGAAACAATGTACAGGCATATGTATATGACTATTTCAATAAACAAATATACAATTCAGTCCCTTATAGCATCCATGCAATCAAGTGCTAATGTTCTAAAAAAATTATATATTATAGATCATTGTGTCCCATGCGACTATTACGTTCTCAATGGTTAAGGTCTATTAATAATAATCTTTGTAAAGTTTCAGATAGAAATGGATTGCTGTTTGTAACCCAGTGGGAGCCATAGGTCCGCTTGTACTGTCACAGCAGGTTGTGCTAACGCTGCTGCTTCCACCAACACCTTCCTGTCCCCTCCCCAACGCGTGTTGACACATGGAATCGTGTGTCTTCCTCAGGGGGATTGCTATGTGAATACCCTATATCAGGATTTTTTTTTAAAAATAGTGTTTTTTAAACGATAAAACTCTATCCAGTTTGTTTTTTCCTGTATGCATGTATGCATGGGGGGGGGGGAGTATTCGTACTGGGAGGAGGGAGAATGTATGCTTAGGGGGTAAGCATGCAGATTAGTGCTCAGTGAATTTGTGGGTGGATTTTTGCTGACACATAATGCTCATACATTTTAGGGGGGGGGGTCACAGTTTTGCAAGTTCGCCCTGGGCTCTAGCTGACCTTTTCTTGGGGAAAAAAACACCTTGTTCACTAAGGGAAAATTCCTTTGCAAAGTGAACAGCCTATTTGCCTTTGTAAATCAACCTTGAAGTGTAAATTACACCATTTAAAACTAGATGCATTTATTTGTGTTTAGAAATGTCCTTAAATGTATGTAAATACCTGTGTGACTGAGATCTTCAAGTTTAGATTCATGTTAACCTTTTATTTAAAAAAAAAATCACTATGTTCATTATGACAATTATAACAAATATGAGAAAGGATGATATAAATATGTGTTGTGCTACGGTACCCCCACCAACCATGACAGGGAATATCATTTTTTATGCAGGTTGCGACTTATGTACACCCCTGACCACTGCAGTTAAATGGGGTGCGGTTGGGGCAGAGGTGATAAAACATGTCTTAACTTTGGGGTTTTACCACCCCCTAAACTGCAAATGTAAATTAACCCTTACTGTTCTGAGCCCCCTATAAGGCTACTTTCACACTGATGTGTTTCGTATTGCCTGTGCTGTAGGTGCAATGCAGTGCATCTGCAGCTTTCCGGGGGTAAGCCAAGCTTTGCCAGAGACTTCTATTATATCCTGCAGGCGCAGTGCACTTTCTGAAACCACACTAAAACTCATGCATTCAGACCGTTTTCATCGGACGAACTGATCGTGTGTGGGCCCCATCGTTTTTTTTTCCCATCGGTGAAAAAAATTAGAACCTGTTTTAAAATAATCTGATGGTTAAAACAACAATAGAAAAAAACAATCGTCTGTGGGCAAGCCCATCGGTTAAAAATCCACACATGCTCAGAATCAAGTCGACGCATGCTCGGAAGCATTGAACTTCATTTTTCTCAGAACGTCGTAGTGTTTTTACGTCACCGCGTTCTGACACAAAGGGATTTTTAACTGATAATGTGTAGGCAAGACTGATTAAAGTCAGCTTCATTGGATATCTGATGAAAAAATCCATCGGTCCGTTTTCATCGGACTGCAGCACATCAGTGTGAAAGAAGCCTTATGCCCAGTGTATTGCTTCACAGTGACCTGAAGATCTCTTCTTTCTGCTGCTGGCATCACTCTGGAGAAACCTAGCCGGGATAAGAGGTGGAATGCAGTTGGTAACCCCCCCGCATTGGATAGGAGGTAGCACTACAGCTTATGTGGCTCTTGCTCCAACTTTACAAGTAGTCCCTCTGCTTTGCACTCTATTTGATGCTCTGGAATGGCGGGTCATCAAGCCCAGTCCGCAATCTACCAGTCACCTGTCCTATAGGTAGATCACAATATACAGGTTGCTGACCCCCGTTCTATGGTAATGCAACAGAAATGCGTGTTACTGAAATGCATGGCACTTTGTGCGGTGAGTTCCAGTGCTATTCATTTAGAATGACACCCGAACACACAGTATGGTAGGTTGTAATGCATCACACTACAATACTTTACACTAAATATAAAAAGAGACAAGTCCAGATAATGCACTGATTTTTTATGTGATATTTTGTATGTATTAATTAATTCACAACAATTCTTACAAAGGGCATCACTAAAAAATAATAATAATTAAAAAAAAAAAATTTTGATTTTCTCTAAGGTGTTTATTGAAAGGAGAAGAAAACGGAGCTGTTTGAGGTGAAGATAAAATATTACTTCATGACAATTATAAATGTTGATTTATGAGAAATAAAGGCTTGCAATGGTTAAATCAATGTATTTAATGCATAAAAAATATTGTACACCTTTTTGTATGTGAATTGCTTATTTCCATTAGAAAATAAGCGCTGAGATAAAAAAAAACACTTAGAATTACTCATTTATCTTAGTGAATTGACTTCAATGCTTTTTCAAAGTAACTCCACTAACCTTACTTAGGTGTGAATAAGTACAAATTCCAGGGTAATGACTCATAATTCTTATGGGAAATGACAAAGCACACTATTCATGTTATAACACAAACACAGGAAAAAATATATGGAATATGAAAATATCTCAAATAGAAGGTTATTTGAATGGGGCAGAAAAATAAAACAGGAATTATATATGTATCCATGGCATTGATTTTAATCTAAATGTTTCAGAATATCCTGGTTATAAATTGGCCTGTGTAATTACAGTTGCCCACAGGGTCCTTTCACATGGGTGCCAGTAGAGCCACGTTTTTTTGCTAATAAAAAAAACTCATGAACACTGATTCCGGTTACATCAGTCTTCATTCATTTGTATATCCATTTTCAGTTCAGTTTAGTTTACATCTGTTTATGGTCAGACAAATGGAAAAGGACGCAGTCAATTTCTGTTTTTCTCTGTGGGCATGAACTAACTCAGATGTACATGGATAGATGTTCATTTACATTTGCCTTCAGTGGTGTAACTTGAACCTTCATAGCCCCCCGGTGCAATAAACCATAAAGGGCCCCCCTGACTCCGGCCGGGGCCATTACCTCCGAGCCCGGTGTCGGAATACCAGGGCCCTGACGCAAGTGTGACGTTTGTGACCCTGGTAGTTCTGCCACTTTTGTCAGTAGTTTTTTTTTCCTACTATTTATTTATTTATTTTTAATATTATTTGGTGAGATATCAGGGGTCTATAACAGACCACTGATGTTTCACCTTTGAGACAGAGAAAGGAGATTGAGGGCACAGCCTTCAATCTCCATCTCTGCAGCCGCAGCTGCACAGAACGAATGGACAGGAATAGCTCTGAGTTCCCTGTTCATTCACAAACTGTAACATAGTAAACATAGTTTACTGTGTTTAAGTTATGAATGGACAGAGTCAGTAATTGGTACAGACAGATACCCTGCAGCAGCCAGCGAGAGAGGGAAGGGGGGAACACTGCAGAGCTGTGGGGACGAGGGGAGGGTCAGGAAAGAGCATAGGGGGCCAGGAGAAAGCACAAGGGGGCTGGAGAGCACACAGGGGGGCAGCAGAAAGAAGCTTGACAGGAGAAGCTTTGGATGCAGCTGCATATAGAGGAGTAGATCTCTCCATTTTCCCCCTGCTTTTCCTCCTCTCCCTCCCACAGCCATTCAGCGGCTGCAGGAGGAAAATTGAGAGATTGGTTCCTCAACCGTTTCCCAGTCAGAGCGCAACACATTGCCTCTTCACTGCCTGTCAACTGCCTCTGAAAAGCGACTAGGGCCTGGATCGTTTTTCAGAGGAACAATATTTTCTTGTTGGTATTATGAACAAGCTGTAAAACAAATCAGTTCTGATCGCACAGAAATAGGGGGTCAGGAATAAAAGTAATGTGCATACATAAAGTGGGGAAAATAATGATTTGACCCCCTGCAGATTTTGTAAGTTTGCCCACTAACAAAGAAATTAAGGGGCAGATTCACAGAAAAATTTCCCCCGGAGTATCTGCTTCAGTACTTTCAAATTTGCCGCGTTGTATCTTGATTTGGAATTCTCAAACCAAGATACGACGGCTTTTGGCATCGATCCGACAGGTGTACAGCTTCGTACGCCTTCGGATCGTAGGTGTAAGTCTTCGGCGCCCGCTGGGTGGAGTTCTCGTTGTTTTCCGCGTCGGGTATGCAAATTAGCTGTTTACAGTGATCCACGAAGGCACACACGTTCGTCGCATTCTCTTACGACGTCGCTAGTCGGCTTTTCCCGTCGCAAAGTTACGGCTGCTATTTAGGTGGTGTAAAATTAGACCAGCCATGTTAAAGTATGGCCGTCGTTCCCGCGTCGAATTTAAAAATTTTTTTTTTTTGCGTAAGACGTCCGGGAATACGAAAGGATGTATCGCACGTCGCCGTTCAAAAAACACATCGGGGCGCCGTAATTTCACACAAAGCACGGCGGGAAATTTCCAAACGGAGCATGCGCAGAACGTTCGGCGCGGGAACGCGCCTAATTTAAATGATACACGCCCCATTTGAATTAGGCGGGCTTGCGCCGGACGGATTTACGCAACGCCGCCGCAAGTTTACAGGCAAGTGCTTTGTGAATCAAGCACTTGCGCTTAAAACTTGCGGCGGTGTAACGTAAATGAGATACGTTACGCCGCAGCGCAAGTACCTGAATCTAGCCCTAAGGGTCTATAATGTTATCATAGGTGTATTTTAAATGCTAGAGACAGAATATCAACCAAAAATTTTGAAAAAACACATACAAATACAAATGTTATAAATTCAGTTGCAGCATAATACCCCTATTAATTGTTGCAGTATATTTCTCTTACTGTTTAACCATTACTGTGGGGTTGAATTACGAACACTGGAGAGTGCAAAATCTGCTTCCAGGATTTTTTGTCAAAACTTAATTGAAGTTTTTTTTTTGTGGACTGGACTTCCGTTTCCGGGGGGGAAGTGAAGTGAGCATGGAGGAGTGAGCGCAGAGAAGGAGAGCCTAGCGAAGGTCCGTGGTGTACCTGGACAGGAGAGCAGCAAATAGGCCCATATTCACCCGCCCTCTCTGATCTACAGAAGGGAGCATACAACCAGCAGTAGACGCAGCGGACGCTGCATCCGATGCCACGGAGAGGAAAGAGCACTGTGAGAAGTGCGGGAGGGTCTGTGCCTAGCCATTCATATATCACCCGGTATATGACGGTGAAGAGGAGTGACGCGAAGCAGGAGGACGCACGTAGAGGACACGCTACGAGGAGGGAGTCCCTAACAGAAAGCATCCGACAAGACGCTGCAGAGAGACTAGCGTCGGATACCTCAGCTACTACGACAGCTACAGCGGCGACAGGAAAGGTGAGCGGTGGTCAAAAGCCGCTAGTAAGAACAAGCCTGACGGCATTGACTGCCCCAGCAGATAAAGCGGGAGGGGCTATACCTAGGCTGGAGGTCCAGGACGGGACAAGAAGTATCCCCATATCCCTTGAGGGCCAGAGGACAGCAGAGCTGACGGAGCGGACGAGTGAGCACCCCCAACGCACGGCTGAGGTATTGTTGTCGGCTTTATCTATATTTCCTAACATACCAGAAGCATCAAGGAGGTCAGGGGGATTTATAATAGAATCTACAGAGACATCTGCAGAACTATTGACAGCAAAGACACTAACATTAACAGAGACACCTTCCGTACTAACTATACCTGCTACTACACCTGTAACTATACTTGCTGCACCACCTATCTTAGCAGTTAAGGGGGGTAATAGCAATACAAGTTTTGCAATGGCTAAAGTAAATGCATACCCACGAGAGGAGGGGGGAGTGCAGCGTGATACACAGACCCTCGGCGACACAAGGAATATACATGGGATAGAAGCGACACCGGATATTAGTCAGCTAAGCAGGCTCATCCAGGCTCTCCCGACTAAGGAAGATATTCAGAAAATGTTATCGGTTATCACCAATACTTTGAAGGAAGAGATGGAGGAGGTCCGTGCAAAAGTGGTGATGGGTGAACAGAAAATGTGTATCTTGGAGAGTCAGCAAGGGGTGGTGGATGGTAGGTTGGCAGCCCTTGAGGAGAAATGTGGCAAGCAGCAACAACAAATGATCAGATTACAGTTAAAAGCTGAAGAGGCAGATAACAGAAGTAGGAGGAATAATGTACGTATAAAAGGGATCCCTGAAAGTTTTGAAGGCATGGCCATTAGGGAAGCGGTCTTATCTATCCTCAATAAAATCTTAAAAAAAAATCCAGAATCCCCAATGGAGCTGGATAGGATTCATAGGATCCCTACATCTCGGAACCCCGAACAGACTAGCCCCCGTGATGTACTATGTCGGATACACTTCTTCAGAATAAAAGAAGAAATTCTTAGAGAGGCATGGAAAGAAGGAAAGGTGTTATGGGAAGGGGTGAACATACAGTTATTCCCTGATCTGTGCTGGCAAACCAAAGCAAGACGTCGGCTGCTAAGACCCCTACTGGAACACATACGTAGTCAAGATGCGGTATACAGTTGGGGCTATCCGTTATCCTTAAATATAAAAAGAGAAGGAAGAACTTTTAATTTAAGGGAGCCCTATCAGCTCCCAGCACTGTTTGAATTTTTGAGATCAACGCCAGTAGATGTTCCTAATTGGTTGGAGCTACCAGGTCCAGGGGAAAGAGACGCTAGATAAACAGATGGAAAGAGATGGACAGAGAGTGGACATAGGCCATAAGCCCAAGAGATAGAATGACGGACAAAGGAAAAGAAGAGAGAAGAGAAATATTTTTTTTTTTTTTTTTTTTGGGAGCAACAGGGTAGAGCGCCCCCCTTGTTCTCTAGAAGAGAGAAAATTGTATTATCAATAGCCTCCAAGTAGGAGGGAGTCGCATATATCAACTTATAATCCATATCCTAAAAAAAAAGGGGGAAGAAAGGATATGCCAGTTTCGCTCTCCTTCGCTTTTTGGCGCCCGTTTGTGTTTTTTTTTCTTCTTTTTTTTTTTTTTTCCTGGGCCCCTGTGTTTTTGGTATTCTCTCCTTTTATTTTTGAGAATGGAGAATTGAGAAGAATTCCTTTTCAGATTTGGGTTAATAAACTTTTAGGGGCGGTTACAGGTGAAAGGTGCCAAAAGTATTACTCCCTCCCTTTTTTTTTAGGCCCTTCTTTTGGGGAAGTTCAAATGTTCACATGCCGTTATAGGTCTATATATTTTTTTTTTGATATTGCTCCGTATTCTTGGTATTTGATCTGTTTTTTTTTTATGTGTATGGATATATATATATATATGTACCGGAAGGGCTTGATGCTAGATAGAATCTGCAATGATCAGATACCTGCCCCCATTACAGGGAGGGACAGGGGTGGGGGGGGGGAGAGGGAGGGATATATGTGGGCGTGTTTTTTTGGGGGGGGGGGGTTTGAAGAACCGGGGGGGAAAGTGGGTTTGTGGGTTGGTGGGGGAGTATGGGGGGGGTAACTGAGGGGGTTGGTTATCACGGTAATATTATAACAACTAATGAGGTAATAATAAATAGAGATTGAATATTGTAAGGGGGGGGAGGGAAGGGGTTTTTGATATTTGAGTCCAATGTTTGATATTTTGGTTATTGGGGAGGATATATAAGAATAACGGAACACAATGTATCACTTGATATCATTTGATTTAATGACTAGTTAAAGTCACTTAATAGTATAATAAGATACGCACTAAGGGTCAACACATTTAGGTGTGTACAGGGTTAATTAGGTCTACTAAGGGAAGGTTAAGTTTAACGGGTGACACGGGAGGGAGGGAGGGGGGTAGTACGGGAGAAGGATAGGGGGTAAAGGGGGAAAGGGGGGAGGGGGTGGGGAGGGGTCTAGCAGAGTGCCAACAGGTTGACCGGTATGATAAGGAATGAGGATAAGGAATGATAAGGTACAGGGAAAAATCAGATTAAAAGTTCAGGGGTTAAGGAAGTAATGGGTGTAGAATAAATTAATATCAGAAAGAGGGAGCAAGGGGATACAGGCAGTGGGGGAGGGGATAGGGGGGATGGGAGAAATAATGTGTGAAAGATCTGGTAGCTGGTGCTCGGAGATAATACACAGAAATTACTTTTGCAGGCCCGATTATATTTTTAGGAGAAGGGGGAGAGAGGAAGGAAGGGGAACTGAAGGGAAGGAAGAGGTATTCCTTGCCCTCTATAGGTACTCATTGGGCCTTCTGCTATGGTTCTCTCCCCCTATTCTCTATTCTCTCTTATCCCTTTTTTTTTTTTTTTTTTTTTTTTTTTCTCTCTCCTTTTTTTTTGGTGAGAAGGGTTTAAGGGTTTAAGGGGAGGTGGTAAAGTGGAATAGAGAAAAAGATTATAAGGGCCAATTAACGGGGTACACCCGGACCGATAGAAAGGCGTGAATCTCCCTGGTGCTCATACATTTACCCCCATTAGAGCGCCTCTCCTCCGTGAGGAGGGAAGTCGGAGACGCTAAATAATTTTTTTTTTTTTTTCTCTCTTAGTCCTATCTGGGATCCTAGGGGACCTATCAGATTGGTACATAAATAGAGAGGAGGGGGCGGGAGTTCCTGCCCACCTTTTTGCGGGGTTATTTTCTCTTTTTTTTTTTTTTTTTTTTGGTGTTTTTATCCCTTCTCTCTCCTCCACACTCCTTACTCCCTTATCGGCCCTATCCCCACACCAATTGAGGGTTGGACGGGGAAAATCTTAGCAAAGTATTAAAATGGCAAAGATATCGGTAATGTCCTACAACGTAAATGGGTTAAATAACCCGGAGAAAAGATCTAAGTTGATGGCAGAATTATGGAGATCAAAGGCGCAGGTAATATTCCTCCAGGAGACTCACTTCAAAAAAAATAATAAAATCCCAAAGTTGGGAAATCACAGATTCCCAACTGTGTATCATAGTTCCTCACTGACAACAAAAACAAAAGGAGTATCAATTATGTTTTCAAAAACGGTAATATGGAAAGAGTCAAGTGTAATGAGGGATGAGGAAGGACGCCTTCTTATTGTGAAAGGATACATAAATGATCAGAAGGTCACTCTGGTTAATGTGTATTTGCCTAACGAGGGACAGGTTAAAGCGCTGGAGAAATACACAGACAGGGTGCATCAGAATATGGAAGGTATCGTAATAATGGCAGGTGATTTAAATATTGCTTTAGACCCTATACTAGATACATCTAAGGGAAGCTCGCACATAGCATACAGAAAATTAAGTAAAGCAAATAAACTGTTACAAGAGATACAGGTGGTAGATTGCTGGAGGACTACCCATCCACACGAGCGGGACTACACTTTCTTTTCAGCTAAATATAGAACCTATTCCAGAATAGATTACATATTTATATCCCAAAACCTGGTACAGGGCATAGTAGAGGCTTCTATTGGGTCTTTCTCACTGTCGGATCACTCACCGATAAACTGCGTATTGGAATTGGGGAAACCCGTAGCACGTGAGTGGCACTGGAAAATCAACGAGTCCCTTTTAAAAGATCCAGAGTACGAGGGAAAGATAACACAGGAGTTGGAGATGTTTTTTTCTAATAATGAGGTGGGGGAGGTGACCCCAACTTGTATTTGGGAAACACATAAGTGTTATATCAGGGGAGTACTAATATCAATGGGAGCATATAGGAAACGCCAGATAGGAGCTCAGATAGAAGGATTGATGGGAGAAATCCGTAGATTGGAAAAAATACACAAAAAGTCATTGGCAATAGAGGCAGAGGAGAAGCTGAAGAAGGTCCGAGAGGAATTGAACTTGCTATTAACCGGCAAAGTAAAAGCTGCATTAAAAAGAAGCAAACGTGCGTTTTATGAATATGGCAATAAGCCAAGTAGGATGCTAGCGAGAGCACTAGGAGAAACAAGGGCCCACAACCATATAGAGGGAATTAAAACAACAGGAGACAGGATAGTCAAGTCTTCACGAGAAATTGCGAAAATATTTAGAGATTACTATGAGAGTTTGTACCAATTGAAGGAGGAAAAGAATATAGCAAAGATACAGATGAAGGAGGAAAGGACGAAAAAGTATATAGAGGAATCAGGAATGCTGAGACTACCGGAGGAAATAGGGAGAAGTTTAGAAAACCCGATCACAGCAGAAGAATTCACAAATACACTTAAATTGTTAAAACCAGGTAAAGCTCCTGGTCCTGATGGATTCACTCTTCTCTACTATAAGACCTATGCAGATAAGTTGATGCCAAGATTTTTGGAAGCATATAATTCGATAAGAGAAGGGCGGGAGATGCCAGAAGAGGCCCTTATGGCACACATAGCGGTTATACAAAAAGAGGGGAAAGATCCAGCGCAGTGCGCAAATTATCGTCCAATATCTTTATTGAATACAGATCTAAAAATTTTCACAAAAATCTTGGCAAATAGACTACTACCATATATTCCAGGTCTGATACACCAGGACCAGGTAGGATTTATTCCAGGAAGAGAAGGTAGAGAAAATACGCAGCGGGTGATAAATGCAATCCACCTAGCGCAGTCCAAAAAAAAGCCTTTAGTACTGATATCTACCGACGCAGAAAAGGCGTTCGATAGGGTGGATTGGAAGTTTTTGAAAACAATCATACAACATATTGGACTGCGAGAGGGGATGCAAAGATGGATTATGAGTCTGTACTCCCGACCGAAAGCGAAAATTAAGATAAATGGTATTATGTCAGACCCCCTCGATATACGCAATGGGACGCGCCAAGGATGCCCATTATCTCCACTTATTTTCGTCTTAACGCTAGAGCCTTTTTTAAGGACACTAAGGATGAGAACAGATATTAGAGGGATCAGCGTGAAAGGGGGGGAACACAAGCTTGCAGCATTCGCTGACGATCTGCTGTTTTTTGTAACGGAGCCGGCATTATCTCTGCCTCCATTGCTAGCAGAGATAGATAAGTATGGTGCACTATCAAACTTTAAAGTGAACTATGAGAAATCGGAGGCAATGGGGGTAGAGATGAGCATGGTACAACAACAACAACTGACCAACTTTTTCTCATTTAAGTGGACAAACTCTCATATAGGATATCTGGGGACTAAAATTCCGAAGAAATTAAATAGAATTTTAGAATTAAACCTGGCCCCACTTGCAAGACAAATTAAAAGAGACTTACTGAAGTGGGATAAGGAGGTATTCACGTGGTTCGGGAGGATCAATATCATAAAAATGAATGCAATGCCAAGGTTATTATATATACTACAGACACTCCCAACCAGAATACCTCAGGGATTCCTGAAAGAAATTAGAGCAAAATTTGCGGGATTCATCTGGGCTGGGAAACCTGCCAGAGTGAGAAGAGATATACTAACACTTTCAAAAGAAAAGGGGGGGTGGGTCTACCAGACCCACTGACCTACTATGAGGCAGTGCACTTGTCTAGAGCATTAGACTGGTGCAGGGCCCAGAAGGACAAACCTTGGATTCTTTTAGAACAGGAAATGGCGGAGATCCCATTGGAGGGTCTAATTTGGCTCTCTAAATCAGTGATACCACAGACAGTCAAGAGACATCCAACGATAGGGACGACAATTAGTATAGTCAAAAAAATATTCAGAAATTCAGAAGGGGAAACAGAAGTAAACCCGATGACACCAATTTTGGGGAATCCAGCGTTTGTCCCGGGCCTGAGGGACTCGGCGTTTAGGAATTTAAAAAACCAGGGCAAAACCAGAGTGATACATTTTTCAAGAGAGAATCGAGTAATGTCAAATGAAGAAATAGAAAGAGAACTGTCCGAGGCTCTAGACCCATATAGGAGAAGACAGTTAAAGGGGTTTCTCCGATCAATCCAAGGACAAACAAGGGTGAGAGTAACACTGTCGGAATTTGAGAAATTGTGTCTTAAGGGAGAACCGGTTAGACACTCGCTCTCACTGTTTTATTCCATAATAAATGAATTAAAAGCCCCACAAGAGATAAGTTTCATCCAAGCGTGGGAAAGAGATCTAGGGGTAACTTTTACGGAAAACCAGAAGAAAAAAATATTTCAATTTAATCATAAAGCATCATTGGCATCTAAATTTCAGGAGGGAGGATACAAGATCTTGAGTAGGTGGTATAGGACACCGGAAGTTTTAAACCAGATTTTCCCAGAAGTGACCAATCTCTGTTGGCGTTGTCAAAAAGAAGAGGGAACCCTGTTACACATTTTTTGGAACTGTGAGAGAGTTAAAGATTTTTGGAAAATGATATCGGAAGTGATAGAAGAAATAACTGAGATGTCTCTAGGTGAGGATCCGGCGACGTACCTGTTGTTGGACATTCCGATATCAATAGAGAAGTATAAAAAATCCCTAGTAAGGCATTTACTGGTCACAGCTAGAGCATGTATTCCAGCCCTCTGGAAGAGCACTTGCCCCCCAGGAAGACCACAATGGATGGCAAAAATTGCAGAGATGCAACTTATGGAGAATCTTACAGCGGCTCTGAGGGAACAAGAAGAAGAGGTGAGGGAGATATGGGCACCATATGTTAGATATAGGGAAAGAGAAGAATAGGAAGGGGGAGAGGGAGTGTGGGGCAGAGAGGGGAATCCACCTTTTTTTTTTTTTTTTTTTTTTTGATGTTTTTGTTTTTGTTCTGGGAGGCTGCTATTAATAGCAGGATGGGAAGTTGGGAGGGTGGGAATGAATGAGAGGTTTTTTAGAAATATCTGGGGTATCAATGTCTCAAAGGAAAAGAGCACACGTACATTTCGTGGGATCTAAAAAGGAAGAAAGTCTAGATCCATTAGCAATGACTCTGAGGACTGTAAATAAAGGTAAAGATGGTTAGGATCAAGAGGTGGGTTTGACAGAGAGTGAAAAATGCAAACTATGAAGTTGATTGATGTATAAGATGTGTAGGATGTGATAATAACAGATGTATGAGGCAATGTGAAGTGTTGGAAAAATGGTAAAAAATAAAGAATTTATAAAAAAAAAAACTTAATTGAACAAGTTGAAGTTAGAAGCTGATTGGCTACCATGTACAACTGCACCAGATTTTGCATCCTCCAGCTTTAGTAAATCAACCCCAGTGTATTTCTTCTCTGTGTACCCCTGTTGCAATAAACTTGCTACTACTTAACCACTTAATGCCCGCCGCATGCCTATATACGTCCACAGAATGGCACGTACAGGCAGATGGGCGTATATACAAGTCCCTGCCTTCTAGCGGGTCGGGGGTCCGATCGGGACACCCTCCGCTGCGTGCGGCGGGCGGCTTACCTCCGGGAGCGATCCGACTCGAGGGGACGGCTGTTCATTTCTGTCCGCCCCCTCGTGATCGCTTCAAGCCAATCCTGTGAGCCGCCGCCATGTCACTTCCTCTGCCTGTAAAATGTAAACATAGGCAGAGGAAGTGATGCAGCTCTCATCTCGGCGGTATTTTCAAACCGCCGAGATGAGAGAAGAGTCACAGTAAGTCGCACCTAACACTACACTGACACCAGTACACATAGGCACATTTAACCCCTTCCGATCACCCCCCCACCCCCCTGTCACACTGTCACTGAATGCAGTGATCATATATGTACTGATCACTGCATTTAGTGTCAGTGTGACAGCCAGTTAGTGTTAGGTCCAGGGTAGCCCCGTACCCCCCCTAATGAAGTTTTAACCCCTTGATCACCGCCCTAGTTAACCCTTTCACTCCCTATTGCCAGTGTCACTAAGCGATCATTTTTCTGATCTCTGTATTAGTGTCACTGTTGCCGCTAGGAAGCTCATTTTTTTTTATTGCGATTTTTTTTACTAAAGACATGTGGCTGAATAAATTTTGGCCTAAATATTTGACTAAAATTTCGTTTATTCAATTTTTCTTATAACAAAAAGTAAAAAATATTGGTTTTTTTTTCAAAAATGTCGCTCTATTTTTGTTTATAGCTCAAAAAATAAAAATCGCAGAGGCAATCAAATGCCATAAAAAAAAGCTCTATTTGTGGGAAGAAAATGACGCAAATTTTGTTAGGGAGCCATGTCGCACGACCGCGCAATTGTCTGTTAAAGCGACGCAGTGCCGAATTGTAAAAACGCCTCTGGGCATTTAGCAGCATATTGGTCCGGGGCTTAAGTGGTTAAAGTATATGTAAACCCCCACCTTGTAACACAACTCATTCAGTTTAAAATAGAAATGAAAGGCAAAACATTAGCGAATAGATAAATAAAAAAAAAAAAACATTACAAGTATCCCCTTTTATAAGTGATCACATTCCTTCAGTTCTCAGCTGCATAAAGAACTCAGAGAGCTGGAGGAGGAGAAACAGCAGCACAGGGAAAGGGGGGGGGGTGGCAAGGTAAGTTTGATCATTGGAGCAGAGCACACTGAGTTCTCTGCACAGCTAGAGAACTGACCATGCTGTGTTCTCTTGCCTAGTGTGGTCAGTGTTAAATAGGAAAGCAGAGGGGCTGGCAGGGAAACCAGGTATTTCACACAAAGGAAGCAATACAAAGAGGACAGAATACTTTTTCATACATGTACATACATGGTACAGCAGGCACATGTGAGGAATATAAAATGTTGGGTTTACATACTCTTCGATCAATTGCAGTGTCATTACTGGTGTTTCTGCACTTTGGGCAGGGTGTCAGGACAAGTATGATCAGTGGAGGAGAGCACACTGAATTCCCAGCATAGCTAGATAACTGACCATGCTTAGTGTGGCCAGTTTTTATTAGGAAAGCAGAGGAACTGGCAGGAACACCAGGAATTTCACACAAAGGAAGCAATAAAAAAAGAACAGGGTACTTTTTCATATAAGTACATGGTACTGCACATATCGGGAACATGTCATTCCAGGAGTTTGTGCACCATGAGACTCTAGGGTGGGGGTGCCCAACCAGTGGCCTGGGGGCCACATGTGGCCTGCAGAGCCCTCTGATGTGGCCCGTGACTTCCTGCTCTGGGATGGCGGGTTGGCAAGCCCAGACTGTGGGTTGCCAACCCGCCATCCTAGAGCATCAGTGTTGTTAATGAAGCCACTGTTATTAAAGGTAATTTTATTACTAAAATCACAGTGTATTTTTGTGCTTATCTGTTCTGCAGTGGTTACTGGGCTGCTTTCAAACTGATCCACAGGTGCAGCGCAGTGCACCTGTGGGTTACCTGCACTGAGCCATAGACTACTGTTATTACTGCGGGTTACCTGCACTGAGCCATAGACTACTGTTATTACTGCGGGTTACCTGCACTGAGCCATAGACTTCTGTTATTACTGCGGGTTACCTGCACTGAGCCATAGACTTCTGTTATTAATGCGGGTTACCTGCACTGAGCCATAGACTACTGTTATTACTGCGGGTTACCTGCACTGAGCCATAGACTACTGTTATTACTGCGGGTTACTTGCACTGAGCCATAGACTTCTGTTATTACTGCGGGTTACCTGCACTGAGCCATAGACTACTGTTATTACTGCGGGTTACCTGCACTGAGCCAAAGACTTCTGTTATTACTGCGGGTTACCTGCACTGAGCCATAGACTTCTGTTATTACTGCGGGTTACCTGCACTGAGCCATAGACTTCTGTTATTACTGCGGGTTACCTGCACTGAGCCATAGACTTCTGTTATTACTGCGGGTTACCTGCACTGAGCCATAGACTTCTGTTATTACTGCGGGTTACCTGCACTGAGCCATAGACTTCTGTTATTACTGCGGGTTACCTGCACTGAGCCAAAGACTTCTGTTATTACTGCGGGTTACCTGCACTGAGCCATAGACTACTGTTATTACTGCGGGTTACCTGCACTGAGCCATAGACTTCTGTTATTACTGCGGGTTACCTGCACTGAGCCATAGACTACTGTTATTACTGCGGGTTACCTGCACTGAGCCATAGACTTCTGTTATTACTGCGGGTTACCTGCACTGAGCCATAGACTACTGTTATTACTGCGGGTTACCTGCACTGAGCCATAGACTTCTGTTATTACTGCGGGTTACCTGCACTGAGCCATAGACTACTGTTATTACTGCGGGTTACCTGCACTGAGCCAAAGACTTCTGTTATTACTGCGGGTTACCTGCACTGAGCCATAGACTACTGTTATTACTGCGGGTTACCTGCACTGAGCCATAGACTTCTGTTATTACTGCGGGTTACCTGCACTGAGCCATAGACTTCTGTTATTACTGCGGGTTACCTGCACTGAGCCATAGACATCTGTTATTACTGCAGGTTACCTGCACTGAGCCATAGACAGCAGAGTGACGAGCGATCGCTCGTCCTCTGCTGCGGACGGCGCTGGACTCCAGGACAGGTAGGTGTCCTAATATTAAAAGTCAGCAGCTGCAGTATTTGTAGCTGCTGGCTTTTAATATTTTTTTTTCAGCGGAGCTCCGCTTTAAGTGGCCCTCGCTCTTTAAAAGGTTGGGCACCCCTGCTTTAGGGTTTATATGCAACTGCCTGCATAAACATTCCCTGCCCCATCAGGTGCGTGCATTGTTCGGAGTTGTGGGAGCAGGAACAAGGGATCCAACATATGCCAGGAAAGCACTACACTTAAAAATTATTTCCTTTGGGGTCCCTACAGCTGATTATTTTTTTTCCTTACTACTAACTTGCCACAACAATTTGTTCCACATAGTGCTTCTTGGTAGAGGAGCAGGGCTTTGTTTTCTTATGTTACAACTGCCTCCCTGATGACTTGTGATCTAATAACAAGTGTGAGAATATTCAAAAAGCAACAAGAAAGGTGAAAGAAGCACAGATCCGCATAAAGAAAGAAATAGAAGCAGGGAGATCCTTGCATTGCAGGTCTTCAGGTACAGCTTTCTCTCCCAGAAGGAGACTAGTGAGCAGCACAGTAGCCACATCACTGGATCTCACTTCACTGTTCACATCTCTTGAGACTAGCAGTCACAGGCAGCATTGCCTTAGATGCTCTCACACTGCATGTATACAGTTATTACATAACAGGTACGGTCACTTTTCAAGAAGTGCACTGCTATTTTTTTTTAAGAGGAATTTAAGGCAAAGATATATTTTATGGTGGTCACAATCAACATTTCTACATGTTCCCTATATTTTCTTTCAGGCCCACTCTAAAGAGGAACTTCACTCACCCTGCCCTGTATTCTTTTTAATCCCTTCTTACTTTTTAAGCTGAGTTATTCTCAAAAAAACTACTCACCTACCCCTCAAACCAGTGGTGGCTAGTGCTCAAAATATTTGGGGGGGGGGGGGGGGCGCAAACAAATAAAAAAAAAAAACATCAATTGCAGCCTCATTGTGCCATCAAATACCGCCACTGTGCCATCAAACGCAGCCACTGTGCTATCAAACTCAGCCACTGTGCTATCAAACTCAGCCACTGTGCCATCAAACAAAGCCACTGTGCCATCAATTGCAGCCACTGTGGGCATCAAATGCTGCCACTGTGCCATCCAATGCTGCCACTGTGCCGTCAAATGCTCCCACTGTGCCATCCAATGCTGCCACTGTGCCATCAAATGCTCCCACTGTGCCATCCAATGCTGCCACTGTGCCATCCAATGCTGCCACTGTGATCCCCCCCAACCCCCGCCCGCTCGCCATCTGCCCGGCACTTACCCTGTCTCGGTGGGGCAGTGGTTGGCGGCGAGCAGTGTCTTCCATGCGTCTTCTCCCCTCCATATGTCTTTTTTCCCTCCACGCGTCTTTTCCCGTCCTCCTCTCCTCCCCTATGATTGAATGCCTGATAGGCGTCCAATCACAGCGCCTGACGTTTCAGCCAATCAGGTGACCCGGCGACCTGATTGGCTGAGAGGCGGGTCAATGGTAGCAAAGTGAATTCCTTCGGCTTTGCTAACATTGAGTTGAGTGAGAAGCGAACACACAGCGTTGCGCCCACTTCTCACTTTTTTGGACGCCTATTAGAGCAATAGCCTCTAATTAGGTGCTTCAAAAAAACACCCCCACGGCTGTAATTCAGGTACCCGGTGACCGAAAAGGGGCCGGACACCTGAATAGGGGGTGTCAGCAGCGACCATAGATAGATTCATGCATAGAATCTATGGTGATTAGAGAGTGACAGGAGAGGGGGGGGGCGGCGCTCCTGTGCCCTTATGGAAGCACCGCCACTGCCTCAAACCCATCAATATCCACTGTGACCTGCTAATCTGCAGCGTCGATCAGCTAAGCTATGTCTAAGCGCTGATACCCCAGTGCGAAACGCGTCAGCTATCCACCCCACTGTCTGTTGTGATTTGTAGTGCTGTTTCCATTTTTTACTATTAAAGGCAACATTTTAAGAATTTCGTGGAAGTGCGGCTGTCCAGTCTTTTTCTCCAGTCTTCGCTCCGTGCATTGCCTGCACCCACGCTTCTGAGAGGACACTGATTGCTGAGTGCACTTACCTGGAGTGGCAGTTTCCTTTTTCTCTCCATGCCAGATGGTCCCTTTAGTCCTCTACCGTCCAAATAACACTGACAGTCCCATCCTGCAGACCCACACATGAGGCCCTGGCCGCCCTGCTCGGCTCCCTGGCACCATGACATTACACGACACACTCAGAAACCACCTCCACCAGGCCCACCCCCTCCAGACACCACCCGAACACACTGTAGCAGGCACTTGGGTGGTCTCAGGAGGCTTTGGACCCAAGCTGCATATGTACAGTTTTGAGCCGAGTGTCAAGCCATATTTTTTACTGGTAACCTTTTCCTCTTACTGCCATTTACTGGCAGGAGAAAAGTGCCCATTTTTTACTGGCTGCCAGTAAAAATACTGGTGGTTGGCAACATTGTGCTGTAGTGAATGACAGCACAGATGGGGCGACGGGTACGTGCATGCCCCTGGAAATGTCGGATCACATACATGTAGCACTGGGCAGCAGGCAGGTGCAAACAGGCGGGGCTCAAGTCCAGTGATCTGCAGCAATAGTTGGTGGCTGTCAAGAGTGGGGACCCCAAGAGGCCTGACTGTGGTGGGGCGATGACGCGGCGTACGTGAGGTCCGCACGCTGAGGGAGGAGCAGCCCACGCCACGGACCTAGCCAGCTGACGGGAGATGGAGGACGCCGGAGGATCTAAGGATGTCCCAGCGGCGGTGGCTACGAAGCAGGGTGTGAGACTGCTGAGCCGCTAGCCCGCTGATGGTACACCCCATGTGTGCCTCTCTCCTGTCTTCTTTGTGCCGCCCAGCCGAGGCCCCCCCTCGTTTTCTCTCATCCCCGCTCACCAGCTGATCGGGAAGCCATAGCTAGGAAGCGCCGCTCAGTACGGAGGCGTTTGAGGGTTCCCTGTCCCTCGCCCCCCCGCGGATGCCGACACCCCCCCTCTGCTCTCAGGAAGCACGGCCTTGGTAAGGTAATACACTTGCTCTATCAGCTCCAGCTACGGGGAAGGTGCATATCTAGAGTGATCAACAAGGTAAAACAACATGGGACCGGTAAGAACTTTTTCTTGTATAAATCGCCGATTACTGTATACTGCTTCTCCTAAAAACTTTTGAATTGAAATACATCACAGATTCGGGTATTTGAAATGGGACTGTGATACACTGAAATAATGATGACGGGTTAACAGTGTGAAGGGAGCAACTGATGGATGGAATACATAGCGGGACTTGTTTTATGACCCCTTATCTTTATACTGTGCCTACCCAGGCAGATCGCAACGCTCCCCCCGGCCACCCCGGTCCCTGAACAGTACTCAGCAACTGGTCTACTGCTATTGCTTTGAGTCTAGATTTCGGGTGTACGGCAAGAGGGTAAGCATCCCAACCCCGCAATTAGCTCAGCGATACCTTGCAAGTATAAATTAAATAGGAATATAAACATATCAGAATATCAGAGAATACCAATAAACTGGCACAGATGATAAGCCCCCAAGCAAAGGCATAAAATTGATTCTACCCTTTTATGCTCTCCGGGGGTGTTGGCCTATTGTGGCCCGGGGGTTGTTGTCCGGTGCTTGCGGAGGGCGCTGGTCGGGGGAGGCTTGGTCTAATATGGGGAATTCCAGACTTTAACAGAGGTACTACACCTACCCTTAACCCTCCCTTGATCATCGCAAGCGGTTGGGTTGGGCCTGTACTTTTGGGCAAATTCATTGCAACACGATAACCGTACTTGGGGTGATTAGTGAGCACGGCACACAGAACGCAGCAAGGGAGGTTAATCCGTGAGATGGTGGCGGTGCCCCTGCAGAGAAATTAGCGGAGGGTAATCGCACACAAAACACCCACCATTCTAAATGATACAACACAATCACTGGACCCTCATAAATTATACCCCAGTATACTTAATACAGTGAGTTACGGTCGGATATTAAAAACCAAAAGGGGTAATACCCGCCGTTCAAACTGGGGAAACGGATTAGAATAACAAAAAAATACAACATGAATAAGTCAACAAGGGGAAACGCCCCGAAAATTCCCAAAGACAACCCTTCTACTTCCACCATTAGACACTACATGACCCCGGACGGGAGTACTAAAAGCCCAGTATTGGGAAAAAAAGTAGAAAAAACGGGCGGAACTAAAAAGGGAGCGGGAGGGGGGTTCCCTCCAATAGTAGATACGTCAACGGAGGGCGAACAGGAAGTCAGCCAAATTGAGGACCCCCGCACAGACACCCATATCCCCACAAAGGTAGAATTGGAGGGGATGTTAAAGAGACTGGAAAATGTAATACGAGAAGAAGTTAGCGCATTAAGAACGGACATAACTTATATGTTGGAGAGAGTGGAGAAAGCCGAGGCAAAAATTGAACAACAGGACTCAGAATTAAATGAATTAAAAAATCAATTTCATACACTGAAACAAAATCAGAGGCAACTACAATACCGATTAGAAGACCAAGAGAATCGAAATAGAAGAAAAAATTTAAGAATACGATCTATCAAGGAGGAGAAAGGGGAAGATCTTAGAAAAATTCTTAACAATCTGTTTCTCCCCCTGCTGGAAAATGGCGCGGAGGAACCCCTAAAAATTGAACGGGTCCACCGCATAGGAAGAATTAGAGAGGGGGGAGGGAAATGGCCTAGGGATATTATTGTAAGGTTCAGATATTTTGAAGACAAAGCTGTGGTATGGTCAAAACTGAGAAGGAAGCCACCCCTGAGCCATGATGGAGCGGAGATCCAGATTTTTACTGATCTAGCCTGGGAAACTTTAGCCAGAAGAAGACATCTGAAACCCCTTCTGGAACAGATGCGCCAGCTTAATATCAACTATCAATGGGGGTTCCCGGCATGTCTGATAGGCTACAAAGATGGGGTATCAGCAAAATTAATATTCCCAGAGGACTTGCCATCTTTTTGCCGCAAATTTGATATGCCAGCTATGGAATTACCCGGCTGGGTGGAATAGCCTCGGATTGCTCCGGCTTTCCCCACCCTATTTTTCCATCCATTGTTTTGTATTGTCATTTTGTTTCTTATTTTTTCTCCATTTTTCTTTTTTTCCTTCCAGTTCTCATGAGGGGTGGGTAGGAGAGGCGGGATCTGTGGGAGGTGGGGGAGGTTAGAGGGAGGGGGACCAGAGAGGAGGGCTAGGAGAGCAGGTCCGCAACCCCACCCAGATAAGAACAACCCCTAGGGATTATCCCAAGGGGGTGAATGGGAGGGTTGGGCGTTGGGAGGCCTCATCTCATTCTTGAAGAACCGACGAGTAGTGGGGTGTGAAAACCCCTACGGTTCAGAGGCCATGTTTAGGCCTGGGCAGGGGGGGGAGGGGAGAAGGGAGGGTTGGGGAGGGGAGATGGGAGGGTTGGGGAGGGGAGGTGTGGAAGGAGAGAGGACACTCTCCCCTTTCATAAAGGGGTTGGGACAGGGAACGTGGCTCCCGGTAGATCTTTTGGAAAGTATAGGGAAAGGTTTCAATGGTAGGGAATGACAGAAATAAAATTTTTATCTTACAATGTGAAGGGATTGAACTCGCCTACTAAAAGATTGAAGGTGCTAGCAGAGATTGAATCATACAGAGCGGACGTAGTCTTTCTCCAGGAATCTCACCTGTCGATAAATTCAAACGTAAGGTTATACTCACCTAGGTATCCTTCCTGGTTCTATGGCGATTCCATCTCTAAACGTTCTAGGGGCGTAGCAATTGGTTTCGCAAAAGAGACTGCGTTTACTCTGGAGGCGAGGTTGACAGACCCGGAAGGGAGATTTTTATTCTTAAAAGGAAGATTTGGTGATACCGCCTACACTTTAGCAAACATCTATGCCCCGAATGTACATCCAACCCATTATTTAAGCAGAATCTTGGGCAAATTGAAAAATTTCGCAGAGGGGTACACTATCATGATGGGGGATCTTAATTTTGCCATGAATCCGAAAGAAGATAGTACGTCCCGGGGGAAGGAGACAACGAACGTGCAGTTACAAAAAATTAAGCACAAGATCCATGACAGTCAATTAGTGGATGCTTGGAGGATATTCCATCCAAATACAAAGGATTACACGTTCTTCTCCCCTCCCCACGGAACGTACACTAGAATAGACTACATTTTGGTAGATCACAGGCTGCTTGACTTGATTACTGAGACAGACATTGGAATTATGACTGTCTCAGACCATGCGCCAGTGACCATGAAAATTAAACTCTCCATACAAAAGAGCCAACGGCCGGTATGGCACCTAAATGATAGTCTGATTCGCGATGAAGAAGGGGCAAGTAGGGTGGAGGCGGAACTAAAACAATTCTTCCTTTTCAATGATACTGAAGGGATTTCAAGCGCAACCCTGTGGGAGACACACAAAGCATATATCAGAGGGATACTAATCGCTGAGGGTGCCAGGGAAAAAAAAGAGAGAAAACGTAAATCCGACACCCTGATCAAAGAGATAGTGATACTAGAACGTAAACACAAGGAACATGCGCAAAAAGAGAATTACCATAATCTAATTGTGAAAAGAGATGCGCTCAAGGAGATTATGGAACAGGAAGCAAGGAACAAACTGAACTGCATTGCCAGAGAGAGGTATCTATGGGGTAACAAACCCAGTAAGCACTTAGCCAAAATGGCCCAAAAAAAGAAAACTAGAAATTACATTGAAAAAATTAAAAGGAAAGATGGGAAATTGGTACATACAACTAGAGAAATTGCAGATACCTTTAAAAACTACTATGAGGAATTATATACAATAAAACAGTCAGGGTGGCAGGTTGGTGAAAAAGAGGCTAAAACTCATGATTTTCTGCAGAAAGCGGGTCTTCCTAGATTGGAGAGGGTAGAAAGTTTAAATATGTGCCTTCCAATAACTGAAGAAGAAATTAAAATTGCTCTAAAAAACACGACGTGCGGGAAAAGCCCCGGCCCGGACGGATTTTCGGCCCTATACTATAAGAGATTTAGTAACATCTTAATACCGAAGATGTGTAAGTATTTTAATGGTCTAGGGTCCGAATTCGAAGCCAGTAGGGAAGCAATAGCGGCCACGGTGGCAATAATTCTGAAGGAGGGGAAAGATAGCTCGCTCTGTTCGGGATATAGACCAATCTCGTTGCTCAATGCAGACACCAAGCTTTTTGCCAAAATCCTTGCAGAACGTCTGAAAGGGGTGATGCACTTTTTGGTGCACCCCGATCAGGTAGGTTTTATCCCCAACAGAGAGGGCAAAGACAACAGCATAAGAGCGATTCTCCTGCTCCAGAACATAAGGCAGAATGCGCCCCCAGGCCTATTCCTATCAGTTGATGCTGAAAAAGCGTTTGATAGGGTAGACTGGGGGCTCATGATGGAGACTCTTACAGTTATGGGAATAGGGAATAGGATGATCCGCTGGATCAACACACTATATTACCATCCCTCTGCCAAAATTAAAATAAACGGCTCGCTATCAGATTCCTTCGAGATGAAAAATGGGACAAGACAGGGCTGCCCTTTGTCCCCCCTTTTGTTTATTTTGTCCTTGGAGCCGCTTCTGGCCACCATTCGAAACGACCCAGAAATCAATGGTGTTAGAATAAAAGAGGAGGAACATAAGCTCTCGGCATTTGCCGACGATATTTTATTTTATTTAACCAATCCGGTTAAATCTATTCCCAAGCTCTCTAAGATATTACAACAATATGGCGATATCTCCAACTTCAAAGTTAATGCCACAAAATCCGAAATCTTAAATATAAACTTAAGTAATAGCGAAGAAGCTCGAGTCAAAGAAATTTGTATTTATCCATGGAAAAAAGAATTAAAATACCTTGGTATTAAACTTGCTAATACAGTTCAGAAGATATATAAAATAAATTATGTGCCACTATTAAATGAGATTAAAAATGAATTAAAAAGAACGGAAAATAAACCTATATCATGGATCGGACGCATTAATATGCTGAAGATGGTCATAGCTCCAAAAATACTATATAAATTTCTTTTAATTCCAATTGCCCTGCCTCAGCAATTTTTGAGAATTCTCAATTCCCTCTTATTAAACTACGTATGGAAAAAGAAAAAGCACAGAATATCTCTATCTATCCTAAAACAGGGTAAGCTTCAGGGAGGGCTGGCACTGCCGGATATTAAAAGCTATCATAAGGCGGCGGTTTTGTCTCGTGCGGTGGAATGGGTGCGCGATAGGAAAGAAAAAAGATGGGTGCAAATTGAAAACGCACAAGCTAACACACAATTGAGCAACTCTATCTGGATTCCTGCACAATACAGAGCACTGGATCACAAAGCATTTGACATAACACGGGACACTTTACGTATGTGGGATAGGACCCAGTCACTACTTGAAAGGGAATTTAATTCTCCACTAATGAATTTGAAAGAAAACGCTTACTTTGCACCTGGGGAAATAAAAATAGGAGGGAACTGGATTAGAAAGGACACGGTTCACTTAGGGGATATTATAAAAGATGGGGAGATGATGACCTATGAAGATCTTAAGTCTAGAATAGATTTTTGGGACCTTGATAGGTGGCATTACTCCCAGCTATTTCACTTTACACGGAGTCTCCCCCGCCCTCTGAGGACGGTGGCGGAGCTGACACAATTGGAGAAGATATGTAAATCTAAGGTTTCTAAGGGCACGATCACGAAACTATACGGGATACTGGTCAAGATAGGGTCACGGGGGGAAGCACCGTTTTTGGAAAAATGGGAAAGGGAACTAAAAATCACGAGAGGGACTAACACTTGTCAGAGGATTATGCAATTAATACACTCCTCAGCAATAGACATACAAACTGCCGAGGCAAACTATAAGTGCATTTCGGGGTGGTATATCACACCCGATAAAGCTAACAAAATTAATGCTGACCAGCCCGCTGAGTGCTGGCGTGGATGTCCTGATAGAGGAACTATGGCCCATCTATGGTGGACATGCCCTAAAATACAAATTTTCTGGGACACAATTTTAAAGCAAATAAAGGAGATCACAGGAAAGGAGATTAAGAAAGACCCGTGGGTAGTGCTCTTTCATGGGAGTCAGGAGGGTATAAAAAAATACAAGCAATCCCTTACTCCTCATCTGCTCAATGCAGCCAAGAGACTGATCCCAAAAAGGTGGCATGAAACGGAAAGTCCACATTTGTGGAATTGGGTTGACGCAGTGGAGGAAACCTATAGGTTAGAAGAGCTAAAGGACAGCATCTCGGAGATAAATAGTGACATCAAGGTTAAATGGGAAAAGTGGAAGGAATACAAAAAAACATGGAGCTATGCAGAGAGATTAAGAGGTCCCTAATTTATATATTCCGGTTAACATACTATATATAGGATGCCCTGGAACGAAGTTCGATTTCCCGACTGCCATTTTTAAAATTCTACTTACTTTGGTGGAATTTTCTTTTATTTTTTTTTCTCTTTTCTTTTCTCTTTGTTTTTCCTGATTTAGGATATATCCTATCCCTGTGTAAGCAGTAGACTCCTGGGAGCCACGGGGGGGGGGTGGGGGGGGGGGATGGGGGGAATGTACCATTTACAGCAGTTTTAAAAGCCAGTGTTAATTCTAGATCTCTTTTGGCCTCAAAAAAAAAAAAAAAAAAAAAAAGATACACCACATATGATGCAAACTGAAAATAGAGACGCAAGAAGCATCAAACCATGAGCTGGTCTCTAGAATTTTGGCAAAAGCTGAGGTGGTAAAAAAAAAAAAAAAAAAAAAAAAAAGTGGGGACCCACCAATGCAGCCACAAACAGTTCTCATCAACTGTCTCTCTCTCTCCCTGTTCTCTCTCTCCCTGTTCTCTCTCTCTCTCCCTGTTCTCTCTCAGCAGCAGCTCCTCTCACCCTACTCTGGCTGGTGGCTATCTCCCAACAGCCTTGCTCTTTCCTGAGCTTTCCCATTTATACCCCTCCTTTGGGCTCCTCCTGTCCTCAGGTATACTGGGGCTTGAAATTCCTTTCCAGCAACTGCAATAGCACTGCTAATGGCCCAGACTACATCTCCCAGCATTCAGTGTCCTATATTTAAGGATCAGGAACTCAAGGCCTCTACTAGCTCCATCTTTTGATGAAAAAGGGGAACTGCATTCAGGAGATTTTACAATAATGCACTTAAAGCTCTGCATAATTCAGTAACAGCAATTCTGGTTACAATAATATAAATTGTTTAAACATTTTTCAGTTAATTGCCCCTTCCCAGATTCTAAAGTGACCATACTGGTAACATTACTGAAAAATGCAACCTCTTTAGGGGCCCTTTAGTAACATAGGAAAACTGAGTTTAGTACATGAAAACTAGCAGCATCTGTTGTTGGCATTTCCAGTCAATACTAAATAACAAAGGAAAGCACTTAGAATTTAAAAGTAAAACCAACTGTGTAGCTTAAACCGTACCCAGCAATTTTAAGCAAACCATAAAGAAAATAACCAAAACCAACTGTTAGAAATAATGATTTTGTTATTTTCAAAGAAAATACTTATAAAAACATTTTTTTTTCTCTTAATAAAATAGGTGACAATGTTTTGTATTGCTGCCGATAACATTTGTACATTGTCCAAAGACACGGTGTTAACAGAACTGTGCATGGGATATTTCTTGAAACCGTTTTTTCTACACCCCCTTGTGGGGACTACTATCCGGTGAGTGGGGCACCAGGTGGGGGGAACGCGGATCTCGTCTGATGACCCCAGTTGGCTATTGAGGCTGTGAGGAATTGGATACCCTCCAGACAGTACATGAGTCATTGTTATCATATTGGACTGGGGACTGCAATACATTTTTCCTGCTAGCTTGTGGGGGTCTACACTGCCCACCCAGTTACAAGGAACATTGCTTTCTTGTGCTGTTGATTTGATCCAACGAGCTGAATGTGGTATACTGCTGTCACTTTTGTCCTCATAACTTTAGGTTCACTATAATCATACACGTTTGGATTGCATCAATCACAACACGTTTGGATTGCATCAGTGCATATATTGGAGGAATTCGTTATTTATTTTATTTTTATTCAATTGTGTATCACTTGTCATTGGAACTTTCTAATCATCTGTGGTTTGCAAACACTTACTATCAGTTACTTTCATATCCCAGCAGAGGCTTAGGAGGGACATCTAGCGGGCTGATTTGGCCTAGATACACACGCCCCCAGCCTACCACTGCCCATACACCTTATTTTTCACCAATTAGCCCATTGGAGGGCGCACTTTATTTTATTTTATATTATTTTCATTTTTACCTGACCACCAACACTCATTAAAAAGGGGACCAAATATCACTGGAGGCTCCACATATGAGCCCACCACACCTAGGTGCCCGACATTGTAATATTTACCAATTATCACATTGGCTGCACTGAAGACACATTGATATCACACCTAAGCAGCGCCAACACCCTGAACACAAATCCTATATCAACCCATTTTTTGAATTGCTCCATTTTTCTTGAGAAAGGGAAATGATCTTTTTACTGAAGGTGTGACATGGACATTAGATGTGACAAACACCCTAAGCCACAGTGACACAGAGCTTTTAAAACTGGATATTCAAAGTTGCATGTAAATGTTTAAGGAGCCTGCAGAGCATTGCACTCGCATTTAGCAGATTGCAGGTGTAATGCCAGGCTTCTGCAGACTGTCTTTGTAGCTGTCTGCCCATATTACCAAAAGTATTGGGACACCTGCATTTACACACATATGAACTTTAACCACTTAAGACCCGGACCAAAGTGCAGCTAAAGGACCTTGCCCCTTTTTGCGATTCGGCACTGCGTCGATTTAACTGACAATTGCACAGTCGTGCGACGTGGCTCCCAAACTAAATTGGCGTCCTTTTTTCCCCTCAAATAGAGCTTTCTTTTGGTGGTATTTGATCACCTCTGCAGTTTTTATTTTTTGCGCTGTAAACAAAAATAAAGCGTAAATTTCGGAAAAAAAATCAATATTTTTTACTTTTTGCTATAATAAATATCCCCCAAAAATATCTAAAAAAAATATTTTTTTACTCAGTTTAGGCCGATACGTATTCTTCTACCTATTTTTGGTAAAAAAAAAAATCGCAATAAGCGTTTATCGGTTGGTTTGCGCAAAATTTAGTGTTTACAAAATAGGGGATAGTTTTATTGGATTTTTATAAATTTTTTTTTTTTACTACTAATGGCGGCGATCAGCGATTTTTTTCATGACTGCGACATTATGGCGGACACTTCGGACAATTTTGACACATTTTTGGGACCATTGTCATTTTCACCGAAAAAAATGCATTTAAAATGCATTGTTTATTGTGAAAATGACAGTTGCCGTTTGGGATTTAACCACAAGGGGGCGCTGATGAGGTTATGTGTTCCCTGAAGTGTGTTTACAACTGTAGGGGGGTGTAGCTGTAGGTGTGACGTCATCGATTGTGTCCCCCTATAAAAGGGATGACACGATCGATGCAGCCGCCACAGTGAAGCACGGGGAAGCCGTGTTTACACACGGCTCTCCCCGTTCTTCAGCTCCGGGGACCGACCGCGGGTCTCCAGCGGCGATCGGGTCCGCTGGTCCCGGAGCTTCGGACTGGGTACCTGTACGTACATGTGCCCAGCCGTGCCATTCTGCCGACGTATATGTGCAGGAGGCGGTCCTTAAGTGGTTAAAGGCATCCCAGTCTTAGTCCGTAGGGTTCAATATTGGGTTGGCCCACCCTTTGCAGCTATAACAGCTTCAACTCTTCTGCTGTTCACAAGGTTTAGGAGTGTGTCTATGGGAATGTTTGACCATCTTCCAGAAGCGCATTTGTGAGGTCAGGCACTGATGTTGGATAAGAAGGCCTGGCTCCGGGTCTTCACTCTAATTCATCCCAAAGGTGTTCTATCAGGTAGAGGTCAGGTGCATTCCAGTCAAGTTCCTCCACCCCAAACTCGCTCATCCATGCCTTTATGGACCTTGCTTTGTGTACGGGTCTAAATCATTTGGTGGAGAGGGGATTATGGTGTGGGGTTGTTTTTCAGGAGTTGTCCTTGGCCCCTTAGTTCTAGTGAAGGGAATTCTTAAGGCAGCGTCAGCATACCAAGACATTTTGGACAATTTCATTCTTCCAACTTTGTAGGAACAGTTTGGGGATGGCCCCTTCCTGTTCCAACATTACTGAGCACCAGTGAACAAAGCAAGGTCCATACAGACAATGACGAGTCCTGACCTCAACCCAAAAGAACACCTTTGGGATCGATTGGTGCACAGACTGCGAGCCAGGCCGTCTCGTCCATTATCAGTGACTGTTAATTCCACAGGATCAGCCAGTGAAAAGTTTAATGTTTTTAAATTGGACAATTGCAAAATATAACAAGTTTTGTGACCACTGTCAATGGGACTCATAAAAAACTCATGAGCTGCCATATTAAACAGAGGTCCTGAAGAAGTGGATTTACAACGTGAAATGTGTAGACCAGCCTTTCTCAACCTTTTTACCTTATAGGAACGCTTGAAAAAAAATTTAAGGTCTCGGGAACCCGTGCCAAATCCAATTCATTGTGAGCCCATGGGAAGAATTGCCCCCTTACAGTGGTGATCAGAATGCCACCCTTACAGATAGCTAAAAAGTGTGTCATGCAATTGACCCTGCCAAGTGGTGTTGGCACTGAAACTATGCAGGTACCATCAAATGGGAGGTCAATTTGCCACAGTTTAAGGAATCCCTCTGGAAGAATCATGGGGTTACACAGAACCCTGGTTCAGATTGGCTGGTGTAGACTCTAATATTTACAATACTGTATTGGTGTATCATTATGAGAGAATTGTGTTGATCCCTTAATATTGCTTTGTTGTATGTGTTTACATGCTGTATGATATTAGGAGGTTTTTATGCATCATGTAATTTTACATAATATATATATATATATATATATATATATATATATATATATATATATATATATATATATATGCTTTTATCATTTTGTATGTGTATAAAATACATTTTCATGTTTTTTAGAATTCTACGATTTTTATTTGATGTCATCATTTCTTGTGTCCCATTTGGATGATACCACATTTATGGAAATGTTTGGGATGGCAGCATCCACAAACAAACAATACTAAATGGATTTTACCCTTCATAACACTGTGACAGAAAAAAGCATTTTACTTATCCGATCCTCTGCTACCCCGGCAGATGGCACTCCTCCATGTTCCTGTACATACAGCATCAAATTTAATTGTACAGACCTGCTTTATTTCGATTTTTTTTTCTTTTTTTTGGAGATCCTTATATATATATATCCCATATAGCCAGGGCTGGCCCAAGACATTGTGCTGCCCCCCCCCCCCAAAAAAAAGACGTGCGGCTACAGGGAGACTTTCCTTCACATGAATGCATCATTAGGTAACTTGTGATACCCCAGTAGTACAGATCTTTATTTACATATTGAGACAGTAATTCAAAAGATTTTGAAGAAACTGTCCACATTTTGACATAGCTCTCCAATTCTTTTGAATACCCTGGAGTAGGGTTTGGCAATCTTTGAAAGGTGGAGATCTTCCTAATCAACATGAAAAACATCAAAGATCACTAGACCCACCTCTTCTGAAGGATCTGGACGAAATTGGAGACAAGCGCCTTGAGGCGATTTCGTTTGCATTTGTAGCGCTATACAAGTTACTCACTCACTCTAGAGCAGTGATTCTCAACCTGGGGGTCGGGACCCCCTCGGGGGTCAATTGACGATTTGCCAGGGGTCACCAAATCCTGGCCTGTTCCTGGAGCCTGCACAGCTCTCTCAGCCTTTTTTTCGGCCGCACAGCAGGGCTGTCCCTGGAGCCTGTGGCAGCCCAGTTGGGCTGTTCCTGGAGCCTGCGGCCACCAACTCAACCTCTTTGCAGCCACCCTCAGCCACGGTATGGCTGAGGGGCAATGACTAGAGGTCAGCTGAGTGGTAAGCAATGTGAAGTGGGAGGGGCTGGAGGAGATCACTGCTGCGAGACACCACGAAGCCGGAGACACAGTGAGTAATGCCCCGTACACACGATTGTAAATTCCGACAGCAAAAGTTCTCACATTTTCAGACCGAAAAAAAAAAATCCTATCGGAAAATCGGATCGTCTGTAGCAATTCCGACGCGCAAAATTCCGACGCATTCTCGGAAACAATTTGATGCATGCTCGGAAGCAATGAACTTCATTTTCTCGGCTCATCGTAGTGTTGTACGTCACCGCATTCTTGACAGGCGAAAGTTCAGAGAACTTTTGTGTGACCGTGTGTCCGAAGGAAAATCCGATCATGTGTACGCGGCATAACACTACCTGTGATTATAGTTGCCATTAAAAGTCCCCACTACAGTTCTAAGATCAGCAGATGACCTTGATCAAGAGCACCTAAGTTGGCTGATCAGAGATCCCCCCAGCACTGCCATTCATTCCACCCCCACCAAGGAGTTAGAGAAGGAATAAAAATAGAAAATAAAAATGGAAGGGAGCGGAAAAGAATAAGAGAAAAAGAAAAAGGGAGAGAGAATAAGAGAAAGAACAAGAAAGATGGCTAGAGAGAGGAATGGGAAAAAAAATAAAAAAAATTAGGATAGCGAGAGATAAAAGGGAAAGAAAGGAGAACAAAGAAAGAGAGTGGTACATCCTAAAATGTACCAGAAGGGGTTTTAATACTGTATGAGTGGAAGGGACTCGGGAAGCGCTAAATGTCCATGGGTTAGGGGCGCAAATTACTGGTCTTGCCTTGGGTGCTGAAAACCCACGCTACGAAAATAAATTTTACTGTTAGGGGTCCCCACAACTTGGGAAATTTTATCAAGGGGTCACGGCACTAGGAAGGTTGAGAAACACTGCTCTTGAGTAACTAGCAAGGCCTAACTTAAAGCGGACCTTCAGTAATTTTTTTCATCTTTCCATCTATTAAATCTTCTGCCCTTGTTGCTTTAAAGGGGTTGTAAATGAAATTGTTTTCCCCCTAAATAGCTTCCTTTACCTTAGTGCAGTCCTCCTTCACTTACCTCATCCTTCAATTTTGCTTTTAAATGTCCTTATTTCTTCTGAGAAATCCTCACTTCCTGTTCTTCTGTCTGTAACTCACCACCGTAATGCGAGGCTTGCTTCCTGGTGTGGAGAAAGCCTCTTGAGGGGGCGAGCAGGCAAGTCAGGACACTCTCTACTTTGCAGATAGAGAAAGGAGCTGTGTGTTAGTGGGCGTCCTGACACAGCTGCTCGCCCCTCAAGAGGCTTTCTCCACACCAGGAAGAAAGCCTCGCATTACGGTGGTGAGTTACAGACAGAAGAATAGGAAGTGAGCATTTCTCAGAAGAAAAAAAAAGAAATTTAAAAGCAAAATTGAAGGATGAGGTAAGTGAAGGAGGACTGCACTAAGGTAAAGGAAGCTATTTAGGGAAAAGAAAAAAATGCTTTACAACCCCTTTAACTCTGGATAGTAAAAAAAAAAAAATGTTTCTGCCAGTAAATACCTTATACAGCCCACTTCCTGTTTCTTGACTGGTAAAAAGCCTAGGCTTATGACATCATGCACAGCTCTTTCTCTAAATCTCATGAGAGTTTGCCAGGAAGGGAGGGGGGATGAGTCATAAGAGGGCAAGTGAAAGCTGCAGGGCTGCAGAGCTGGAGGTGTCACTCTGTGTGTCTGTGTAAATCCAGGAACTGAACGAGCAGCAGCTTCAGCTGCCCACGGTTAAAATGGATTTATTACACATTATGTGAGCAGACTGCAGTTCCTCTTTAATAGTAAGGAAAACCCAAAACAATATAATAAAACCAGGGCTGGCCCAAGACATTGTGCTGCTTGGATCTAAAAAAAAAGCTGTTTAACCCTTAAACTTACAAAGAGTGGCTGTGCCAAGTCCTTAAAATAGATGTGCCACTATTAAATTGCTTGGTCTTTAAAAAATGTTTTAGGCCCCTTTCACACTGGGGCGTTTTTCGGGTGTTAGACAAGCATTTTGGCGTTAAAAATAAGCCTGTAAAGCACCTGAAGGAAGCCTCATCTGCAATCCCAATGTGAAAGCCTGAGTGCTTTCAGAGCCCTTTCACACTGCCAGCGCCCGAAAAATGCTGGTAAAGCACCGCTAAGACCCTAACGTTTTAGGGCATTTTTGCAGTGCCTCAGTGTGAAAGGGTAAGGCGTTTTTACAGAGCTTTCAATTCATTTCAAAGGAGAGGGGCGTTTTTGGAGCATTTTTTTCAGCACCCAAAAGCTGCTCCAAAGATGCTGCTTGCAGGACTTTTCTCAACGCCCCACCAGTGCAACGCCTCAGTGTGAAAGGGCAAGGCGTTTTACAGCACTTTCAATTCATTTCAATGGAGAGGGGCGTTTTTGGAGCGTTTTTTTTCAGCACCCAAAAGCTGCTCCAAAGATGCTGCTTGCATCAATAGATCCATTGGAAAGGGTCCATTGAGATGCATGGAGAGCGTTTTATGAGCGTTTTAATAGCGCTATTTTTAACGCTAAAAAGCTGTAAAAACGCTTCAGTGTGAAAGGGTTCTTAGGAAATAGGATTATGAGATAGGATCATGCCCATCATTAAAATGAATACGGCTATGTATGTCCCTTAAAACTAAACCCACACGTTTGGCCATATCCTTAATTCACATAACTCCAATTCACCCCCAGTATGTCCTAGTTGTTTTAGGATCCTAGCAACAAAACACTACTGTGTAAAAGAATTGCTTTTGTTACCTGTATTGCTAGACCAAATAATAGCCTATAATTAAATCTCTGTATTAGGCTACCTGTAACTCTGTAAGTGTTGTCCAACAAGTACTGGGAGGACATAGGAAGCTTGCAGTTCAGCTATACAAGGTGGCTAGAAAATCATGAGATCAACACAGACTTGTGTATACCTCTTCGGCGTCCTTTAACAACCACAATGATTGTATATATATATTTTTATAACTAAATAGAGAAATTTTACCTTTTATATTTTGTTCAATACGTTTTTATTGTTTTAACAAGCATATAAACAGAAGAAAACAAGAATAGGATCAGGTGCTTGACAAGGGACGACCTGGTCAACAAAATGTGATTCATACACAAAAAATAAAGTGCATTCGAGGGCATACATATAAGTAACTTGTGAATACGTCAGAATCCTACTGTTAGAAATATAGTGCCGACAATCGAACAAGTGTAGCTTCACTTAAACTGGACGCCACTATAGGAACCAGCTGCGTCCAGAGACCGAGGAAGTCAGTGTATATGAAAAGTGCCATGTAATGTGTCAGAGCTCCTAGATCCCCTACAATCAGGTTTTCGCCCAGGCCACGGCACAGAAACGGCTCTCCTCAAGATATGACGCTCTCGAAGCAGCAGATGACGGAGAATCCTGTCTCCTAGTGCTGCTGGACCTTAGTGCAGCCTTCGACACTGTAGACCACAACATATTGCTCACGCGACTCAAAAAAGTAGCAGGAGTCTCTGACTCAGCCCTACCGTGGTTCGCATCTTTCCTAGAAAATCGCACTCAGACCGTGAAACTGGGAGGTTTTACATCAGAAACACGGACCATTACATGCGGAGTTCCTCAAGGATCACCCCTCTTACCTGTACTCTTCAACATCTACATCCGCCTGCTCCTCAAAATCATCAGCAAACAGGACCTGCGCTACCACTCCTATGCGGATGACACGCAGCTGTACCTTCGAATCACCAACAAAAAAGACCAATTTCATGAACTAGGAAAGTGCCTTACACTGATCGACAATTGGATGACTGAAAGCTCCCTCAAACTCAACGGATCCAAAACAGAGCTACTCACCCTTCACGCAAATAGGAAATCCATTTACAGGACCACATGGACACCACCCACCATCCTCGGACAAACCATCGCGCCAAGCAATAAAGTCAAAAGTCTCGGAGTCATCTTTGACGCAGACATGACGATGGATGCACAAATAGGATCAGTCGTCAGCGGTTCTCATCATCTGCACCGCATGCTACGTAGACTCATCCCCTTCATCCCGAAAGAGGACACGGCAGTAGTGGTTGGAACAATCATCAACTCACGACTCGACTACGCAAATTCCCTCTACTTAGGACTACCGAAATACCAGATTTCACGTCTACAAGTCGTCCAGAACACGGCAGGCAGACTGGTAACTGGTAAAAAGCCGTGGGAACCAATCTCCCCGGCCTTGAGGTCCCTCCACTGGCTGCCCGTACAGGACCGGGTGACATTCAAGACTCTCTTCCTCACCCACAAATGTACACAGGGTAAAGCTCCTCAATATTTAAGCAAGAAAATAAAACCCTATGTCACCAAGTGCGTGCTCCAATCAACCAACCAAAACCTTCTCCAAATCCCCAAATCTCGCTACAAATCTAAGGGAGAATGTAGATTCTTGGTCCAAGGACCACGGCTCTGGAATGCTCTACCCACGACCATCCGCTTGGAAGAAAACCATCGGGTTTTTAGAAAAAAACTGAAGACCCACCTCTTCTGAAAGACCTGTACAACTCTGGATGCCAGCGCCTTGAGGCGATTAAGTTCGCATTTGTTTGCGCTATATAAGTTTCTCACTCACTCACTCACTCACTCACTCACTCAGAGCTGAAATGACAATGAACTTACAAGTTTCATTAATAGCAATAGGGGGGTGTGTATTAAAAGGTTAGAATGCATGTGAGTTCGAGGAATGGCTAAGTATAGCCAACAGTATACAAAGTAGGGAAAGATAAACACAATGGCCCGGATTCAAGAAGCAATTGCGCCTGTGTAACCATAGTTACACAGCGCAATTGCTTACTTGCCCCTGCGTAACGAATGCTCCTGATTCAGGAACCTCGTTACCCCGACTGCAGCCTAAGATATGCGCGGCATAAGGCTCTTATGCCCGCATATCTTAGGCTGCATTCTTGCGATGGCCGCTAGGTGGCGTTCCCGTTGTGCTCAGCGTATAGTATGCAAATTGCATACTAACGCCGATTCACAACGTTACGCGAGCCCTGCGTACGCAGTTTACGTCGTTTCCGTACGGCATCTTTCGCGTAAGGCTGCCCCTGCTATTAGCAGGGGCAGCCAATGTTACGTATACTCGTCGTTCCCGCGTCGCGAAATTTCAAATTTCAAGTTTGCGTAAGTGATTCCCGACGTGCATTGCGGCAAATGACGTCGCAAGGACGTCATTTGCTTCAAAGTGAACGTGAATGGCATCCAGCGCCATTCACGTTCACTTTGAAGCAAATGACGTCCTTGCGACGTCATTTGCCGCAATGCACGTCGGGAAAGTTTCCCGACGGAGCATGCGCTCTACGATCGGCGTGGGAACGCGCCTAATTTAAATGATTCCCGCCCCCTACGGGATCATTTAAATTGCGCGCGCTTACGCCGGGCATTTTGCAGGCGCGCCCACGCAATTTACGGAGCTACTGCTCCGTGAATCAAGGGCAGCGCAGTAAATTTGCGGGGGCGCAGGGCAAAAACTTTGCCCTGCGCCTCAGTAAAAAAAGCACAAATCTACCTGAATCCGGGCCAATAGTGAGAGAGGGAAAACCAGTGGAGAAGAGAGGGGGTAGCAAGGAGAAAAAGAGGATGGGATGGGGAGACAGCGAGCCTCAATCCAGTGGGGGCTCAATAGGGCAGGATGCAGGGTTATAGTAACTGGGGGTAAGTGAACCCTCATGGGATATTTGTAATTGAGAGTCTATGTTTCAGCTTATCTGAAGTAGAGTAATGCCTCACCTTTTTTATTTTTATTGTACATTTTCAACATAGCATATTACACACAAATCTGTTTTGTAGCAATCCCTACCAGCAATCTCTCACTGAATACTATTATTATACCTTTATATTTATATTTTTCCATATGTATAGTATATTCTAAATTTCTAAAGCTTATTTCCCCTAATAGTCAGAGAGTAGAATTTCATCCAAAACATATTTTTTTTATTTGTTTTGCACGTCATATTATTATTATTATTATTATTACACAGGATTTATATAGCGCCAACAGTTTACGCAGCACTTTACAATATAAAAGGGAGACAAAACAGTTACAATACAATAAAATACAAGAGGATTATGAGGGCCCTGCTCAGAAGAGCTTACAATCTAATAGGGTGGGGCAGGTGGTACAAAAGGTTGTAACTGTGGGGAATGAGCTGATGGAAGTGGTAAAAGATTAGTTGGTGACGTGATAGGCTTCCCTGAAGAGGTGAGTTTTCATGGATCGCCTGAAGGTAGCAAGAGTAGGGGATAGCCGGACAGGTTGAGGTAGTGAGTTCCAGAGGATGGGAGAGGCCCTTGAGAAATCCTGGAGACGAGCATGGGAGGAAGAGACAAGAAAGATCGCGGCTATTCTCTTCCCTCCCCTCCTCCCTCCAGATGCCGTCTTCAGCGCACTGACGTCAGCGGCAATCTCGGCTCTTCTTTTTCCTCCTCTCCTCCCACTGACGTCTGCGCCCCCCCCTCCCTCTTTACTGCACGGAGCGGGATGACGTCACCAAAGCCGAACTCTTCTCTCTAATCATCACCTCAGATCTCAGTGAAGAATAAAAGCTGTTAAACAGGTACCATACTTTTACCGGTATACCAGTATAAAACCGCACTGAACCTCATACCGGTACAGTACCAGAAATAATGATCTAAAAAACGGACTCCTGACCTGATAAGGGGGGGGGGGGGGTGGGGTGGGGGACCTGAGGGGAAGACAGAGGACACAGAATTTTCAGATTTTAACAGGTTTTTTAGAAAATAGAGAGGAATAAATGACAGATTGCTGTAAATGAGAGATTAGGACCAATGGTTCAAAGGAAAATGGAGATGACTGTACCGGTATTTGAATAAATGTTGTTTAATGTACATACCACAAATAAATAAGCCCTACCCTGAAAAAAAGCCCTAGTGTGTTTTTTGTGACTAAAATTAATATAAGACCCGGTCTTGTAAATGCAAGAAACTAAATGGGTGGGACTTTAAATGAGGCGCAAGGCATAGAGCCAAGTGCTTCCATCCCCAATATTTTGAACAATAAGGAATAGGGTGGGACTTTAAATGAGGCATGCACCCCAGGAGAGTGACAATAACAGTGGGATTTGGACAGGTATGTGATCCAGCAGAACCGAGCAAATAACATGAAAGCATTGCACGGATACAAAAAACAGTCAGTTATTTAATAGTATAAAAATTATATATACAGTAGATACAATAGTAGCATGGTAGATCTGTTACAATAATCAAAGAAAATTGCATACATTTCAACAGTTCATGGTAACAATGGTAGGAATAAATAAATATAATAGGTTCATGCTGGAAACGATATCAAAAGAGGCCAAATCACTGGAAAGTATCTCCATGATAAATGAATATTGATACGTTGGTACACTCCACTGGTATAATGGTATCGATCTGTAGAACGTTGGTAAAGGTGTAATGGCAACGAATGAGAGGGGGGGCGTCTATTGGCTCAACGCGTTTCGTGGCTAGTGCCACTCCTCAGGAGCAGAGTATGAGGTAGATGTCTGTAAATATCAAAAACCATGATTTAAAATAAGGGTATATATAATAGATCCAGTTATGGAGAGAAGGGGAAAAGGGATCATAGTAGTAACTAATCCCCAAAGTACTTACGGGTGTGTCAAAACCGAAGGTACAGACTAGGAGGGCAGAAACGCAGCTCCCGGGACTGATAGAGTCGGGCGGATGTCCGATTGCGCATCGACGGCACGCTTCCTACGCCATGTCTGCTGCGGCACCACGTGTGACGCCAGCGGACTGACGTTGCTGATTCCCATCTGGAAGTCCCTGCGAGGCGGCTAGTGTGGGGCGGCGGGATCACCCGCTCCCCCTCGCCCACACGCCGCCTCCTCTCCTTGGACAACCCACGTGCCGTTGGTGAGCCACTCCCCACCCTAGTGAGTATTTATACTCCTTCCAGTGCAGCGGTTCTCCTTACGGCGGTGTGTCCCGTGGTCCTGGTCGTTCCTTAGCACTATCCTACTCACCTTCAGGTATACAATTAGACCTTTATACCCTATTTTACCCACTACCCATCCCTTCCTTACATTTTGTCCCTCTGTCATAACTGGGTTCTGTTTTTGGCATACCACCCCATTGTTTGGGGTCCACTCACAGCCCTTCCTTTATGGTTATTACCACATTTGGTACACAGTGCACCTTATGTACACTTCACGGTCACAACCCTACTATCCCTTGCCCTACACCTTTAGACAATTTTTCATGTTTAATATTTATTTTTAATTTATCATTTTTTCATATTTTTGTATTACAACTGTTCACGATATAGCTATTATCAGCTTCTACAATTTTTAATTTTCACAGATCATCATACTTATGTTAAGGCACATTAACTTCCATGTATCCATGAGGCCGCTATCTTGGACACCTAGCTTTTTACTGGATCGTTTTCCATCCTTGTGGTGGGGTTGGCCCACCTCAGCTCCCGTGGGCTGTTACCTTCCCGGCTACGTTTCTGCCCTCCTAGTCTGTACCTTCGGTTTTGACACACCCGTAAGTACTTTGGGGATTAGTTACTACTATGATCCCTTTTCCCCTTCTCTCCATAACTGGATCTATTATATATACCCTTATTTTAAATCATGGTTTTTGATATTTACAGACATCTACCTCATACTCTGCTCCTGAGGAGTGGCACTAGCCACGAAACGCGTTGAGCCAATAGACGCCCCCCTCTCATTCGTTGCCATTACACCTTTACCAACGTTCTACAGATCGATTGTATTTTATATACTTCTCAACTATGGGTGTTATTACTATGGAGAAGCCACCAGATGCCCCCCCCCCCATGCCCGTTGCCAATGTACTAATTATTATCATACACATCGACTATATGATCGATTGTGGTCACTATTACTGTGGAGTTATTCCAACGAATTTGATCTCATTTAATGTTTATACTATGCATTAACTTTTACTGTTAGGAGCCCCTCTGGTTTATATATGATATCTTTTACCAACTAATTTCCTCTTTATACCAGTGGAGTGTACCAACGTATCAATATTCATTTATCATGGAGATACTTTCCAGTGATTTTGCCTCTTTTGATATCGTTTCCAGCATGAACCTATTATATTTATTTATTCCTACCATTGTTACCATGAACTGTTGAAATGTATGCAATTTTCTTTGATTATTGTAACAGATCTACCATGCTACTATTGTATCTACTGTATATATAATTTTTATACTATTAAATAACTGACTGTTTTTTGTATCCGTGCAATGCTTTCATGTTATTTGCTCGGTTCTGCTGGATCACGTACCTGTCCAAATCCCACTGTTATTGTCACTCTCCTGGGGTGCATGCCTCATTTAAAGTCCCACCCTATTCCTTATTGTTCATAAGACCCGGTCTTATTTTCAGGCCCGTCAGAACAAGACAGGCAAAACAAGCAACTGCTTGGGGCCCCGAGCTGGCCTGGGGCCCCAGCAGGGCTGCACCCCGTAGCGTGGCCGAGCTCCTCTTCCTAGTTCCTCCTGCAGTCCGGCCAGGTACCGTAACCGTGCGGTACAGGAGATTCCGTTTTCTGTTCCTGGCCGGACTGACAGGAAGTGCACACACTCAGTGCTCACTTCCTTTCAGTCCGGCCAGGAACAGCAAACTGAACCTCCTGCTACACGGTATGCGGTAGGGAGGGGGGGTAAAAAGAACATGGGGGGGAGTAAGAGGGGGAGGCAGTCAGAAGTACTACCCGTTCGGCGGCGGCAGTAGCGCAACCCCCCCCCCCATTCGCGTCTGCGCAGTACTGACACCACGGGGCACGGTTGATTGCCGAATATCAGATTCATAAATATTATGATATAATATATAATAATATATAACCCTTTAAAGTTAAAGCGGGAGTTCACCCGAATTTTTTTTTTTAACCTCCCTGGCGGTAAACCCGAGCGTGACTCGGGGTTGGTTTTCAATGTTAGGATCGGTATCCCCGATTCACGCTCGGGGTGGACGTGCAGCGGCACGGCTTACCTTTTGCTGGATCCACAGGCAAGTTACTCACCTTGTCCTGGATCCAGCGATGCCACCCCGCTGTGTGAGCGAGCGGGACCTCCTCGCTCGATTCACAGTCTCCCCGTGTGCCGCCGATCTCCGTTCCCTGCGACGTTACGACGCACGGGAGCGGAGAACGGCGCCAAATTCAAAAAAGTAAACAAACACTTTACATACAGTATACTGTAATCTTATAGATTACAGTACTGTATGTAAAAAATACACACACCCCTTGTCCCTAGTGGTCTGCCCAGTGTCCTACATGTACTTTTATAAAAATAAAAAATGTAATTTCTGCCTAAAAACTGTAGATTGTCCAAAAGTGTCCCTTTATGTCAAAAATGGTTTTAGATCAGCTAGAAAACAGCGATAATAAATTATAATCACTTGCAGAAATGTGCGATAGGGATTTGTGGGGAAATTCGTCATAAAAAAAAAAATAATGACAGCGACAATTCTGCAACTGAGCACATTTCAGTGATTTTGAGTTGATTACATTATTGAATAATTTTTATTATAATTATATTATTATTTGTTATAATTATTTATTATATTATAATTTATAATTTTGTTTTAAAAAAAAAATCATACCCGGGATGCCTACAAGACTCTTGTTTGGTCAGATTTAAGTGAGTTATTTCTAAAAATTACAGGCCTACAGTATAAAACGCCAAATTTCCTTGCAAAATAATTGTACCGCTTTTGGTACGTAATTCCAGACAGAATCATACCGCCAGGGAGGTTAACATTAGATTAATGCTCATTTTGTCAAGGGGAATCGGGTATTTTTTTAAAAATCGAAGCAGTACTTACCGTTTTAGAGAGCGATCTTCTCCGCCGCTTCCGGGTATGGTCTCGGGACTGGGCGTTCCTATTTGATTGACAGGCTTCCGACGGTCGCATACATTGCGTCACGAGTAGCCGAAAGAAGCCGAACGTCGGTGCGGCTCTATACGGCGCCTGCGCACCGACGTTCGGCTACTTTCGGAAAATCGTGACGCGATGTATGCGACCGTCGGAAGACTGTCAATCAAATAGGAACGCCCAGTCCCGCAGCCCATACCCGGAAGCGGCGGAGAAGATGTATCTCTAAAACGGTAAGTACGGCTTTGATTGTAAAAAAAACACCCGATTCCCCTTGACAAAACAAGCCTCAATCTAATGTTAAAAAAAAAGGTTTTAGGGTGAACCTCCATTTTAATGCCTGGGCAAAATAAAAATAAAACATAAACTGTACATCTCTGCAATACCTGCATGTCCCCCCTGTTTGACAACCCCCCCCCCCCGCCTCTCAACTTGAAGCTCAGCAACACCTCGTTTCACTGCCCTCTTCCATTGTTGGATAGTAGAGGGGGTAGCTCTGAGCCAGAGTTGGGCTGCATTCTGGCTGTAAAAAGGGTTTCATGCAAAAAGGTGGTGAGATACCTTGATGTAGGTATTTTTTCTTTTATATTTTTTTTTATTTATTTTTTACACATAATTTTTTTCCCCCTCTCTACAAGGAAAGATAAATATACTGTACAATGTATCTTTCCTCTCCATTCACAGAGAGAGAAAAGCACAGGGGCGGGCTTCACAGTGACTATCATAATGTGCTAATATGTGGTCCATACTAACCACTAGAGGGTCATTCACTAAGAAGAAGGCTCTGCAATAAGTTCATATATAAATTGGTGCGCCGGAAAAATCATTAATTGAAAGTGCAAACCGGCACACATTAAAGCGCAAATAGCAATAATAAATAACCGCATGTGTAAACTGCAACTAGGATAACTGCGGTTTTCTCGTTGATAATAGCGCACGCCCAATACAATTGGTTAATTTCATCTAATTGGGTCTGTCTTGTTAGGCAATTAGTAGGTGTTCACAGTTAATTGAGATGCTAATCTCATTCCTATTACTTCTAATATATCTTTGAAATTTTATTTTTTATTTTTTTACCCACATCTTTCAATACATTACAAAGAACAGAGAAATGTTTCTAAACCCAATAAATTAATATTTTCAGATCTTGATCTTTAAAGGTGACCATACACTGCAATTAGTTAGATCTTAAATAAATTAGATTTAGTGCAAGAGCCTGTTTGATTTCCTATCATTTGAATTAATTGTTCAAGTGCATTTTCCTATTAACTATTTTGCCTAAATATTGAATTGTACAGAGATTGGCCAATCAGATTGCATAGTACATGACCATCTTTAGTGCCAAATTTGGAATGTAGATGTGCCTTGACCCACTTGTATTTTCCAAACTATATTTATTGGGCATTATACAAGACACATGAGAACACAACAGGCTCTTCAGCTGTTTCAGAACTACACGTCCCATGAGGCATTGTAAAACTCTGACATTCACAGACTTGACTAGGCATGATGGGAATTGTAGTTTCAGAACAACTGTCTAGTTGGAAGACCCCTGTGCTAGACCATTATTATGCCTCCAGAATTGGGAGTGTGGCATCTACCCCACTTCTCTCTGCTGGTGGACACAAGAACCTACATTTATAGATTTATCTATCTACCTATCTATCTCTCTCTATCTATGAATAGATAGAGAGAGAGCGAGAGAGAGAGAGAGAGAGAGAGAGACATATCTATATACACACACTGAAGCAGGAAGCAATATACATTGACCCGGAAGTGAATCTGTACACAGGAAGTAGGTGTGTGGTTTGAGGCCAAATCATTTAGACATACACACGACCCACACAAACACCACCCCGCGTAAAAAAAATAATAAAAAAAATCTTAATTTGCAAACAAGGATAATTTCTTCCTCAGAGAACAGTGAGCTAGGAATTGTGATGGGAAGAAATTAGCAGCATTACAAGCAACTTCCTGGAGGGGCGTGTTGTCATTCCTGTGTGCTGGCCACCTTTTTCGGGAACCAGATATGCGCCACGAGGACATGCATCTAGGTACAGGCCCATAACTTTATTAGCGAATAAGATGAAGGCAGATGCAGATTTCCAGGAGTGGACTAACAAATGTTTCAAGTGAAAGGCAACTGGTGTTTTCTATTAAACAATGGCTAAATGGGCCATTGACACACAGTTAATCTGAGGATTGTGTCTTTGCAAAGTTAAACTAAATGAAAGCCTTTCTTATTTTTGCTTGGGGATAGAGTGCAGAGGGATTTGATGTCTAATCAGTTTTTGGAGATGTCTGCACCCCTGATAGGGTGAAGACACCTCAAAAATGTTGCCAGTCTCTCCTTCAAATTTCTTCACTTCCTGTCACATAGCCAACCAGGACGTGAGGGTAAAACCCTACCAATGTCTTTCCTTGGGGACACACAGGCCAATCTAACTAGTGTCCCCATTAGGCAAATTGCAGTTAAGATATTTGCCAGCACACCATGGAACGAGGAAAATAGCGCCCAAGCGGATGATTTATTGCATGATCACAACACAAAGAGAATGCAACATTTCGGAGCCACGCAGGGCCCCTTCGTCAGGCGTGTGAGGCAACTAGAGGCAAATTGCACTCTAGTACTTTGTACACTCCAAATTATTAGATATCTTGGACTTTGGGGTTTATTTATTTACTAAAGGCAAATCCACTTTGCACTACAAGTTCACTTGGAAGTGCAGTCGCTGGAGATCCGAGGGGGACATGCAAGGAAAATAAAAAGCATTTTTGCTTCTACATGATTGGATGATTAAATCAGCAGTGATTCCCCTCAGATTTACAGTGACTGCACTTCCAATGTACTTGTAGTACAGAGTGGATTTGCCTTTACTAAATAAACTCCAAAGTCCAAAATACCTAATAATTTGGGATGTACACAGCAAAGTACTAGAGTGAAATTTGCCTAGTGGGGACACTAGTTAGATTGACCTGTGTGTCCCCAAGGAAAGACATTGGTAGGGTATTACCCTCACTTCCTGTTTGGCTATGTGACAGGAAGTGAAGCCAATTTTCATAAAAGGGACACAAAGACCAACCTAAAAAAACAAGCAGGGGTTCTATTACTTACTTGGTTTCCCTCAAATAGAATAATAGGATTGTCTTGAGCTAGATTTTAGCTCAGTGCTGGGCGGTTTTTAAAAAGGGCCATGCACTTCTTTGTGCGTTTTTGCGGTTAGGGCAACTCATTGAAATGAATGACATTGTGGCCTGTGGTGATATTAGGTTACTGATGTCATAAAAATTCCCTTGCCTTTTGTATTGTAGGGAATGCCCTGGTTGCAGCTAATTGGACAGTAGTGAGCAGGATTGACAGCTTCCTTCCAGGCCCTCTGTTCAGACCAAGTCTATGCTCATACTTGTCAGCAGCAACAGGATGACCAGTGTGGTATGGTCCTAGGTGGAGATAATACTTTTCAAGCAGCAACAGGATGACCAGTGTGGTATGGTCCTAGGGTATGGTCCTTGGTGGAGATAATACTTTTCAAGCAGCAACAGGATGACCAGTGTGGTATGGTCCTAGGTGGAGATAATACTTTTCAAGCAGCAACAGGATGACCAGTTTGGTATGGTCCTAGGTGGAGATAATACTTTTCATGCAGCAACAGGATGACCAGTGTGGTATGGTCCTAGGGTATGGTCCTAGGTGGAGATAATACGTTTCAAGCAGCAACAGGATGACCAGTGTGGTATGGTCCTAGGTGGAGATAATACTTTTCAAGCAGCAACAGGATGACCAGTGTGGGATGGTCCTAGGGTATGGTCCTAGGTGGAGATGACACTTTTCAAGCAGCAACAGGATGACCAGTGTGGTATGGTCCTAGGTGGGGATAATACTTTTCAAGCAGCAACAGGATGACCAGTGTGGTATGGTCCTAGGTGGGGATAATACTTTTCAAGCAGCAACAGGATGACCAGTGTGGTATGGTCCTAGTGTATGGTCCTAGGTGGAGATAATACTTTTCAAGCAGCAACAGGATGACCAGTGTGGTATGGTCCTAGGGTATGGTCCTAGGGTATGGTCCTAGGTGGAGATGACACTTTTCAAGCAGCAACAGGATGACCAGTGTGGTATGGTCCTAGGGTATGGTCCTAGGTGGAGATAATACTTTTCAAGCAGCAACAGGATGACCAGTGTGGTATGGTCCTAGGTGGGTATGGTCCTAGGGTATGGTCCTAGGGTATGGTCCTAGGGTATGGTCCTAGGTGGAGATGACACATTTCAAGCAGCAACACATTTTTTTTAGAGGGTTAAATCTACATATTAATGAATAAAAACAGTTGTGATTTATAACTTGACATATGATGGATACTGTAAATAAAAACAGGCAAAGTAAAAGGATTGCATATAGCAAATACTTTTATGATCTGCATACAGACACCAGAATCCATATGAAAGGAATTGAATGAAGTCTGGAGTACATGGCAACCAATCAGCTTCTAGCTTTCATTTTCAAAGCTTACCTGAACGATCTGAAGCCAGAAGCTTATTGGTTAGCATGCAGGCAGCTCCAGATTTGATCCCCTTGTGTAGATTGGTGGATTGCTCCATGTCAGCTGAGTTGATGTAATCACCTGCACTGACCGAGGAAGCCCAGATGGGAAGTAGGAAGTGCAGTGTGCAGGCTTCCTGTACTCTTCTGTACTCTGCCATCCTCGGCTCTCTACAGACACGCCGTGACGTGCTCTCCACATAATGGCACCTCGCTGTGTATAGAGGGAGGAGATTATCATCGCTACACACGGGAGAGGAAAGGAGAGGAAAGGAGAGGAGAGGAGAGCTCCCGGGAAGGTGGAGACCGGGGACTACACATGTCTGTCTACCAGCTAGGAGCTCCATAGAAACACACCGCACGGAGCGCTCTTCCAAGGTAAGCTGTGCACCTCACTCCCCCTTCCTCTCTTCCTTCTCTCCCTTCTTCCCTTCCACATGTGTCTGTCCGCACAGCTGTCACCTATACACACTACACACTACTACCCTCCCTATGTCTACCTGAGGGGATCACTACTATGTGTACTGTGTGTGTGATGTCTAACCTCCTATGTACTGTGTGTGTGTGTGTGATGTCTAACCTCCTATGTACTGTGTGTGTGATGTCTAACCTCCTATGTACTGTGTGTGTGTGATGTCTAACCTCCTATGTACTGTGTGTGTGATGTCTAACCTCCTATGTACTGTGTGTGTGTGATGTCTAACCTCCTATGTACTGTGTGTGTGTGATGTCTAACCTCCTATGTACTGTGTGTGTGTGATGTCTAACCTCCTATGTACTGTGTGTGTGTGATGTCTAACCTCCTATGTACTGTGTGTGTGATGTCTAACCTCCTATGTACTGTGTGTGTGTGATGTCTAACCTCCTATGTACTGTGTGTGTGATGTCTAACCTCCTATGTACTGTGTGTGTGTGATGTCTAACCTCCTATGTACTGTGTGTGTGATGTCTAACCTCCTATGTACTGTGTGTGTGTGATGTATAACCTCCTATGTA